>NC_137805.1:37518804-37946004 GCF_963383645.1 Muscardinus avellanarius
CATGGCTAGATTAACCTTCATCCTTAAACCAGATATAGATAACTAATTAGTTAGTTTGGGTGTGATGGCAACACATAAACCTCAGGTTACAAAGAGCAAGATTTATTCCTCATTTATATTACATGTGGTTGTAGGTCAGCTGAGGCTATATCCCAAATTCAGATCTATTCCATGTGTCTTAATAGCAAGGGCTCAGGTTACCAAACAGGTAGACTGTGGCAGAGTTTGCTAGTTGTCCCGAGCATAGAAATATACCTTCTGTGGAATATGCCCATTCTTATGGAAGATAGAAAAAGACAGAGAGTTAGTATAATAATTGTAATAGCTCTTAAAATCTCTGCTGGGTACTAACACAAAGTGACCTCCATACACTTGGTTCAAGGATGTCTCATGGTCAAACCTGCCAAAGGAGCATGGAAGTACACCCAGGTACAGGGAAGCAGTACATATAATCTTCTCATAGAGAAACAGAATTAAATAATTGTGAACAATAATACTATATTCCATAGATAATTTAAGAAGCATAGACTAATTCCATTTATAATAGTAATATGAATATGCTAGAAAAAATTATCCATTGGATTGAATTTTTTAAGAATCATAAAAGATAGCCAAATACAATCTATACCAAGAATATATGCAAGGATGGCTAAAAGTTGGGATGGATATTTGACAATGGGATGTACCACATTGATATGTTAAAAGGTAAAAACAGAGATTTCTGGGAAGAAGGTAACCAAGGGAAGCAGTACATCTCAGTCCTACTAACACTCAACTCTATCGCCATGAAAACAGCATCCTGACAAGAAAAAGAAAACACCAGTATAAATTGAACAGAGAAATGAAAATTGAAAGGCAGTGGAAACAAAGACAGAAAGCACACTGCAGATATCAGCAACAGCCACGCCCCCTCGGCAACTGCATTATTATTATTCATGCAGTCCATAGGCAGAATCTCAAAGTGAGAAATAGCCCCGAGAGAAGGTGTGGTCGCTGGCTGAAAGTACTCTCCACTCTTAGATATTCTTTCATAACTATTATTTTGGTAATGATTCTTTTAACTCTCCACATGAATTGCTCCGGTGGTGTAAAATCAGGACTGTGAGAGAAACTGAGTCCGTGGAAAACAAAATTTCTGGTAATTTGTCCAAACCTCTAAATGTCCTTGGCTTTGTTCAGATGGTAAAAGAACTTAGAGATTAGATGCAGTGGTAGCATTCCAGTCAGTAATTACAAATGCAGATTTCCTCTCAATCTCTGACCTTCAACCTAATTACTAACTAACCTAGATGGGGAGGCGACCAGATGCCTCCATTTACCTCTCTTTGTGATCCTGCCCAGATACGGGAAGACAAACGTTGGGTGTAACATCAAAGCAACCCAGTTTATGAGCAACTAATACTGCCCAATACAATGGAGCTGAAGGCTAGGAAGATTCTTGACCTTTACACCCAGTATGAGCCCTGCCCGAGATGGGAGGGGTGTCACATGGCCCAGGAAAGGATATTGCAAAGGGTCTGGAACAGGAATATGGATTATTTATAAGATGAATAGGTTTCTAATAAGCCTATCATTTGGGGAAAAGTGTTTCACAGCTAAGGAAGTATATCTGACAACTAAATCTAAAAACTACATGGTATTTCTGGTGTTTGTCTGCCAAACTGTGTTGTGAGTTTGCTTAAGATTTCAGATTTTAGAGGGCAAGGCGGCAACACCTGGAAGAACTTTTTATCACATCCACCTGAATCGCCACATCCCCCCATGCCTGCCATATGGACTGAGCCCTAAAGATGGAAAGTTCCAAAAAAGTCAAAGAAGAATCCCTGAGAGGCCTCCAAGCCCTGGGCGTGCCCGTTCCCTCTGGAAGATTGACCTTTGGAACTGCCTCTCTGCAAGATCCAGGAGAAGATCTGGAGTTAATCTCTTGAAAGCCGAAAGCCCACATCAGCTCTTTTTACCTTTGTTTACATGTTATTCACTATTGTTTCACAGTGATTGCATTCACCTCCTTTTCTCTTATTATTAACTTTACTGGTGAAGGGTATAAATTTTTGGGGGTTCTTGTAAAAAAAAAGTGTCATTAGCTCAAAAGGCTCTTGTCCATATCAGGTTCTTTCCAAAAGTGCCGTCACTAGGGACTTAAAGAAATTTAGTCCCTAGAAGGGAAAGAATCGCTGCAGATAAGAGGCTGCAGTATTTCACTCTATCCTTCCCCATCTTTGCTGAGATTCTCGACCGCGAGTGGACTCGCATCCCCAACTGAGCAAAAAGTCCGTGGCAGCACACCAAAAGACAGAAAAGTATTCCACCTGCCTCCAACGGCTGTGGCTGCAGGGGCCACAGCAGCACCATATTACCTAACCACACCAAAACTACTGGCACTGTGGCCTCCAGAGACCCCCAGCAAAAAGTCAAGGACTTGAAGCTAAGTAAGCAGCTGCAGCTCATTAAAATTGTAAGTAGTTGGCTCCTTGTTCCACATTCCACAGAGGTCCTACTGACCAGACCCCAGCTAAAACCTGTGGCAGAAGTGGTTGAGCTCACCTCATTCTCCAGAGACCCACAGTGGTACTCAACAAGACTATACATGAATCAGCCATCCCTGCAGGAAACCACCCAGCAGGGCCACAGGTATTCACACAGCAAGGGATAGACTCTCAGGATCTAAGACTTTGTGGTCCACCCTGATAAAGGTGGGGGTTGGGTCTGCTGTTAGACATAGGGGAGCATAGATTAGCAGACAGCCCCCATAGTCAATCAGGTAAAGAGGCCTGTAGACCACAGGGCACAGAGCCCTAGTAGGGCCTCTAGAGATTGCCACAGACCACCCAATCATGATGACTGTGGAGAAGTCAGACCAACACATCCCTATCTAGAGAATGCAAACTTCTACATATACACTGGGTCTGATCCCAGGGCACCCACTGCCTATGTAGGTGGACTGAGACACAAGCTCAGGGTCTGTGGAAAGCATGGGGACCTGTGTTTACACTAGATCCAGCCTAGTGACACCAGCTACCTGTGTAGACTGAGACAGTCTCAGAGACAGGCCCTTTGAAGAGCTCAGAGACCCAGGCTTACAAAGGGAGAGGTGCTGGTGACACTCGGTGCCTGCACACACAGAGACACCAGGCCAGGGTCCTAATTATTAAAAGAAACCAAAAAGTGAGCTATAAACTGACATCGTTACTAGGGTTACAAAGCAAATGAAAGTCCTTAGAATATGCTCAAAAAATGAATATAGAAAATGCACCTTAAACAGCTGAAAGAATCCACACAGACTCAGGAGGACTGTAGAGGCCAAGTCTGCTCAGTATACATCTATTTGTAGGGTTGTTTCATTTTGTTGTTGTTTTCTTTTCTTTTTTTTGTTTTTTTCTGTGTGTGTGAGTGTGCCTGTTTGTTTACTCTCTTTCCCTCCCCCTTTACAAATGCTTCCCTCATTCATATCTACTCTTTTCTCTCCATACCTTTTTTTTCTTTTCTTTTTCTTTGTCTTGGATTTAATCTACTTCATATCACTATATCAAAATACTCTACACTGGTTACTAAAATCCTCCTATATATTCACTATCTCTAATCTCTACTATTATCTTACTACACTCAAACTCTCATTCTACTCAATCCTATCTGCTACTTTACCCTATTCTTGCATTTATTACTTTAGCATCTTCCTTCTCACCCAACCTTCACCACTGAATACAGTACAACATGCCCTTATATATACCAGCTGACACCTACAGAGGGAAAGAAAGCTATCAAGAGCAACAAAAATGCAAACTTAAGAAACTTTAAATTATGAGAAAGAGTAATGGCAAGGAATCAATGAGCTCCCACAACCCCACAATAACAAAATCTGCCAACAAAGAATTGCAGAGATCACCAAAAGGACAAATCAAAACTTTAATAATAGAAATGATACAGGATTTCTGAAAGGAATTTAGAGAGAACCTGAAAGAAATAAATGAACAAATAAAGAATCTGACACCCTTGAACAGGACTCAGAAAGAAGCTCTGAAGAAAGTGAAGAATGTAATAATGGTAGTAAAACCATCAATACAAACTATAAACTATAGACTAGACCACATGGAAATTATACTCTATAATTTAGAAAAAACAATTCAACAACATAAATTGGACAACAAAGACATATACGCCAATTTTTAAAAAGCTAATCTAAGAATAATGGGCATAGAAGAGGGAATAGAAGCTGAAACCAAAGGAATCAACAATCTTTTCAAGGAACTAATGTCAGAAAATTTTCCAAACAGAAAAAAAAAAAGGTCAAAACACAGGTAGAAGAAATATATAGAACCTCCTTTAGACAAGATCAGAGAAAACATTCACCACACCATATAATAGTCAAACTAATTAATATAGAGGCTAAGAAAAATATCAAGTGCTAGCCAGGCTTGTTGGTGCACACTTGTAATCCCAGCATTTGGGAGCAGAAGACTGGAGGATCACAGTTCACAGACAGCCTCAGCTAATTAGTGAGATCCTTCGAAACTCAGTGAGACCTGTCTCAAAAAATATTAAAAAGAATAAAAAATAGAGCCCAGGACCAGATGGTTTCCCAAGTGAATTCTATAAAACTTTATAAAGAGCTTCTCAATACTTCTCAAACTATTTCATGAAATAAAAAAATGGGACTCTCCTAAATACATTCTATGAAGCCAACATCACACTAATACCAAAAAAGAATAAAGACAGTTCAAGGAAGGAAAACTACAGGCCTCTATTTCTGATAAACTAGGATGTAAAAATACTAAACAAAATACTAGCAACACACATTCAAAACCACATAAAGAAAATCATACACCATGACCAGATAGGGTTCATCCCAGGGATGCAAGGCTGGTTTAACATACAAAAATCAATCCATGTAATACATCATATAAACAGAATCAAAGACAAAAATCACATGATCATTTCAATGGACACTGAAAAGGCATTTGATAAAATTCAATATCCATTTATGATAAAAGCACTGCAGAGAATTGGAACAGAAGGAACATATTTCAACATCATAAAGGCAATCTACAATAAGCTCAAAGCCAACATCATATTAAATGGGGAAAAACTTCAAGAATTTCCCCTATAAACAGGAACAAGACAAGGATGTCCATTATCACCACTTCTCTTCAAAATAATACTAGAGACTCCAGCCAGAGCAATAAGGCAAAAAAAAAAGGAAATCAAAGGAGTACAAATAGGAAAAGAACTCAAAGTATCACTATTTGCAGATGACATGATACTATATTTAGAAAACCCAACAAACTCAACCAAAAGGCTTATAGAACTGATCAACAAATTCAGCAAAGTGTCTGGATACAAATTCAATCTTAAAAAATCAGAAGCTTTTCTGTACACCAACCACTGAAAGAGAAATTCAGAAAACACTTCCACTCAGAATCTCCCACAAAAAAAATAAAATGAAATACTTAGGAATAAACTTAACCAAGGAGGTAAAAGATCTCTACAAAGAAAATTATATAACATTGAAAAAAGAAATCGAAGAAGATCTTAGAAGATGGAAAGATCTGCCATGTTCATGGATAGGCAGAATAAATATCATTAAAATGGCCATCCATCCAAAAGTGATCTACAGATTCAATGCAATGCCCATTAAACTACCAAGATCATTCCTCAGAGACATAGAAAAATCAGTCCTTTAATTGATTTGGAATAACAAAAAGCCAAGAATAGCCAAAATAGTTCTCAGCAACAAAAACCATGCAGAAGAAATTGCAATACCTGACTTTAAACTATACTACAAAGCCATTATAATAAAAACAGCAAGGTGCTGGCAGAAAAACATATACATAGACCAATGGAGCAGAATAGAAGACCACAAGAGACAAGTCCACACACTTTCCGCCAATTTTTTCACAAAGGGGCCAAAAACATACACTGGAAAAAAGATAGCCTGTTCAACAAATGGTATTGGTAAAACTGGTTAGCCATATGCAGAAAACTGGAAATTAATCCCACTTTCTTACCCTGCCCAAGAGTCAATTCAAGATGGATCAAAGACTTGGAAATTAGACCAGAGGCCTTGAGGCTCCTTGAAGAGGGCATAGGTCCAACACTGCAAAACATAGGCACAGATAAAAACTTTCTCAACAAGACCCCAAGGCACAACAAACTAAAAGGCAAATCAATGCGTGGGATTGCATGAAACTGAAGAGCTTCTGTTCAGCAAAGGAAACTGTCAAGAACCTCAATCGAGAACCAACAGAATGGGAGAAGATTTTTGCCATCTACCCCTCCAATAAAGGATTAATAACTAGAATATACAGAGAACTCAAGAAACTCAACACTAAGAAAACAAGGCATCCAATAACAAAATGGGCAAGCAAACTAAACAGACACTTCACAAAAGAAGAAATTCAAATGGCAAAAAAATGCATGAAAAAATGCTCAATATCATTGGCAATCAGAGAGGTGCAAACCAAAACGACCCTGAGATTTCACCTAACTCCAACTAGAATGGCAATCATTCCTAACTCAGTTTTGATTACAAAACTGTGGAATATGTACACAATGGAATTTTACTCAGCCATTAAAAACACTCAATTACATTATTTTCAGGGAAATGGATAGAACTGGAAGACGTTATGCTAAGTGAGATTAGTCAGTCACAAAAAATAAGAAAACAGATATTTTCCCTAATATGTGAAAGATAAGGAGAAATGGGTCATAGGAGGAATTCTAGATGAAAAAGAAAATCCTATAGAGGAGCAAACAAGACAACCTAAAGGAGGAGAAAGGAGAGGGGAAGAAGGAAAATCTCTAAAACACACAATGTACTTCAACATAACTAAGCCAAGCAAGGGAGGGAGGAATGGGGAGGGAATGGGGTGGGAATTGAGTAGGGGTTAAATCAGTGATGTGTACATGTATATACACACAAGTTTTTTACCCCAATAGGATGTATGAATACAATGCACCAATAAAAAATTTTTTAAAAGAAACTCAACACTAACAAAACAATCCAATCAAAAAATGGGACATGCAAACTAAATAGACACTTCACAAAAGAAGAAATTCAAATGGCCAATAAATGCATGAAAAAGTGTTCAACATCTTTGGCAATCAGAGAGATGCAAATCAAAATGACCCTGAGATTTCACCTAACTCCAACTAGAATGGCAATCATTCAAAACACAAACAACAACAGATGCTGGCAAGGATGTGGAGAAGTGGGAACTCTAAGACATTGTTGGTGGGGTTGCAAATTAGTGCAACCACTCTGGAAAACAGTATAGAGAATCCTCAGAAGAACGGGAACAAATTTAGCATTCGATCCAGCTATACCACTTCTGGGTATCTACCCAAAAGAAAAGAAAACAAACTACCAAACTAATGCATGTGTATCTATGTTCATAGCTGCACAATTCGCCATAGCCAAACTATGGAACCAGCCAAGATGTCCATCAACAGATGATTGGATTACAAAACTGTGTAATATATACACAATGGAATTTTACTCAGCCATTAAAAACACTCAATTACATAATTTTCAGGGAAATGGATAGAACTAGAAAACATTATGCTAAGTGAGATTAGTCAGTCACAAAAAATAAGAAATTAGATGCTTTCCCTAATATGCAAAAGCTAAGGAGAAATGGGCCATAGGACAAATGCTAGAAATCCTATAGAGGAGCAAACAAGACAACCTAAATGAGGGAATAGGAGAGGGAAGAAGGAAATTTGCTATAGCATACAATGTACTTAAACATATCAAAGTCAACCACTAAGCCAAGCAAGGGAAGGAGGGATGTGGAGGGAATAGGGTAGGAATTGGGTAGGGGCTAAATGGGCAATGTGTACATATATGTCTACACAGTTTTTTACCTCAATATGATGTATGAATACAATGCATCAATAAATAATTTTTTAAACTTTAAAAAAATCTCAAAATGTTAGGAATTAAATCATCTTTCAATAATCACACTGAATATATAAATAGCCTCAGTGCCCCCCAAAAAAGGCATAATGTGGCAAAATAGATTAAAAACCAGATTCCATTTATATACTGCCTGCAAAAAACACACCTTACAAATAAAGATAGTCATAAACTAAAGCTTAAGGGCTGGAGCAAGGAAATCCATTGCCAACAGAACTAGAAGACAAGCAGGAGTAGCAACTATGATATCAGACAAATTAGACTTCAAGCTCAAGCTTATCAAAAGAGACAAAGCAGGTCATTTTTCCTAGTAAAAGGAACAATATGGCAAGAGGAAATAACGATAGTCAACATTTATGTGCCAAACAGAGGTGCAGACACTTTCACACAAACACAAAAAAAAAAACTCTTTGTGACATTAAGCCACACATAGATCCCAATACAATAATACTGGGAGACTTCAACACTCCTTTCACACTACTAGAATGCTCTTCTAGACAAAACATCAGTAAAGATGCCTCAGACCTAAAAATCATCATAAAACAAATGGGCTTATTAGACATATACCGAATATTTACCCAACTAAAGCAGAGTTCACATTTTTCTCAGCTGATCACTGAGAAATATTCTCCAAAATAGACCACATCCTAGGCCACAAAGTGAGCACTAGCGTATTCAAAAAATGTGACATACTCCTCTGTGTCATTTGAGACCACAATGGAATAAAACTAAATATCAACTATTAGAAGACCCAAGTAACCACATAAACACATGGAGACTGAACATCACATTGCTGAACAAGAAATGGGTCACAAAAGTAAGAGGTGAAATTAATAAAGTCCTAGAAACAAATGAAAATAGAGACACAACATATCAAAACCTCTGGGACACCTTGAAGGCAGTAGTAAGAGTACTAAGTGCCCACATAAGAACAGAAAATCACCAAATAAATAACCTAATAACATACCTCAAAGCCCTTGAAAAACAGAAATAGTCTAACCCCAAAGCCAGCAGAGACAGTAATTTACTAAAAACAGAGCAGAAATCAATGAAGTAGAGGGAAAAAATACAGAAAATCAACAAAACCAAAAGCTGGTTTCTCAAAAAATAAACAAGATAGAGAAACCAATAGCCAACTCAACCAAAAGAAAGGATCTATCCAAGATTTTTTCTGAAAAATAAATAAATGTATGATAGCTTCACCTAAAAAAAAAGAAAAGAAAAAAATATTCTCTGGTAAGAAAGAAAGCTAAAAGAAATATTGAACTGTTATCTTTTAGTCATCAAAAGCTTGGTATCAGACAAATGAAACTGTTTTATGAGATTATCATCATTAATATTGGATAAATTGCTATAAAACTAGATGTCAACCACTAAGCCAAGCATGGGAAGGAGGGATTGAGAGGGAATGGGGTGGGGATCGGGTAGGGGCTAACTGGGCGATGTGTGCATGTATGTCTACAAAAGTATTTTCTTTATACCATTATGATGTATGAATACATTGCACCAATAAAAAATTAAATTAAATTAAAAAAAAAGAAAGGATCTATCCAAATTGGTAAAATAAAAAAGTGAGAAAGGAGATATTACCACCAACTGTCTGGAAATCTAGAGGATTATCAGAAACTATTTTGAAAAATATACTTCAAAAAAATAGAAAATATAGAAAAAATTGACAAATTTCTAAATACATTCAATCTTCCTAAACTGAGTCAAGAAAATATAGAAAATTTAAACCAACCAATAGCAATCAAAGAGATTGAAGCGGCAATAAAGAGCCTACCATCAAACAAAATTCCAGGACCAGATGGTTTTCTTAATGAATTTTATAAAACCTTTATAGAGGATCTAATCCAAATATTCCTTAATGTATTCCATTAAACAGAAAGAAACAAGACTCTCCTAAATACATTCTATGAAGCCAACATCACATTAATACCAAAACCAAATAAAGATAGCTCAAGAAAAGACTATATGCCTATATCATTGATGAACTTATATACAAAAGTGCTAAACAAAATACTAGCAAGGCACATTCAGCCGGGTGTGGTGGTGTACGCTTGTATTCCCCGCACTTGGGAAGTGGAGACAGGAAGATTGCACAGGTTCAAATCCAGCCTTGCTGGCTTAAGAGACCCTATTTCCAAATAAAATATAAAATAGGTCTGGGAGTGTAGCCCAGAGGTAGAAGGGTTCCATCCCCAGTACCACCAAAATAAATAAATAAATAAATAAAAAATACTATCAAGGCACATTCAAAACCACATTAAGAAAATCATGCACCTTGACTAATGTTAAAAAAAAAAAAAATCAGAGGCTTTCCTGTATGCCGACCATGAATCCACTGAGAAAGAAATCCAGAAAACACTTCCACTCAGGATATCCCACAAAAAAATAAAATACTTAGGAATAAACTTAACCAAGGATGTAAAAGATGTTTACAAAGAAAATTATAAAACATTGAAAATAGAAATTGAAAAAGACCTTAGGAGATGGAAAGATCTTCCATGCCCTTGGATAGGCAGAAGAAATATCAAAACAGCCATTCTTCCAAAAGTGATCTACAGATTTAATGTAATACTCATTCAATTACTAAGGTCATTCCTCATAGACATAAAAATCAGTCCTTAAATTCATTTGGAACAACAACAAAACCAGAATAGCCAAAGTAGTTCTCAGCAACATAAACCATGCAGAAGGAATCACAATATCTGGCTGCAAACTATACTACAAAGCCATAGTAATAAAAACTAGCATGGCACTGGCACAGAAACAGACATATAAACCAATGGAGCCAAACAGAAGACTCAGAAACAAATCTCCACACTTAGAGCCAACTGATTTTTGAAAAAGAGGCCAAAAACATAACACTGAAAAAAAGACAACCTGTTCAACCAAGGATGTTAGCAAAACTGGTTAACTATATGTAGAAAAACTTAACCAAGGAGGTTAAGTTTTTTGTTACCCTGCATAAGAGTCAATTCAAAATGGATCAAAGACTTGGAAATCAGACCAGTGACCTTGCAGCTCCTTGAAGAGGGCATAAGTCCAACGTTTCAAAATATAGGCACAGGTAAACACTTTCTCAACAAGACCCCAAAGGCACTAGAAATTAAAAGGCAGATCAATACATGGGATTGCATTAAACCTAAGAGCTTCTTTGCAGCAAAGGAAATTATCAAGAACCTAATAGAAAGCCAACAGAATGAGGGGAAAATGTTAACTATTCCTCCAATAGAGGGCTAAATCTAGAATTTCCAGAGAAATCAAGAAACTCCACACTAAGAAAACATAACCCAATCAAAAAGTGGACAAGTGGACTAAATAGAAACTTCACAAAAGAAGAAAATAAAATGGCCAATAAATGTATAAAAATGCTCAACATCATTAGTAATCAGAGAGATACAAATCAATACTACCCTGAGATTTCACCTAACTGGGATTGCAAATTAGTGCAATTACTTTAGAAAGCAGTATAGACATAGAGAATCCTCAGAAGAATAGGAACAAACCTACCATATGATCCAGCAATACCACTTCTGGGTATCTACCCAAAAGAATGGAAACCAAATTACCAAACAAATGCATGCATATCTATGTTCATAACCACACAATTGACAATTACCAAACTATGGAACTAGCTAAGATGTCCATCAACAGAAAAATGAATTACAAAACTATGAGATATGTAAAAGATGGGATTTTACTCAGCCATAAAAAAGAACAAAATTTATATCATTTTTGGGGAAATGGATGGAACTGGAGAACATTATGCCAAGTGAGATTAGTCAGTCACAAAAAGTAAAAAGTCAGATGTTCTCTTTAATATGCAGAAGCTAGAGATAATAAAAGGGTCATAGGAAGAACTCTAGACAAAGAAGGAGAAAAAAGTATAGTTACAATGCACCTTTTTTTTTTTTTTTTTTTTTGGTGGTACTGGAGATGGAACCCTTCTACCTTTGGGCTACACTCCCAGACCTATTTTTTTATATTTATTTGGAAACAGGGTCTTTTAAGCCAGCGAGGCTGGCTTCAAACCTGCACAATCCTCCTGTCTCCGCCTCCCAAGCGCAGGGATTACAAGCATGCGCCACCACGCCCGGCACAATGTACCAATTTTTAAAAAGGAAAAATTGTCATTATTTGCCTATAAGATGATTGCTACTCTGAAGTGACATCAAATATAAAACTATTAGAGTATATGAGATATTTTATTTGCATTGTTTGACTTACTTTTAATATTTGAAAAATTCCAACAGGTATTTTATATACCAAATATAGCCAATTAGAAAATTTAGATTTTAAAAACTATTCCCATTAATTAAGAAACCATAAGACAACTTAGAATAAACCTAAATGTAAATGTTTAAAGAGTTTGAAACTTTATTTTTTTAATCAAAAAATATAACTGAAACATTGTTTTGTGTATGGTACTGGGGATGGAACCCAGGGGTATTCTACCTCCGAGGTACATCTTCAGCCTTATTTTATTTCTTTATTTGAAACAAGGCCTCACTAAATTGCTGAGGCTGGCTACAAACCTGTGATCCTAGCCTGGCATGGTGGCACACGCTTGTAATCCCAGCTTTTGGGAGGCTAGACAGGAGGATTACAGTTCACAGACAGCCTCAGCTATTTCAAAATAAAGAATAAACAATAGGGCTGGGGGTATAGCTTAGAGGGAGAATACTCATGGGTTCCCTCCCCAGAACCACACACACACACAAAAAAAAAACTGTGATCTTCCTGTCTCATCTTCCCAAGTACTGATATCACAGATACTTGTGTCATCACACCAGCTTTCAAATATTTTTTGAAGACTTAAATCAATAGTAAATTTTATTATGGAAAAGAAGTAAGATTATAGCAAGACTGCCAGTTTCCCATAAACTAATTTTTAAAATTCCATATGGTTCTAATAAAAATCCAAACCAAACTTTTCATGTATTTTGTGTTCATTCCAAAATTCACATGTAAAAGTAAAAAATTCAAGAATAACAAAGATAATTCTGAAAAATAAAAAAGCAGCAAAATGTACCTTAGAAGTTGGAAAGATATTCTTAATCTATACAACAGGAAATGTGGTTTATTGCAAGAATAAAACCATAGTCCCTTTCAACAGAACAGGGAATCTAGAGGCAAATCTATCTTGGAATCAATGAACCACACAGCCATTCAACATTTTGGGAACAACTTGATTTCTGTATGGACAAAAGAAGATTACCCCCTGGCCTTCTTCCATATATAAATTTAAAATGAGATGAATTAAAGGCTTAAAAGTAAAAAATAATTTTTGAGGAAAATATACACTTTGTGAAACATGGTTAGAATTTCTTAAACAAGAGATAAAAAGCAGCACAAACCATCCGATTTTTTTACTTTTTTGTGACTGACTAATCTCACTTAGCATAATGTTCTCCAGTTCCATCCATTTCCCTGCAAATGACATAATTTTGGTCTTCTTTATGGCTGAGTAAAATTCCATTGTGTACATACCCCATAATATGCAGAAGCTAAGGAGAAAATGGGGTCATAGGAGGAACTCTAGATGAAGAAGGAGAAACAATAGATGAGCAAATAAGGCGACCTAACAGGGGGATGGGAGGGGGAAAGAGAAAAATCTTCCTAATGTACATGATTTACATTCATAAACATATCAAAGTTGATCAATAAAAGCAAACATGAGAAGGAGGGGGGGGAGGGAATGGGGTAGGAGTTGGGGAAGGGCCAAATGACTGATGTGTACATGTGTGCCCCTACCAATTTGCACCCCATTAAGATGTATGACTACAGTGCACCAAAAGCACAAGGCATAAAAGAAAGATGGGCGCCGGGCGTGGTGGCGCACGCTTGTAATCCCCACGCTTAGGAGGCAGAGACAGGAGTATCACGCAGGTTCGAAGCCAGCCGCGCGCACTGGCTTAGGAGACCCTGTTTCCAAATAAAAATATAAAATAGGTCTTTGAGTGTAGCCCAGAGGTAGAAGGGCTTCCAGGAACCCCAGTACCACCAAAAAAAAAAAAAAATTGGCAAAACTGAAACTTTCTATATAAAATAGATACTCTAAACAAACTGACAAGGCCAGAAAGTGGGAAAAAATGTTTATAGTTCATATAACCAAGCAAGAATTAATATACAGGTTATGCAAAGAGCACCTCCGAATCAACAACAAACTAGAGAGTCTTCAAATTTGATCCCTAGATCTCAAGTTGCAATGGCATTTTCTTAAAATTGCAAGTGCTAATGTTTGAGCAGCCACTTCTCACCTGGCACCTTTACCCTCCAACACAATGGAGTTCGATTTGATGGAAGCTGATAAACGCCATGTCAATCAGAAGTGGACTGAGGCCCCAGATAAGACATAAAATGGAGCAATTAGCAATTGGTGTGGCTGGAGGTCAGGGTGAGATAGAACAATTAGATACAGGAAATGAGAAAGCCATAAGGAAGGCATGGTTATAATAAATAAACAAACTCAGACTCTGGAGAAAGGTGAGAATGGGCTGTTATTAGAGGAAAACAGTGATAAATAAGTTCATCAGGACTGAGCTTGGTACCACACACCTGTAGTCCTAGGGCTTGGGAAGCTGAGACAGATGGATCACAGGTTCAAGGCCAGCCTCGGGAACTTAGCAAGGTCCTCTCCAACTTAATGCAATCCTGTTTCCAAATAAAAAATAAAATAGAACTGGGAGTATATCTCTTAGGAAGAATGCCCCTGGGTTCAATCTCTAATAACAAGAGGAGGAGGAGGAGGAGGAGGAGGAGGAGGAGGAGGAGGAGGAGGAGGAGGAGGAGGAGGAGGAGGAGGAGGAAAAATAGTTCACCAGGGGTACCAACCCATGATAGGGTGACTGGCTTAGCAGCAGCACCATAAAATTCCAAAGTTTGAGTCAATAGTAAAGTCTGCATAAGCCAACAGCAGGTTGTCACTTCCAAACAAGCTACAGCCACCTTGAGCCACATCATTAGGAGTAGCATGTCTTTGGGAAAAGAGATTAGATTAGATTTACTAATCAGCCCATACTTGGAAATGGGATTTCATACAAAAGACACTAAGTAAGATGAATCCAAAAAGACTTATACCATCAGACACAGTATAATCAAAAGTTAAAGACAAAGGGAAATGGTGCTGACTTTCCCAACAAATGGCTAAAAATGAGTGAATATCTATGGAAAACCTACTATTTGTTCATCAAAGTACTAAGCTCTGGGTTTACAATGATGGTCAGGATATACAGTCTCCACCCTTATGATTCTGAGAATGGCAGAAGAGTCAAATCAGGAGAAAATTTTAAAAAATACCTCATTGGAATTTGAACCATTTGATGATGAAAGAATCAGAAGGTGCTGTGGGAGAGAACACAGAGAGATATCAGTCAACTCAGACCATATTTGGCTGTGATCACAAACAATCCTGAGATTCCGATTGCCTATAACCATGAACACTTCATAACTTTTCACTCCTGTTATTCTAGGACCCAACAAAGGACTGGCCTCTGTCTATCTCATATCAGAAGGAAGACACCATGGCAGAATTATGTGAGAGCTCTTAGGGTCTCTGAACACAAATAGCACACCTTATTTACACCATATTTTATTGGACAAAGAAAGTCACAAGGCCAGCCCCATAGCACGTGGGTGAAAAGAAAAATCCTCCTGCAAGTATAGGCCCATTGAAGATGATTCCAGAAAGAAGCAGAAAATATTTTGTGTGTGGCAGTGAGGATCAAACCCAAAGTCACTCTACCCCCAAGCTACATCCTCAGCCCGATTTTATTTCTTATTTGGAAACAGGGTCTCACTAGGTTGCTGAGAGCCTCGCCAACTGCCAAGGCTAACTTTAAACCTGATAGCATCCTGTCTCAACCTCCCAGGTGATTACAAGTGTGCACCATCATGCCTAGCTCAGGAGAAAAACTTTTGAAAAAAATAAAACATACTATTAGTATAATAAAAATGTATATGTTTAGCAAAAAAAAAAAAAAAAAGGATACAAATGCCTGTGGCAGGGATACTTATAAAAGACCAAAACCAGAAACTAAAAAATCTATTAAGAGTGGAATGAACCAAAAAAAATTGCAGACCACCAAAACTATGTGTTGATTAAAAATAAAGCTTTGTAAATTATAGCAGATTCATAGACTGGGTTATCTGGTGAAATAATACACAAGAAAGAAAAATAATGAGTTGCAGCCACATTCACCAACATAGGAAAGTAGAAAGAGCCAGATACTAAAAGTGACCATTGTGTGATTCTATTCATATGAAGCTTTTAAAAAGGCAACAAAAATGTATGGTAATAGAGGTCAGAATAGCAGTGACTTCTAAGAAGCATTAATACACTAAAGGAAATATTTGTGATGCTGGAGAGGTTTTATAACTTTACTGGAATGATCGTATGCTTGCAATGGGCCCAATTTACTGTATGTAAACTATATCTTTTTTTCATCACAAATCCATTTTAGTGTAATCTGAATAAAATCCAGCATAAACGTATTACTTTATTTTGGAAATAATGGCTCGGTGTCTTTTTCCAACAGCTTTCTTCCTACGGGTTTGGGCTTAAACTGCACAGAAGGAAGAGACACTGAAGCTTGCCTTTTGTTTTTGTTTTATTTTTAAGTCTCCAGATCTCGCTAGGACACTTCTTCCAGGCCAAGAGCCATGTGGTTGTGGCACCTGATCCTATTTAAACAGCATCAGCCAAGCTTGATGATCTGAAGGTCCCCATTTATCTCTATGGTATCATTTGCAGATGATGCTTGAATGCAATGGTAGAAATCAAAAAGTTGGTGTCCATCCAAAAACACTCTGAAACGTGGGTGCTCACAAAGAATTTCCACATTGAATGGCTGGTCTGGGCTGAATGGAAAGTGAGGGATCACCAACTGTTCTTCACCCCTTTCCCCAGACATACCAGAATTCCTGAGGAGCTGTCAGTCTGTGAACACAGCCTTGAGTTCAATTGCCACATCAGCAGGAGGATCTTCTGAGTCTCTTCTGGTCAAGCTGATTGCAAAGCTTTCTGGATTGAAGTCTACGATGCCCATTACTAATACCTGGTCTCATGGCACCTTTAATGTGCCCACAAAATGGAACTATCAGTCGTGGGAAGTACACGTTGGCTTGAACTAGAGCGCCCAAGGAGTTGTATAAATGCCCATCATCTATTTCGCCACAGCACTGCTGTCAGCTTCTGACCCCACCATATTCTCGCCGGGGCATGGCACCAGTATCCCGAGCGCTCCTACGTGGAGTGGGGTGCAGGTCCCTGTAAACTATATCTTAACAAAATGAAAGGAGGGAGGGAAAGAAGGAAAAGGAAGGAAGGAAAGGATGGATGGATGTAAACAAAGGAAAGTAATCTGTACCATAGACCCATAACCTGCAGAGATGGATCTGTGCCATTCAGTTAAGGTGTGCTGGAGGAAGCTGCTACTAAACTTGGACCTGAACAGTGAGCAGAACTTATCCAGGAAGATCAGAGGAACACATTTCAGGCGCATGTGTCCTGGGACCAGAACAGGTAGGTCATCATCAAGATGCTAAAATCCCTTCTAAACTGCTAGCACACCTCTACCAAGGAACCATGACAGGAAAGGGTGGGATACTGCAAAGTTTAGGGGTATTCCAGGGGTTTTGTTCTTTAGATAAAGAGCATTGAGAGTGTACCGTGTGCGTGTGTGTGTGTGTGTGTGTGTGTGTGTGTGTGTGTTTATTGTGGTATAGAGAGTTGAACCCAGGGGCATTCTACCTCCAAGCTACACCCCTAAGCCCTATTTTGTTTTATTTTGAAACAGGGTCTCACTAAGTTGCTGAGGCTGGCTTCCTATCTCAGCATCCCAAGAATTGGAATTATAGGCATGTGCCACCACACCTGGATCTAGAAGGTTGTGAACAAGCAGGAAAATGGCCAGTTCATATCTTCATTTTGGGAGGATGTCTCTGCTGACAGTAATAAAGTATAAAGTAAAAGGGACCCTGTGTGGCCAGCTAAGAGAGTCCTGCAGTTGTCTTGGCCAGGGAAGAAGGAGATGAAAAATAGAGCAGTGGATACAAATTGCCACTTGGCTATTTGTCTTATTTTCTATGATAATTGATTATCAAGGTAAAAAGAAGAAACCAAGTTCAAAATATATTATAATGTTGCCAGGCTTGCAGAGTGTCATTGGTGAACAGCTACAGAAACCAGGGTTTGCTCTTTTGGAGAACATACAAAGTGCCAGCCCTTAGGTGAAAACCACTGAGAAGAGGAAGATTCAGAGCTTCTAGGTAAAATCGGGGTTAATGGGCTAAGTTACAAGGAAGTATTCTGACCTCTCTGTCTACCCCAGCCAGGGAACAAAACATCACAAGACATAATTAAAGATCAGCAGAGATCAGATATGGTAATCCTTACCTTGCAAGGATTTTCTAGAGCCCATCCCCAAGTAAAGGCTGAATGGGCTAACTGCCAAGATCCTAAGATACTAAAAAATCCTATGAATGACAAGCAATTCACTTGTCTCATTTGAGGCTAAATCTTATAACCCTTCAGGTCTGGTCTCTGATGATGTTTACAGCAACTGCCATACTGTGATCTGGGCTCTTTGCCCAAAATATGCCCATCACCTCAACCTGTCTTAATTATTCTATTTCTGTGAACTTGACAGGGTATATTTTAATTATCTTTTTCTGTGTTCATTAATCCCCATGAGACTGCAAACTTCTCATGTCTTTGATGGTTAACTGCCAACTTGACTGGGTTAAAGAATGCCCAGATAGCTGGTAAACATTATTTCTTGGTATGTCTGTGAGGGTGTTTCTGGAAGCCATTAGTATTTGAATCAATAGACAAATCAGAATATCGAAAGTCTGTCTTTGCCAGTGTGTATGGTATCAGCCAATCTGTTGAGGGCCTAGAGAGAACAAAAAAAAGTAGAAAGAGACATGTGGTGGCACAGGTCTGTAATCCCTGTACTTGGGAGGCTGAGACAGAAGGATTATAGATTCAAGGCCAGCCTCAACAATGAAGCTTGGCCTTCAGCAACTTAGTAAGACTTTGTTACAAAATAAAAAATAAAATAGAATTGAGGGTATATCTCAAAGGTAAAATGTCCCTGGGTTCAATTCCCAGTACAAGAAGAAGGATGAGGTAGAGGAGGAGAAGGATGAGAAGAGGAAAAGGAGAAGGAAGAGAATGAGGAAGAGGAAAAGGAGGAGGGGGGAGGAGGAGATAGATTCTGTCTACTTGAGCTGGTCCAGTCATGCTTTTCTGCTGTTGGACATCAGCACTCCTGTTTCTTGGGCCCTTGGACTTAGGGTGGGATATACATCATTGATTCCATGATTCTCAGGCCTGAGGGCACAGACTAGAACTGTATGACCAGGTTTCCTGGGTATCCAGCTTGCAGGTGGAAGATTGTGGGATGTCTCAGTCTCCATAACCCCATAATCCAACACATCCCAGTAAATCTTTCTATGTATCTGTATATACTCTAATAGTTCTAATTCTCTGGAGAACCCTGACTAATATAATGTCTTACTAATTTTTATTTTCAAGAACCTCACATGGCCAGCTGCTACCAAGTAGGTGAGCAGACATTTGGATAAAAGATCAGAACTGGAGCTGTGAGTTAGGAATCAGGATTACATGCACAAATGTTAAATATGAGCTTTGAAGAGCTCGGCACGGGGGAGAATGGGGAGGGCTCCAGATTCAGTTCCAGGGATGCTGTGCTACATCACAGCTCACTTTGACCTCTGCCCAATCCTGTTTCCTTCCTTCTCTACAGCCCTTGATCATGGAAACATTCCTGTAAGCTCCCTGCATTTTCACCATGGGATCTTCTTCCCATGACACCAAAACTACAGTCAATAGTATCAGCCTCAAGTAAGTAAACAGAAGAGGACAGGTTGACAGCCTCCATGGGCAACCGATGGTCAACACCTCTGGGGCCCCTCTGAAGAGCCATTTAGAACTGTCCCATCAAGACCGGGTATGTTAGTGCACATTTGTAATCCCAGTACTTGGGAGTCTGAAACACAAGGATCATAGGTTCGCTGCCAGTCTCAGCTACTTAGTGAGGCCTTCCAGAACCTAGTGAGAACCTGTTTCAAAATAAAGAATGAAAAATAGGGCTGGGGTGTAGTTCAGAGGTAGCATGCCCCTGGGTTCAATTTCTAATACCCCCCAAAAATAAATAATTGCCCCATCAGAGCACAAGGAGGCTGTGGCATTTCACCACCAACTCTGATAACCTATTGCTTGAGGGTTGTACCTGGGGTGCTAACCCCTCATCCACCTCTGAGTTGTGTCTGAGCGAGGCTGAGCAGGCTTCTGAAGCTCTGGAGAAACAGCCAAAGGAGATGTAGGACATGGTCTCTGTCAATAGTCCCACTGTTGTCATCCAAAATGACTGGCCACACAATTTGGAAGAAGGTAGATTTATTTGTTCAGTTTTGGGAGATTCCAGAGTTCAGTCTATGTCAGGCCACATCTTCAGATCTCAGGACATAGCAGCAGGAAGCGGAGAGAGAGGGAAAGAGCAAGGGCTCTGCTCTCACATCAGCAAGGCCAAAAGCAAGAGAACAAGCAAGCAAGAGGATCCCTCAGCTCACAGTCCCAGGGACCCACCTTCTTCAGCCTCACCCCACCTAAATTAGTGCCCAGTAAATCCATAAGGATGGATTTATGTACTAATGAGATTACAACCCTCCTGGTTTAATTACATCAACTCTGACCATTAGTATTTGAGCTCATTGGGGTTATAGCTAGCCATAACATAGACTAACTAAATTATGTGAAACTCGCTACCCTGGTGTTTCCAAAACCAGGCAGGCGGAGAGGCTGTGGCATAGAGAATATCTGCTACATTTGTCATTTATATTTCTTTTTGATGAGAAATGTCAATCAAAGAGGACCAGTCGTTTCCCTCTTAAATGACTCCTAGAACTCAATACAGACTGAACAGAAACTGAAAACTTTCTTTTTCTTTAAAAAAAAAAAAAAGAAGTAATGTGAATTAGGACTGTACTCTCGGTAGGCAATGCAAGTTATTAATATTCAACACCTCAGTGGGAAATGCAGGTTTCAGTTCCTTTGACTGACAGCTCCTAATGACAGCAATAAACTGAGGTGCCCCCGTTGGCTAAACAGATGTTTTTTGGTTGACAAAGGGGGCCCAAACACAGGCCCAGTTGATGTCACTTCAGTGTTTACTAATTGCTGAACCCTATTTAAATGTCTCAGCTTTCACATGAATGTGCTTTATCACCAAAGAAATGGATGCACAGAAAACAGGAGCATGAAGCCTGAGAAAACCAGGCAAAGGATATCATAAACGCAGAGATGGATGTAGGCAGGGGTTCTGACTGCTTCGCTGAAACCCTTCAAAGCAAATCCAAAATGAACTGGACTCGGAGAGAGGGTACAGAGGGAGACAGAGGAAGAGAGATTAAGGTTAATTGCTCCGGTTACTATAGCAGCAACCCAGAACAAGCAAAGTTAGACACACACTCAAGGTGAATCACACACCATGTGCTTACAAGTAACCAGAAGCAGTTACTTAATAGGAAAAAAGTTCACTGTTAACTTACAGTACTCCAAACACAATCTCCATCCTTTATCAATTTGGGGCTATAATAGCACAAGTGTTACCTGAATCTATGTCGGCCATGCTTTTAGGATGGCCAATTATGTCACGGTCCCCAGAAGATGATCCCAAGATAAGAATTCAAGTGCAAGTAATTTATTTGGGGCCACAGGAAATGGGGAGAAATTGCAGAAAGCACATGCTGGGTAGAACAGAGAAGTCACCAGGAAAGAGAAGGCAGCTGATAAATAAAGTGCTAGCTGGAGCTGTTGGCAACACACCTATAATCGCAATACTTGGGAGGCTGAGACAGAAGAATCACAGGTTCAGTGCCGGGCGTGGTGGCACACGCTTGCAATCCCCGCGCTTGGGAGGCGGAGACAGGAGGATCGCGCATGTTCGAAGCCAGCCGCGCTGGCTTAAGAGACCCTGTTTCCAAATAAAAATATATAAAAAAATAGGTCTGGGAGTGTAGCCCGGAGGTAGAGGGGCTTCCAGGAACCCCAGTACCACCAAAAAAAAAAAAAAAGAAGAATCACAAGTTCAAAGCCACACTCAACAATTTATCAAGGCTCTCAGCAATCTAGCAAGATTCTGTTTCAAGCCAAAAAAAGATTTAAAAGAGCTGGAGGTGTAGCTAGGAGGTAGAATGCCCCTGGGTTCAATCCTCAGGACCAGAATAAATGATGTGCTATAGAACAAGTTTCCCTCCAGACTAATTAGAACAGAGTCCACCTGGGGAACTCTGGGAGCCAATTTAGAACATGTGCTTTGCATCTACTTTGGGGACTGAAGTGGTTGAGAACCCAAGCTAAATACAAAAGGAACAGAGGTTGGTGATCCCACCTGGAGGAGTATGATATATTAATCAGTCTGAACAGGAAATTAATTCACCTGAGATGCTTCAAATGAGGAGATTTTACATTTCCAACAAGTTCCCAGCAGATGTTGATCTGCTGGTCTGAAGACCACATTTTGAGAAATATCAGCTTGCCGAGTTTATAATTAAAGAGAATTGTGGTATGGCCGTACAATGGAATATTATTCAGTCATAAAAATAAATGAATTATTAATATATACTTGGATAAATCCCCAAAATATTATACTGAGTGAAGAAGCTAGACACAAAAGGCTACATATTATAGATTCCTTTTCTATGAAATATCCAGACTAGGTCCACTTTCCAGAGATAAAAAGCAGACTTCTACATGCCAGGGGGTGGGAAGAGCAAGAAATGGGAAGAAATGGGAAATGGTTATTTAATGGATGTTAAGAGGCATTCTCTTGACAGATTTTGAAACTACAGAGGTGTTCTTCTGACGTGCTTTGTGCTGTACAACATTGTGAGTGGGCTAAATGCCACTGAGTCATACACTCAAAAATGGTTAATTGTGCCGGGCATGGTGGCGCACGCTTGTAATCCCCGCGCTTGGGAGGCGGAGACAGGAGGATTGCGCAGGTTCGAAGCAAGCCACTCTGGCTTGAGAGACCCTGCTTCCAAATAAAAATATAAAATAGGTCTGGGAGTATAGCCCGGAGGTAGAAGGGTTTCCAGGAACCCCAGTACCACCAAAAAACATGGTTAATTGAATGCTATGAGAATTTTAACTCAATATTTTAAAAAGTTACAAGGGAAAGGGATGGGAAGACACCAGAAATTAGCAAGAGTAAGACTCCGGCCACAACAGGCCTAAAGCCACAGGGCAGAGTATAGGTGTAGTAATAGCAAAGCCCAGAAAAAAACAAGTACCTGTGAGGTGGGGTCATCCAAAGGGCAGAGGGCAGAGGCCAGAGGGCAGGAAAGGTGCAGCTGCAGCCATTCATGGTGTCTATGCTGGGAGAGAGGGGAGGCGGAATAAGGACCTGAGTCTCTTCCTTCCTACCTCTTTTCTTCCTAGCCACACCCAAGCAGAAGTCAAGTAAGGGAACCCAGGGAGTACAATCTATAGCTGTCAGCCCCGTGGGGCCCAAAACAAGAGGGAGGCATTTGTACAGTGGATTTGAGGCTGAGCCTGATGGGAATAATCAGCCCAAGCTGGCTGGTGGGGCTGAGACAATCTCCCCAGATCTTAGCCCGTTTCCTAGAAAAACTATATAAATTCCTCCTTTCAAAGTCCTCTCTACGATGCTAAGGATAGGATTCAGGAAAGCCGATCTCTTGGCCAGGATTTGGAGAAGCTGGCCTCTTGGCCACTACAACAGAACAGTCAGAACTTTTATTCCAACAGCCTTAACCAGTCTGCTCCCGGCTCTAAGCAGTCCTTTGGTGTCTGGCCACTTCTCCAAGTCCCAGAATAGTTTCTGTCCACAGAGAAACAAAAGTTTAGCCTCTGCTTCCTGACATGAGGAGACCTCCTAGACTCATCCTCCTGCCCCTTGGGTGAAGAGAAAGAAATATCCAGGAGCAACTACGGGTTGAGCACCTCAGCCTTCAATAAGGCCCAAGCACTCGACCCTTCTCCCAATTCTTTGACCTTCTGACTCCACCCAGGAGGCATCTTTTAAAATAGGAACCTTAGCCAGGCGTGGTGGTGCATGCTTGTAATCCCCGCACTTGGGAGGCCGAGACAGGAGGATCACACAGGTTCGAAGACAGCCTCAGCTACTTAGTGAGGCTCTCCGCAACTTAATGAGACCCTGTTTCCAAATAAAATTTAAAAAATAGTTCTGGGAGTATAGCCTGGAAGTAGAAAGCCTCAGGGTTCCATCCCCAGTACCAAATAAATAAATAAATAAATAAATAAATAAATAAAGGAACCTTAGCCTGGGGTGGTGATGTTAGACCTGTCATCCAGTACTTGGGAGGCAGAGGCAGGAGGAGCACAAGTGCATAGCCAGACTAAGCAACTTAGCAAGGCCCTCAGAAAATTAGTGAGACTCTGCTTCGAACTAAAAAATAAAATGGGGCTGTGGGTATAGCTCAGAAATAGAATATCCTTTAGTTCATACCAAAAAAAAAAGGAAGCTTTTCACACACCCTTGCAAAAGCAGCACTGGCTTAGTGCAGGACAATCTAGGTCTTCCTGGCTCCACCTTCTTGGCTTCACGCAGCCTTCCACTTGTAGGAAGCTCTGCGTGGAGGTGATTTCAGGCAATCTTCCTTAAACTGGGTGTGGCAGTGCATACCTAAAATACCAGTACTTGGGAGGCTGAGAAAGAAGATTCTAGGGTACCTTTAGTGACCCTTAGCAACTTAGCGAGAACTTGTTTCAAAATAAAAAATAAAAATAAAATAGGGCTAGGAGTCTAGCTCAGACGTGGAAGCCCCTGGGTTCAATCCTCAGTACCATACGAAAGAAAGAAAGAAAGAAAGAAAGAAAGAAAGAAAGAAAGAAAGAAAGAAAGAAAGAAAGAAAGAAAGAAAGGAAGGAAGAAAGAAAGAGGAGGAAAGGAAGGAAGGAAGGAAATAAAACCTTCCTGGTTAACAAGCAAAATCAGTTACTCTGTTCTGCAGAGGACCCTATCAAAGGGACCTGCAGAGGCAGGCTTCCCAGTTCACTGCTCCTGAATTGTTCTGAGTCACCAGGAACACACAGAAGACCACATTTATCAAAAAAGGAACTTTGGACTGAAACTTCTCAGGAGTCACTGCAACTCAGGCCCCAGGAGAAAGGTCCCTCTCCCTGGCCCCCAGCAAGCAAAACAGAGCCACAGGTTCTTTCAAAAAAGAACCTGAAGTCTGTCCATTACATTCATTTTTCAATCCCAAGTTTGAGATTTGATTTATTAAAGTTTTTAAACTTTAACCTCACAGATGAATTTCCCAGCCAACATTGATGAATTTCTCCCATCCATCATCATGCTTCAGTGTGACGTGGCTCTTGCAAGCATTTATGCTTCCGCTGTGATCAGAAATAAGTAAAAAAGAAATGAAGAGGGCCGGGCATGACGGTACATGCCTGTAATTCCAGTACTTGGGAGGCTGAGACAGGAGGATTGCTGGTTCAAGGCCAACCTCAGCAATTTAGCAAGACTCCCAGCAACTTAGCAAGATCCTGTTTCAAAATAAATAATAAAATAGGGCTGGGGTGTATCTCAGAGGTAGAATATCCCTGGGTTCAATTCTCAGGACCAATTTTTTTTTTTGCTTTATTACACACAACAGGCATCACAAATAATAAACTCTCAGGCCTACTGCTTGCTGTGGGGTTGGAGAGGAGAGAAGATGTTTAAAAAAAATTAGACATACTCTCTGTCTTTCCCTGATTGTTTCCCATGGGAAAACTCTTACATACACTTCAAAACCCATTTCATAAACCTTCTTTGCTTTTTTTCTTCTCTGACCACTCTGATCCCCTCTGAGTCGACTGTCCCGCCTTCCACACTCTCCTGTAACTTTCCTTTTCATCTGTCTCTTCTCAACTCAGAAGCTTTTGCCACCCTGCACCATAGATTGCACACAGTAAGTGCTAAGTAAAGGCTTGTCACATTAAACTGAACCAAGAGCCTTAAATAGCTTTGCCTTTCAACATCTCCATTTCCTCCAGTATTAGATGGGATCCATCATTTTGTAATTCCTACAGCTGTTTTAGGATCAAAGAAGATGAGTTTGAGCAAATGTGCTCAGGTGTGAAGGATAAGTTACAGAGAACTGCCAATCAACGTCCCGATCAATGCAAAGCCTCATGGCTCACCAGGTCGGCTCTCCCTTGACCTCCAGGGCTGGACATCAGTCACCTCAATCAAGTCAGAATACACCACCTCCTCTGTCATAAAATGCTACTCACAGAGAATTTGATTTTTCCTCTGAAAAAAAAATCTTCAATGAGTCCTTCCCTAGAACCCCCTAGAGCTTGATGAACTGCTGAGTGTGAAACTATAAATTTTCAATACATGCTCCACTGAACATTCAACCCCCCAAAATGCCAACAAGTGGTCCATGAAAACATACTAAAAAATAGTCGGGCGTGGTGACGCACACTTGTAATCTCAGTACTTGGGAGGCTGAGACAGGAGGATCACAGGTTTGCAGCCAGCCTCAGCTACTTAGCCTCCGCAACTTAGTGAGATCCTGTTTCAAAATAAAGACTAAAAAAAAAAAAAAAATAGGACTGGGAGTGGAGTTCAGAGGTAGAATGCCCCTGGGTTCAATCCCCAGTACCACAAAAGCATACTAAGAAATAAAAGATAAATGCATTGCCCAATAGTGTTGAAAACAAAGTGTTTCCTGCAGGACAAAGTGTTTTCTGCAGCCTTGATGATTCAGATATGCAGTGCAAATCTTCAACAGCGAGGCCACAGCGTGCTTTCTTGGGAACCTGGCAAAGGGCTGGCAATCCTAGCGATGTCTGTTTCTATCAATAAAAGACAAAGTATGGAACTGGTGATCAAAGTGAGGAATGGATCATGAAAAGAAGTCATTCCAATCAGGGGTACCACTTAATGAGCCACGACTACATACCAGTCACTCTGGAAGACATTTAAACGCATCATTTCATGGAATCCTTCTAGCAACCCTGTGGGTTAGGGAGTGTGGGGTCTCCCCCCCACAGGTCATGCTGGACTCAGTATGACTTTGTCCATGACTTCTATAGTGCGCAAAATGTACCTTTTTCCCCTCTTCTGTGACTAACAAAAACTTTCATGCTAGAGTACCAGTATTGGTATCAGAAGAGACTGAATAAGTTATAAATCTGAAAAGAGATCAGGACTTACAGTGAAATCATCGAAGCATCCGCGTCCAACCAGAACCAAAGAATCCCACTGCTGTAATTCCTCAGCCTCGCTAGGCCATTTGAAGGCAGGATGAGTGTGTTGCTATTTTTTTTTTTTTTTTGCCATATATCTTTCCACTATGAAACCAAAATGAACATCACTATTTTGGTGGGTTATTGGTCAATAGGACTTCGCATGATTTCTTCTCTTATTCTTTGGTATGGACAACTGAGTTTTTCTTCACCTCATCTGAACTGTGAATAAATGCATCTTTAGGAAACTTTTTTTTATTTGAGCAATACATATAAGGAAACTAAAAATGGACAGTCATATCAATGCAGCTCCAAGACAGGCCCTCTCGCCACTCTTGCCCCAGTTCCCATCAGATGTCAGCCTGGGCTGCTTTTACATAGAAACTGTACAGCTTTGCCTCTCCAATCATCCCCAGAAAACTGAGGCTGTACAGTTGAAAACCTCACCCAGGGCCAGTCAGCAAATGGCAAGGCCTGAGCTATTCTCTTCCCCGTACATAGCTCCACTTATAAAGAACATAGTAGAAAAACAGAGCCCAAACTTGAGGTCCAGGCCAAATAAGAGTTAGAGATGAGACCCTGAGAGTGTGGTCCAGGCTTCTCCCCATCCCTTCCCATCTCAGTGAGACCTCCTTGAAGAACTGAACATACAATGGGAGGCCAGAGGACAAGCACAAGTGCACAAAGCACAAGAAACCAGAAGGGACCTGAAGGGGGTGACCCTACCCTGACCATCCCAAGGTATTCCTATCCAGCTTTAGAATATGGCAGTTCCAGCTGGTGGCACACACCTGTAATCCAGGTACTTGGGAAGCTGCAACAGGAGGATAGCAGGTTGGAGGACACCCTCAGCAAGGTAGGGAGACTCCCAGCAATACCTAGCAATACCTTGTTTCAAAACAAAAAAATAAAGTAGGGCTCAGGGTGTAACTCAGAGGTAGCATGCCCCTGGGTTCAATCCCCAGGAAAACACACACACACACACACACACACACACACACACACACACACACACACACTGGCAGCTTCTCCCATGTGGCAAAATCAACTTACTCAAAATTCTGGGGTACAAAGGCACAAGAAACTAAAAGATGGATCAATATGTGGGATTGTATTAAAATGAAGACCTTTTGTACAGCAAAGAAAACTATCAAGAACCTCAACGGAGAGCTAACAGAACGGGAGGAAATTTTTTTGCCAACTGTTCCTTCAATAGAGGACTAATACCTACAAAATACAAAGAACTCAAGAAACATAGCACTAAGAAAGCAACCCAATCAAAAAATGGGAAAGTAAACTAAATAGACACTTCACAAAAGGAGAAATTCAAATAGCCAATAAATGTATGAAAAAATGTTCAACATCATTGGCAATCACAGAGAGTTCAAATCAATACTACCTGAGATTTCACCTAACTCCCACCAGAATGGCAATCATTCAAAACACAAACAACAACAAACGCTGGAGAGGATGTGGAGAAGTGGGAACTCAATACATTGTTGGTGAGATTGCAAATTAGTGCAACTACTTTGGAAAACAATATGGAGGATCCTCAGAAGAATTGGAACGAACTTGCCATATGACCAGCAATACTACTTTCTGGAGAACATTATGCTAAGTGAGATTAGTCAGTCACACAAATTAAAAAATCGGATGCTCTCCCTAATATGCAAAAGCTAGGGAGAAAAAGGGTCACAGGAGGATCTTCTAAACGAGAAAGGAAAAACCATAGATGAGAAAATAAGGTAAACTAACTGAGGGGGATGGGAGCAGAAAAAGAAATTTCATAATATGCATGATGTATATTCACAAACATATCAAAGTCAATCACTAAGCCAAACATGAGAAGGAGGGAGAGGGAGGGAATGGGGCGGGAGTTGGGGAACGGTTAAATGAGTGATGTGCGTGCATATGCCTCTACCATCTTATACCCCATTAAGATGTATAACTACAATGCACCAATAAATTGTTTTTTTAATTCTGGGGTATATAGAGGGGCCTATTTCTCCACACTTCTCCTACAACTGTCAGGATTTTGGATCAAGTTGATGTGTGAATTGTTACTTTTGAGTCATAACTTAGGGTGACTTACGCAGCCCAAAATCATAAAATCAGAAAGGCATTAAGAATTTGAATGAAGAATTGGGTACTAAAAGAAAATGCCTTTTAGTATGATTATTATCTTCAACAGAGCAAAACAAATGTATGCACGTCCTGTTAAAGCTACAGGGAAGAACGATACCAAAAATATCCTAGCAAGTGGAATATAATACCACAGAATGTATTGCTGCTATTTTGCCAACTAAAGATGAGAAAAAGGAAGTCATTGTCATTATCTTTATTCGAGATGTCATTATTGCCTTAATTCTGTGAATATAAAATATTTATAAGGACTTTTATAAGGTTGTAATTATGTTGGACTCCCATCCTATCTTTTCCATATATTTCTCAATGGTACAGTCACCTACCATGAGGATGTTTAGAATTATTGTGTTTGTATTTGGCAAGAAATTAGTTATATCTTTCTCCATGAATGTAACTATCACCAACCCAACCATCCACACCAAAGTGCTATGGGTCATCCTAAGAGTTATCCCATTATTGTCTCTTTCCTTCACCCCCACATTTAATCAGAACTATACTTTTAGCTATTTGACATCTGTTTCCTCTGACTCCAACTTGCCGTTGGTAATGTCAAAGCATTAATTCATTTCTGGCTATATTTTTTCAGGCCCAGCTGATCTCCTTGCCTTTAGGCAGATTTCTAAAAGGAAAGTCTGATTGTGTTGCTATCTTGCTTGAAACCCATCACATTTTCTTTGTCCAACAAAAAGCCACATCAGTGTCCTTCACAAGTGGTTCTGCCTGCTTCTTCTGCTTCATCTCCCATCACTCCCACATAAATTTCCACCTTATCGAAGTTCTTGTAGCTCCAAAGGAGTGCCTTGCTTTCCCTATCCTCTGTATCTGCTATTTCCTCCTCCTGAACCCCCACCTCCCATCTCCTTAGTGTGGTCTACTTAAAGACCTAACTCATTATCACCTGGACCTCTCCTGCCTAGAGTGGGTTAAGAATCCTCTAAGACTTGACAAGAAGTACAACCTCAATCAGTTATGTGGCTTTGATCAGGTCAATTTCTCTGAGTCTCCTCCTCTCACCAGTAATTGGAAATAATATCTACCTAATATGGGATTGTTGTGTGCACCTGAAATTCCACTAAGCACAAAAAACCCAGTTAGCCCTCAGTAAATTTGTGTTGAAACTAAGTCTCAGTGGGAACCTGAGACAATCAGGATTGAGAGAGACTAGGAGTTATATGGACCTGTTTTCTCATTAGATGATAGAGAGCTGGTACTAGATGACTGGGGAGAAACCCCACTTTATAATATCCATTATTTCAAAATTCTCCTTTGTTATAGTAACTCTCAATTCTTAGTTGGGCATTGGTCCCACCAAAACAAATATGATTTCTAGACTCTCTTGCAGCTAGATGCAGTCTATGGTTGAGGTGGCTAGGTTTGAGCCAACAAGATGTGAACAGAAATTTATGTGCATGGCTTTCTGTTCCTGTCAGTCTCTTTCCTTTTTCTCTTCCCACAGCAAATGTGATGGTGGTAGTATGCCATATTGGACCAAATAAAGAGAGGTAATATTCTAAACACAGAGAAGCAACAAGTATAGAAGCAGGCTAGGTCCCTGAGTACCAGCAAAGTACAGAGCAACCACATCAATTTTTGTGTCAGAGAGAAATCCACTTTTTCATTTATTAGGTCAATCATTTTGACTCTCTGAGGCTAGCTGAAACTCTATCCCAACTAATACAATTTAAATGCATTTCCATTTAACTTTTGACTCCATAGCCTCACAAATATGGAGAATAAAACAGGGCCCCTTCTGCCCCATCCACCTCCACAAGTCTGCTCTAGGTCAGACCCGATAAGGCAAGCCTGGGCTTTCAATCAGTAAAACTAAGAATTGTAAGAAATGCCTGCAGAATTATATGCCAAAGATTTCCATTATTACTATATCACTATGTCAAAATTGAAAGGCATGTAAGATTTCTCCAGAGAGGCCATCCATAAGGCATTGCATAACTGTGTAGGTATTTTATAAAATGTGTTTTATTCAAGCTAGAATATACAACACTAACATTATTGAAAGAAATTGAAGGTCTGGTCTTCTTTTTTAATATGCTCATTATTCATGTTATAGTCCTTTAACAAAAAAAAAGTAAGTCATATACATATTCAATTTAATTTAAAATTTTATTTTACCTGCTATTTATCTCGGATGTCCAATGAAGAAGAAATATTCCCTTATTATTCTTATATTCGTTTCTGACAGTTCAATTTCTCTGACTGCTATGCCTCAGACAACCTGCACTGAAAAAGCATGTAGGTAATTGCTTTGATCAAAATTTCATGCCAAATCTTTTAGATTCCATGTAGATCACAGTCACTGAACAGAGACCCATAGCCTGGAGCCCACGGAGCCAAGACTGAGTAAGTATGGCTGCACACTTGCTAGGTACCTGGGAGCTTTAGGAAGAGCTGATGCCCAGGACCCACCCAAGCTTCTAAGGTCATGGATGCTGAGCATTAAGAAATCTGCACAGAGCCTGACTGGGAACCACTGATTTAGAGCTTGGTGGGTATGGTAGACGAGCACAGAACTTACAAAGGGAACCCTGATTTGGGTCACTGATTCTGGCATATAATTTTGTTTTATTTTGTTGTTCTTCTGGCTTTATTGAGAAATTCATATACCATACAATCCACCCATTTAAAGTATACAAATCAATGGATTTTAATATTTTCAGAGACTCGTATAACCATCACCACAACCACTTATAGGTTTCCCTTGCTATACACAAGAAAGTGGTTTTAGAATACATATGGATTCCAACACTAAAGAATGCTCAAATCCCTTTATAAAATGGCAGAATATTTACATATAACCCACATAATCCTCCCACATACTTTAAGTCATTATTTGTAATTGACTTAATTACTTATAATACCTAATATAATATAAATGCTATGCAAATAGTAGTACTATATTGTTTAGGAAAACATGACCAAAAAAAAACTTTTGCACGTTTAGTGCTGACACAGTTTTAAAATATTTTCAAGTGGATTCATGAATTTTGAAGACCAATTATTACATTGCCTTGCACAGAAACATCACACTCCTTAGCTTTTACCCTGCCTTTATCTCCCCATCAACCCTCAAATCCATTTTGTTTCTCTACAGATTTTCCTATTCTTGTCATTCCTATTCTACAAGTGGAATTACCTTTCTCTTAGTATAATATTTCCAAATTCATCCATATTGTATGTTTTTAAAATGCATCCATATTGTATACATACATCAATATTTTTACTCCTTTTTATGGCTGAATATTATTCTGTTGTATGGATATACCACCATTTGTTTAGTCATTTATCAGCTAATGAACATATGGATTGTTTCCACTTTGGGGTTATTGTTTTGGTTTGGTACTGGGGATAGAAACAGGGCATTCTACCTCTATTGTTTTTTGTTTTGTTTTGTTTTGTTTTTTGTTTGTTTGTTTGTTTGTTTGGTGGCACTGGGGATGGAACCCTTCTACCTCCAGGCTATACTCACAGACCTATTTTATATTTTTATGTGGAAACAGGGTCTCTTACACCAGCGAGAGTCTTCGAACCTGTGCGATCCTCCTGTCTCCGCCTCCCAAGCGTGGGGATTACAAGCGTGCACCACCACACCCGGCTTACCTCTATTGTATTTTTTTATTTTGAAATAGAGTCTCACTAAGTTGCAGAGGACCTTGCTAAGCTGCTGAAGTTGGCCAATAACCTGTAATTCCCCTGTCTCAGCCTCCTAAGTACTGGCTACACATTGAAACTATTGTGAATATGAATAATCCTGTTTGGAGTATTCATGTATAAGTCTTTTGTGAACATGTTTTCATTTCTCTTAAGAATGTATCTAAGGCCAAAATTCTTAGATCATGTGGTAACTCCATGCTTAACCATTTGAGAAATGGCCAGGCTGTCTTCAAAGTGTCTACACTATTTTACATGTATACCAACAAAATAAGAGGGTTCTAATTTCTGTATTCTCACCTAGACTTCCTATTATGTCTTTGTGTGTGTGTGGTGAGGGTGGAACCCAGGGGCTTTTCTACCTCTGGGCTATACTCCCAGACCTATTTTATACTTTTTTGGAAACAGGGTCTCACTAAGTTGCTGAGAGTATCTGAGGCTAGCTTCGAACCTGTGCGATTCTCCTGTCTCAGCCTCCCAAGCACTTATTTCATTCAACATTCTCATTGCTGTGATTCAAAATACCTAATGACGAGAGAGGAAGGAAGATTTATTTACCCATAGTTTTGGAGGTTTCAGAGATTTTGTCCATGTTAGTAGGCTTGTTTACATCTGTAGAGCTCAGAGCATGGAGAGAGAGGGAGAGAGAGAGAGAGAGAGAGAGAGAGAGAGAGAGAGAGAGAGAGAGAGAGAGAGAGAGAGAAGATGGGAGAGGGAAGAGGGGAGAGGGGAGAGGGGAGAGAGGAGAGGGGAGAGAGGAGAGAGGAGAGAGGAGAGAGGAGAGAGGAGAGAGGAGCTAGGGAGGAGGAGCCCTGTAGACATAATGTGTCTGCAAGACCACACCCCCAGTGACTCCTCTCCTTCAGCCGCACCCTCTCTGCCTATGTTATCTCCCAATAAATCCATAATCCATCACTTTGTTTATCCACTGATGAGATTAGAACCTTTATTATATCACCTCTGGACATCAATACATGAGCTCTTCCAGGGCACATTCTATTAAGCTGTCTCTTATTCTGGCTTTGTTCCTTTGCTAATTCTTAAGAAAAAAAAGTAAATAAAAAAAGATGTTTAGTCATTTGCTTTGTGTCAAATGCTAGGTGTTTTAATTAAATATGTGAAATTAAATGCACCCCTTTTATAAACTTGAAAAAAATCAAGGCTAAAAAAAAAACCCAAACAAGCCCATCAACTTGCTTATACTTTGTGAGAAAATAATCATTACTCTGGGTAGATAGACCTTGGAAATTTCTCTTAATACTGAACAGAATTAGCTAATCAAAGGACTTTACTTCTAGCCTAGTTTGTAAAAGCCTTTTCTTAATTATAACTACTGGTATTTCATTAATGATCCTGTCCAGCCTGCAATGCTTCAGTTAAGCTAAGTATTTTTCATGTTACATTTTATTTAATTTTCATATGAACCCTGTGACATTGCTCCTATCACCCCATTTAACAGACAAGAAACTGAGAGCTTTCCAAGAAGTGAAAGAACTTGTTGAGGACTCCACAGAAATAACATGGCCAATGCCAATAGGATGGCTGCCATTAAAAGACATGGTAGATAGCCTGGCATGGTGGCAAATGCTTGTAATCCCCGCACTTGGGAGGTGGAGACAGGAGGATCGCACAGATTCGAAGCCAGCCGTGCTGGCTTAAGAGACCCTGTTTCCAAAATAAAAAAAATATATAAAATAGGCCTGGGAGTGTAGCCCGGAGGTAGAAGGGCTTCCAGGAACCCCAGTACCACCGAGAGAGGAGAGAGAGAGAGAGAACACCGTTATCAAGCTATGAATGTCTATTAGGTTTTAGAACTAAAATGTCCACCAAAAGTCTCATGTGTTAGGCAATACAACAATGAGGGCTCTGACCTCAAGGGATTAAACCACTCATTGGATCAATCATTTGAATGGACTTGCTGGGAGGTGGTAAAAAAACAATAGGCATGCCGGGCGTGGTGGCGCACGCTTGTAATCCCCGCGCTTGGGAGGCGGAGACAGGAGGATCGCGCAGGTTCGAAGCCAGCCGCGCTGGCCTAAGAGACCTTGTTTCAAAAATATAAAAAATAGGTCTGGGAGTGTAGCCCGGAGGAAGAAGGGCTTCCAGGAACCCCAGTACCACCAAAAAAAAAAAAAAAAAAAAAAACAATAGGCAGGTGGGGACACAGCTGGGAACATCTGTTCCTGGGGCCGTGGCCTTGAGAAAGTCATCTGTTTCTGCGGAACATCATCTGTTCCTGTGGGCGTGGCCGTGAAACATCATCTGCTCCTGTGGGCGTGGCCGTGGGAACATCATCTATTCCTGGGGGTGTGGCCGCGGGAACATCATCTGCTCCTGGGGATGTGGCCTTGGTCTTCTGTCCCTGGCCCCTTCCTGCCTCACTTTCTGTTTCCCAGCTGGCATGAAATGAGCACCTTTCCTCTGCCACACCTTGCCGCTATGATTTCTGAGTTGGAGCCTGCTGACTAGAGACTGAACCTCTGAAAGCACAAGCACAAGCAAACCTTTCCAGCTCTAAGTTGTTCTTGTCTCATACTTTGGTCGCAGCGACAGACTCTGACTAATACAGTGACCAAGCAAGAATGGGAACTTCTCCAGACTCTAAGGAGAACTGTTTCTGGCTGTTGGAACTCCAGCCTCAATGACCCCTTTAAGGATAGAACCCTGAGCTTTGTAGTTCATTCCCAAGGAGGGAAATCCTTTATCCCTACATTCTCTGGGCACGATGGGATGAGAGAGATCAGAGGGAATATAGTGGTAATCTGGCTCTACTGACTCTCTGCCTAATCCCAGGACATAGGCATCACTCCCAGAGGTGAGGAGCATTTGAAAACTATAGGATGTGTCAGTATCCTGTAGGTAAACTGAGCGTGGCGGCGCACGCTTGTAATCCCAATACTTGGGAGGCTGAGACAGGTGGATCTCAGGTTCGAGGGCAGCCTCAGGAAGTAGTGAGGCACTCAACAACCTAGCAAGACCCTGTTTCAAAATAAAAATAAAATAGAGATGGGGTTATAGCTCAGCAGTAGAATGCCCCGGGACTCAATCCTCAATACAAAAAAAAAAAAAAAAAAAAAAAACTATAGGTAGGCCTTCTGAGAGAACCCCAAGAGGAAGACATGTCTGGTTTAGGAGAATGCCCAGTGATCTATTACACCAGAACTTCTCAAAGTTTAATGTACACATCACCTGGGGAGCTCGTTACAATGCAAATTTCAACCTGGTAGGGCTGGGGCTGTGCTCCAGATTCTACTTTTTTAACAAGCTCCCTGGTGAGTCCCTGCTGCTCTTCACAAAACCATGTTTTAAGCGGCAGGATATTAACCTTCCTTTTTCAGTCGACTTGAGCAAGAAAAGGTCCAGCTGTGGAAAAACTGGTAAGAAAAGTACCGGGACAGATTTAAAAAGGAACAGGAAGTTTTCTGGAGCCCTTGGGATCTACTCTGAGCATAAAGAAAGTTGTTCCCTTTACTTGAATAGTAGAAGGTTCACCTACCTTTGCCTCCAAAATCATGTCACAGAACCTTCACTATTTGAAATTTTAAAATGCACTGGGATGTATCCAGACCCTTGTCTTTGTTTTGATATTGTACTATAGTTTCGCAAGATATAACCTCTCTGCCATTTTTTCCACTGTATGTCTCTTTTTTTTCTTAGAGTCAGATGTAAATCTACAATTATCTTAAAATAAAAGTTTAATTTTAAAAATTGACAGTAAAAAATTGCTAGCTGGATATGGTGGTACATGTGCGATATCCTAGTAGTTGGGAGACTGAGACAGGAGGAATACAAATTTGAGGTCACTTAGTGAGACACTGTTTCATAATTTAAAAAAATAAATAAAATAGGATCTGGATGTAGTGGCATATGCTTATAATCCCAGTACTTAGGAGGCTGAAACAGAAGGATCACAGGTTAGAGGACAGCCTCGGCTACTTAGTGAGGCCCCCTGCAACTTAGTCAGACCCTATTTCAAAATAAAGAATAGAAAGTAGGACTGGAGGTGTGGCTTAGAGGTAGAATGTCCCTGGGTTTATTACCCACTTCTGCAAAAATAAGATAAAATAAGGCTAGGGGTAGAGCTCAGATATAGAATGCTGCTGGGTTCAGTCCCCATTACCAAAAAATTTAAAAAAATAATAAAATAAGGCTAGGTGTGTAGCTCAGTGGTAGAATACCCTTGAGTTAAATTTCTAGTACCACAAAAGAAATATTTTAATTTTTTTGGGCCAAAAGCTAGCTCCATGCATAACAGAATGCAACCTAAGGATGTGTAAGTGGCCTATAACCTACTCTTGTGACAAGTAGCCAAGTCTCAGCCAATCATAAGCAGCCAATTATTATTAGACCCACATTCAAATAGATGGATGCAAGCTGTAACCAATAACTGTCTCTCCACTCACTTCTGTTTTCTGTAGGCCACATCCTTTTCTCTGGCTATAAACACAATGTGCCCATGTGGTAGAGCAGAATTTTCTTTTTCTTTTTTATTTTTTGTGGGTCTGGGGATGGAACCCAGGGGCATTTGATCTCTGAGCTACACCTCCTGCCCTATTTTGTATTCTTTATTTTGAAACAGGTTCTCACTAAGTTTAGAGGGCCTCACTAAGTAGCTGATACTGTCTGCGAACCACGATCCTCCGGTCTCAGCCTCCCTAATGCTGGGGTTACAAGCGTGCGCCACCACACCCTGTTGTGGAGCAGAATTCTCTGAGCCATTTTGGTCCAGTCTGCTGCCTGATTCTATAATAAAAAAATAAAGCCAATTAAGATCTGCAAAACTAGATTTATTGTAATTTTGTCTTTAAAGGCTTCATTAGCAGATGATTAAAAATAGTTTTGGATGATTAAAAAATACACTAAGAAAAACACGCTAGTGTACTTCTACTAGTGTAGAAATATAGTAGATATATTTCTACTAGCGTAGAAATACACTAAGGTTGACCATAAGTTTTAAAAAATCAGCTTTAGATATAATAAGAAAGGTGGGTTCTTTTTTCAAATATTTAGATCAAACATGTCACTGTCATTTGACAACTAGAAACAGAAACACAAAATTTTAGTATATTGTCATAACAAGAACATTTGTTTCTAAATTTTATAAACATGGTCACTGAAAGAAAAGAGAAAGTCAAATAGTAGAATAGAAGTATTAAATGAAATGGTTAAGGAGAGGGTAACAGGAGATACAGGGTAACAGGAGATACACCCATCATGACAAAATAGAAAAATGAATGAATAGGCTTAGAACTCTCTGAAGTAGGGTCTCGCTGCCCTTGGGAACTCTGATTGATAGAACTGAAATGATAACAGAGTCTGTTAACCCTAGAAGACCTTTCAAGACAGTGGGGAATGCTTAACGGCCTGTCTGGGTAGGAGGTGGGTAGAAAATCCCTGATTTGTAGTACTTGCCAATTTCCATGGTATAAATACCACTCGTCAGGGCCAATGTGGGGGCACCAACATGATGTCATTGATGTCTCAGAGTTGGGAAGAAACAGAGTCCGTTCTTGTGGGTTGGTGTGAGTCAGCTCTCAAACACTGTGGCCCCCACAGGCCATTTTCTCCAAACTCATCACTCATAGATGATGCTCTGAGACCAAAGAGAAAAGGCGCCTCGTCTACATTTGCTGAGCCTGCGAGTGACAGAACTGAAACTAAAACTCAGGACCTCAAGTCCTCCAGCCAATGCTTTTCCTATTCTCACAACCCCCTCCATCCTCGATTCGCATCCCTCATCTCCAAACTCCCATGCAGCTGGGGGTGACTATGTAGACCTCGTTGGAAGCAATAAAATGAATTTTTTTTTACATAAAAAGGAATAGAATCATCTTGCCCACAACTTTAGCTTTTTCCCATCTCTCATAATCTTACAACCAAAAGAATTCAAATCTCATAACAAAGATAATGGACGCAGCCGGGTGTGGTGGCGCACGCTTGTAATCCCCGCATTAGGGAGGCTGAGACCAGAGGATCGCGGTTCGCGGACAGCCTCAGCTACTTAGTGAGGTCCTCTGCAACTCAGTGAGACCCTGTTTCAAAATAAAGAATAAAAAATAGGGCAGGAGGTGTAGCTTGGAGGTCGAATGCCCCTGGGTTCCATTCCCAGACCCACAAAAAAAAGAAAAAAAGATAGTGGATGCAATGGCTTGACTATGGTTTGTCCCCAATAAAATTCACAGGAGGTTGGTCCCCAGTGTAACAATGTTGAGAGATACAGGCACCTGGAAGAGGGATCCAGGCTTTTCCCAAGAAGTGAGTTCTTGCTCTCATAAGATCAGACTGGTTACCACAGAGTGAATTTTAAAGCAAGCCTGACACCTCCCCTCCATCCCTCACAGGCATGGCTCTTCTGCACAAGAAAGCCTGCTTTCTTGTCATGTGACACTCACCTGCCCTGGTAGGACACAACATGAGACCCTCGCCAGATGTCTCACCAGCTTAGAATTTTTAGCTTCCAAAGCTGTGAGCCAGAATAAACCTCTTTTCCTTATAACATATTCAGTCAGTCTCGGGCATTATGTTATTGCAGCATAAAACAGACTAAAGGCATCTAAAAGCACTGGGTTCCTGACAACTTCTTTTAACAGCTGCACCAGCCCTGGGCTTCTGGTGATGTGCAAAGAAATGAACCCCAGCCTGATTAAACTACTGTAGTCAGGTTTCTGTTACATGCAACCGAATGCAATCCCAGCTGCTGTATGCCTCTGTGGTCAGATGAAAAACAAATTAGAAACAGCCTTCATATTTTAGGGCTAAAATAAAGATTTGTTTCCCCCCACGAAATTCTATAGTTTTTATATGTGTGAGGAAGTAATTTACATTTTAGCGACGCACTTTGGAAGTTGAGAAGCATCGGTTCCTTTGACAGTCAGCAGCTGTCTGATTGCAGTATATTCCTTCTTTGAAAGACTGGGCCCACTATATTTAGTTGGAATCAGTGTATTCTGTATCTTTTGCCAAACAGAAAAAAAAAAAGTTTAAAAAGAATCAGTTTTCCAGTTTGGAGGATCCAAAGAATTTCAAGAATTCAAAAATTATTCAAGTGATTCTGCTACGAATACAATCAGAATTAGTATCTATTTCAGGTAAAATTAACCAAGTGCATTGGTACAGTTTAGACAAGGTGAAGGACATTGCAGGCTTCTTCCTGGAAAAATCTTGGTCTGCGGTTAAAAATACTCATCATGTAGCCAGGCATGGTGTTGCAGGCCTGTAAGACCTGAACTGGGAGAGCTGAGATGGGAAGAACACAGGTTCAAGGTCAGCCTCAGCAACTTGGTGAAACCAAGTTTCAAATTAAAACCTGTTTCAAATTTAAAAAATAAAATAGGGCTGGGGGTGTAGCTTAGAGGTAGAATGCCCCTGGGTTCAATTCTCAGGATCACAAAAAAAAAAAAAAATTCATCATATCAGTGTAAATCACACCATGTGGCCTGAATGGGGAAAAGATACCCTCCAGACCTTCAAGTGTCCTTTTTTGGAGGTCTCATAGGAATAAGTAAATATATATGTTTATGTAGGAACATATTATATAAATAAATATAAAAATTATTTCTATATTAAATATTCATATATTTATTATATATTATTTATATATTATATATTTGTATATATTTGTATGTTAATATATGTTTATATTTACATATAGCTATATATAATCTCCCTCAGGGACACACAGATATATACAGACATATATTATTGATTGATTGGTTGATTGATTGATTGATGGTACTAGGAATTGAACCCAGAGGAACTCTTCCTCTGAGCTATACTCCCAGCTCTATTTTACTTTTTATCTTGAAACAGAATCTCACTAAGTTGCCAAGGGTCTCTCTAAGTTACCAAGGCTGGCTTTGAGCCTGCAATCCTCCTGTCTCAGCCTCCCAGGTTCTGAGATTACAGGCATGCACCACCACGCCAGGATTAGATAGACACGTACTTAAAGCAAAACTTAAAGTTAGATTCTACTCCTGAATTCCTTCCACTGTTCCTCCCATTCGTATTACCCCACCCTAATTTGGGGTTCTGGAGGGGGTGCATCCTTTCCTCTCTGAACATGTTACTACCAAACGCCATCCCCACGGCCAAGCACTCCACTTGAAACAAGTGCAGAAGGAAAGCCTTCAGTGCGCTCTACTCAGAACCATAAAGCAGCACATTTTAAGTGGCATAATAGATCTGAAGTACAATTGGACAACAGATACCAAAAATGTTGCCTGCCCATTATTCTCAGCAACTCCGTGTCTAAGCTTGTATCATCAACAAGTACAAAAGCTTCACAGTATATTTCGCAGGAGGAAAAGATGAGAAAACCAACCTGGTATATACCCATATATAAGAGGTATCCCCATGTAAGAAAGACACTAAAAATGGTCTTATAGCCAGGTGTGGTTGGCCCATGCCTGTAATCTCAGCATTTAGAAGGCTAAGACAGGAGGATCACCTCAGAGGATCACCTCAGAGGATCACCTTAGAGGATCACCTCAGAGGATCACCTTAGAGGATCACCTCAGAGGATCACCTTAGAGGATCACCTCAGAGGATCACCTCAGAGGATCACCTCAGAGGATCACCTCAGAGGATCATCACCTCAGAGGATCACCTTAGAGGATCACCTCAGAGGATCACCTTAGAGGATCACCTTAGAGGATCACCTCAGAGGATCACCTCAGAGGACAACCTCAGTAACTTAGTGAGACTCTCAGCGATCTAGTGAGACTATTTCAAAACAAAAAATAAAAAGGGCTGGTGATGTAGCTTAGAGGTAGAATGCCCCTGGGTTCAATCCCCGGTACTCTCCCAAAAAAATGTCTTAAGTGCAATAAATAGGAAAATACATACAATCTGTGAAAAGACAAAAACATATAATATGAACCCACTGAATCATATATAATATGTAATAATGTAACATATAATAATATGTAATATGAACCTGTTCACATATGGAAGGACATACACAAAATATGACCTTTTGTAGGCTATTATTTTCTTTGTGTTTTAAATAAATACATATATGACTTTTGAAATACTTTTTTTAATTGCTGTTGCTGATGCCACTGTGGCCTCTTACTACTGGGCAAATTGTCCTTAATAGCGTTTCACAGCTCATCAGAAAGACTGTCAGAAAGAGAGTTCATCAAATGTGAGCAAGGCAAGTTGCTGAGAGGAAGAGCAGACCGGGGATGGCAGAGTGATGGCCAGAATACGCCAGATCGAATTTAACAGGGCTGAGGGCAATAGCCCTCCTGGAAGGCCAGGAAACCTGTCTGTCAGCTCCTGAAAGAGAAGCGTGGTTCCAAAGCCTTGTGCATGAGACATGATCTCCCCCAAAGCCAGGCTGCATTAAGGCAAATCACATTTATTGCATTTTAAGAAAGATGTGAACAAATATTAGAGTATGTACTAAGAAAAGTCCCAGGAACAAAAGACAGCTGGCAGCCAGGCAGTGAGAGGTGAGGTTGAACATATAGAGACTGTTTACCCTAGGTAAGAGATGTCATGTGAGAAATGACATGGGGGCCCTGGGAGTGACCGTCAAACCCTCTGAGGACTGTCATTCAAAGGACACCTGATGGTCCAAAGTGCAGAACTAGATTGGTGGAAGTTCCAGGGAGTTTAAAATAAGGAGAGTTTTTTTTTTAATTAGAACTATCCAACAGAATGGGCTGCCTTTATAAGGTAGTGAGTTTCTCACTGCTATAGATATACAATCAAATAATGGGTAACTATGAAAATATTCTCTAATGGAATTTTGATATCTTTTGGGAAATTCAACCTGAAGAACCTCTATGTTTCCTTCTCCCAAATGCTATGATTCTAGAACAGGCAGCCCTTGGGGATAGTAACAAGTTCCCCACTCACCAGCTCTTGCCAAAATTTTCCTAATTAGACATTAATTCCTTTGGCTTTATCTTCTTTTGAAAGTTTAAAACCACTGAAGATTATGCCAAGTGTGATTAGTCAGTCACAAAAAATAAGAAATCAGATGCTTTCCCTAATATATGAAAGCTAAGGAGAAGTGGATCATAGGAGGAACTCTAGATGAGAAAGGAAATCCTATAGAGGACCAAACAAGACAACCTAAATGAGGGGATGGGAGGGGGAAAGAAGGAAATTCTCTAAAACACACAATGTACTTAAACATATCGAAGTCAACCACGAAGCCAAGCAAGGGAAGGAGGGATGGGGAGGGAATGGGGTGGGAATTGGGTAGGGGTTAAATTGGTGATGTGTACATGAGTGTCCACATAAGTTTTTTACCCCAATATGATGTATAAATATAATGCAACAATAAAAATTTTTTAAAACTGCATTCTCAGCTGTTATCAGTTATGATAACCACCTGAATGAGTGAATGAGTCTGTGTGATGCTTTCCCAAGAACAGATTTCCATGATGGTGGATAAGAATAGTATGGTCTGACCTATGAAAGGAGCCACGCAAAGAGAGGGAATGGATGCTCCAAGACCAAGTTCACAATCTTGTACATCAACCAACCAATTGGGTTCTTGAAACTCTTGTTTCAATTTCCACCCTATGGTCCAGTGCATGTGCCAATTACACTCACTGTTTCTCTAATCCAGGGGTGGTTAATGAGCACCGGACCAAGCTCTCTCCAACGACCTGTGAGAATGCCCACTCTACAATCGCCAGCCAGCTGTGCTGCTGAAATTAACTTGCTCAGCTGGCCCTCCAAATAAAGCCATTTAAGGAGTGCAATGTACCATAGAAAGCAATTTGTTTCCTTAAGATTTAGTACCCCACGTGAAGATTGATTTTGATTTTAAAGACAGAAGCTACTGCAAGGTGAATAATTTTAAGTTTAACATATTCCTCCTCTCAAGGAGCCAAATGCATTAAAATTAGGTGCAAAGTGCCTCTAATTTGTCAATCACTCCTCGGATAATTCTGTTCCTGCATTACCAGGGAAATTGCCCAAGAGACCTGGCTTTTGCCTTCTTTCATCTTCACTATTCTTTTAACTTGATCATGGCCGTGGTATGCAAATTAGAGTCTACGGCTAGGGTGAGGTGGGGAGAGCCAAGGTACAGACAGCCTCGAAAGCACAGTAAAATTGTCAGGAGGTCAGAGGTGTGCCGGGCCTCCTAAGCCGTGTCACACGTCAGGCTGTGGGACAGGGTGTTTGATGAAGCAGCCCAGGTGGAAGGCATTCCTCTGCCTGCTGAGATCTTGCAGGGGTTCACTCTCCTGGTGTCCATTGGCAAGCAGTCACCAGAGATCCGTTCTATGTCAGACTCTGCTCTTAGCACACAGATGACCAACAACAGACCCAGCCCTCAAGGGGTTCAAACATCAGAGACAAGAAAGTCCTGATGGCACCCAGGGAGACAAGTGCTGAGGTGGAGGTCAGCACAGAACACACCAAGACCACTGAGAAGGTGCCTGTCAGTGCCCAAGGGCTCGTACAAGACCTCTGGGAGAGGGAATGACCTTGAAGAATGGCAGTGAATAAATAGACTGCCGGGGTGGTGTGTGATGCTTCCAGAAGGAAAACTGGATCCTAAGAGCAGGTGGAGTCACCCACCGGCAATTGCTAGATATTTCAGACATGCCCAGGCACTATGCTAACCACTTTGCAGGGTTTTTTTCTTGTTCAATTCTTACAACAACCCTATGCTGCAGGCTTTATTACAAGGTAGGCACTATCAACACTCCCATTTCACAGAGGAAAAACTTGAGGCACTGAAAGTTAAGTAGCATGCCCCCGGTGACAGCTTCCACGTGAAAGTGTCAGGATTCCACCCAGTAATTTTGATTCAAAGTCTATGTAAATGGCTTGCCTTTCAAAAGATGTGGAAGAAAAAGGAGCCTCCACAGTGTAGTCAAAGCCCTGCCAGACCTGCAGATGGAGGAATCCTTGAAATCAGTGAGATAATATTTGCAAAGCTCCAACACAGGACCCAACATTATAACAAGTGCTCGATAAATTTTACGATGATGATGATGGTGGTGGTGGTGCTAATAATGACGATGGAGGAGAAGAAGAAAGAGAATGAAGGGGATGTGGGAAATGACCTGTAGGAAATAAGAAAGGGCCAAATACTCCAGTAACTCATGAAGAGGGTCTTTGGGGTCATGCAAGGTCTGCACATTACCCTGAAGGCAGCAAGGATTCTTTCTAGGTAGGGAAGTGATGTGTCTGAGGTTTGGGTACAGAAAGTTGGGCAGAAGGAAGAGGTCAAACGATCTTGGAGCGTCTGGGTGTGCCCCAGGGAGAAACAGTAAAATGGACAGACATAGAGACAAGAGAGCAGGGAGGATAGAGATGGGATCTTTAAGAAGGAAAATAGGCTTAGGGAGAGATTGTTGAGAGTAAGGAAGATAAATGTTTCTACCTTGGGAAACTGGGGAAATGGTAGTGCTATTTCCAGGACAAGACACATGTTGAAAAAAATAATGGTTCCTACTGTAAGATGGAAGTGGCTATGGGGAATGTATGGGGGGGCGTCCAACAGGTCTTGAGAAACACAGAATCAAGTCCCTCTGACGGCAGTGGAATCAAATCAAAGTGCCTGTCCATACATCGCTCCAAGAACCATTCAGGAGGACCCAGATTCCTGCTCACAGAATACAAAAAGAGGCTTCCATCACAACCTTATTCTTTTGGCTAGCTCAGACCTGAACTACTACTTTCTCTGCACAACCTGCTCTCAGGACTGCCAGGATCCAGTCACTCAATCTGCACCTCGTCTCCCAGCTACAAACTCTGCCTCCTCCCTGTATCACTTTCAAATTCTCTGTCTGCCACCTCCCCTCCAGCTCCCTGCCTTATCCTTATGCCCCTTGAAATAGCCTCCCAGCCTTACACATGTGCGCACATGCACACACACACACACACACACACACACACACACACACCAGCTCCCTATGGTTAGTGCCTTTGAGAGTCCTGACCTGGCATTTCAAGGTGAAGTTGGACAGGAAGTAGAGGCCTTCAGAGTCACATGCCTTACCTAGAGTTCAAGCAGCCCCAAAATGGCCCATCCATGCCCATAAGATAGTCCAGTGGCACATCTTCCATGAAGCCGATCTCTGCATGATTCTGGCCCAAGCTAACCATCACTTGTGACCAGGTCCAATTTATGGACAAGATACTCTTATGAATTCCCAGAAAGACCCCACAAGACAGCCTTCCTACAGTAGACAATATGTGAATATTCATGCACTCATAAGCTGGTAGACCTGGAGATGTGATTATAAATACAGTCAATAACCAGTGAATAAAGGGTACACAAATTCCATCCCATGTCCAATATTCAGATATTTTGACTCCTTTTGAAGTACATACCTCAAGAGGTAGTGAGTGAGCATTCTGGTCTTGGAAACATCTAGGCAGAAATGAGTGGGTAAGCAAGCTGATACAGAAGGAGCGAGCCATAGATGAGCTGTCTCAACTCTATGAAAGTGTCTTTCTGTGACTTGCCTAAAGTCACAAGGCTAAAAATTTGTGACTTAGGTCTGCAGCATTTCTGCTCAGTGTCCTCATACCTTGGCAACAGAGAACAGACTCCTCCCAGGATGCAGGCATTCAGTGCTCTCCAAAAGAAGGAGTTATCCATGGCCAGCACTTTGGCTACACAAGTGATAACCATTGTGTATTATATACTTGATTCACTAACATTAACTCAAGAGGAGCTCTCCTCTGCGGCTTTTGTACCAGAAATACTGCAATTGACTGCAGGTTAGTGAAAGGCATGGAAACTGGTCAGAGTGAACTGGCTAACAAGCTATTCCTTGCCTCCCTCCACATGAAAAGTTACAAGAAATGAAGAACAAGGAACATGACTCCACCAGCCCAGACTTCTGGGTTAGCTTCCAAATGGGCCCAGAAAGTGCTTTGTTTAAGACAACTGGCACACTGATTCATTTGTTTCAGCAACAAAGGACCTGGCATCACCTGCCAAAGACCAAGGCTGCCACCTCCCACCCCTGCCATAGTCACGCCTGAGAATTCTTCCCTCCTACATAGAGCTCTTGTCCCTGAGCTGCAGAATCACTTTGGAATTTGTGTAGTCATGGGCTGTCAATGGGGTCATCTTCCCAGCTATCTGTTCCAACAGTGGTTTAACAAGAAGAGATTTGATCATTCCTGGCAGCAAAGTCAGTGCTCCAAGCAAGGCAAGAAATGACAAACAGGCACATTTGCAGCAAAAACCCCCAGGTGGATTTGCTTTCAACAATGATGCTCAGTCACGTCCCTTAATTTAAAAAATCTCTTCTTCCTTAAGCCATTCAGGAAATAGAACCTCTAAAATTAGGGAAGTTCATCAGAGAAGAAGTCAGAGGGACATAAGAGGGGATGTCTCTGCTCCCGGCTTTACTTGAGCTGATGCCTATCAACAACACAGCAGCTCTGCACATAAAGAGGTTTTCATAATTGTCCAGAGGGACATCCATTCATCAGTGATGTATGTGAGGGTCCAAAAGACAATAAAGGTGGTAGGCAGGCACAGTAGTAACAGCAGACTTGGTTGGAGCCCCTCACAAGGAGGCCAAATGCCCCAGAGGGCCTGTTCAAGCTGTAGGAATTGATAAGGATTCCATGTCTAGGGTTAGAATGTGCAGAAGCCAAAATATAGACAACATCCATAGTCAAAAAGGAGCAAACAGGATATTCATGTAGCATTGACCAGGAATGGACAAGAAGATCTGCTAATGACAGAGACACCCAGATCTACCAAGGAATTAAATGTAGAAGGAAAAATGAAGCAGGTGCCCAGGGCCCATGGATACAGGAAGACTGTAGCTCAGGATGTCACAAAAGTGTCTGGTATAAAGTAAGTAATAAACCAATTTTGCTTGATCAGAATCCATCTGATTTTTTTAATTTATTAAGATATACATAAAAGGCCGGGTGTGGTGGCGCACGCTTGTAATCCCCGCGCTTGGGAGGCAGAGACAGGAGGATCGCGCAGGTTCGAAGCCAGCCACGTGCGCTGGTTTAGGAGACCCTGTTTTCAAAATGAAAATGTAAAAAATAGGTCTGGGAGTGTAGCCCGGAGGTAGAAGGGCTTCCAGGAACCCCAGTACCACCAAAAAAAAAAAAAAAGATATACAAAAAAGGGCCGAGCGTGGTGGCGCACGCTTGTAATCCCTGCATTTGGGAGGCTGAGACTGAAGGATCACAGTTCGTGGACAGCCTTAACTACTTAGTGAGGCCCTCTGCAACTCAGTGAGACCCGGTTTCAAAATAAAGATTAAAAAATAGGGTAGGGGGTGTAACTCAGAGGTCGAATGCCCCTGGGTTCCATCCCCAGACCCACAAAAAATATATATATACATAAAGGGAAATGGGTATGTTGGTATATGCCTATAATCCCAGTACTTGGGAGACCGAGAAAGGAGGATGACAGGTTTGAATAGTTTCAGCAACTTAACAAGGCCCTCCACAATTTGGTAAGACCCTGTTTCAAAATAATAAATATATAAATAAATAAATAAATAAATAAATAAATAAATAAATAGGGCTGGGGGTGTAGCTCAAAGGTAGAACACCCTTGGGTTCTCTCCATCAGTACCATCCAATCAGTACCATCATAAAAAAGATATAAAGGCCTCAAATCTTAAAGTTCCATGAATTTTTACCTATTGATTATTTATACATACACCACTCAGCTCCATACATAGCACATCTCTAGTATAGTACCTTAACCTAAAAGGGATATATATATATATATATATATATATATATACATACTTTTATATAGCACTTATTTTATGCCATACTTTTAGACTTTTATACCATGGATTAGTTTTCCCTGCTTATTTTTGAACTTCATATAAATGGAATCTTATAATATATATATGAATTTGAAAATTCAGACACTAAATTATATGTATACATTTAATATATGTATATATGTATATACATAATATGTTCACATGTACCTTATGGTGTCTGAATGTTTAAACTCAAAGTTCAAAATAACATTTGATACCCACCTATATTGTTGCATGGAACAGTGAGTCACTCTATCATTGCTAGGTAGTACAGTATACCAAGGTTAAACATACCACAATCCACATATCCATATTATGTTGCTATATATTTGGGGTTTTTCTAGTTTTTTGGCTATTGTGAATAACGGTGCATAAGAATGCTCATCTTTGTCTTTGCTATTGGTGCATGGTGGACATATGGATTCATTTCTCTCTACTATGTACCCAGAACTGGAATTATTGCTCATGGAGTAGAAAACTGTTCAGTTTTAGTAGATACAATTTTGCCATTGTACTTTATATCTTCACAGATAATGTAGATAATACCTGTACATGACTGCCCTCTGCTCTTAGTGGATTGACCAGTTTATCATTATATACTATACCTCTCTATCTCTGATACTGTCTTTGTTCTGAAGTCTAATTATCTGGTATTAATATAGCCACTCCAGTTTTCTTTTGTTAATGTGTGCAGGGGTTTTTTTCCATCCTTTTACTTTCATCCTTCCTATAGCAATTATATATATATATAGTTGTTGTTGTTGTTGTTGTTGTTGTTGTTGTTGTTGTTCTACCCCCGAGCTATACTCCCAGACCTATTCTATATTTTATTTGGAAACAGGGTCTCACTAAGTTGCTGAGAGCCTCACTAAGTAGCTGAGGCTGGCTTCGAACCTGCACGATCCTCCTGTCTCAGCCTCCCAAGCGTGGGGATTACAAGCGTGCGCCACCACGCCCGGCTATAGCATTATATTTAGAATGAGTGTCTTGTAAACAGCATATAGTTAGGTTGTGTTTTTAACCCAATCTCCATCTTTTCTTTGTTTCACTAAGATTATTTATACTGAATGTGGTTGATACACTAGGTATAAGTCTTCTTGTAGTTTATCTGAACACTTATTAGTATCCTATTTGGATTTATAACATATTGAATCTACTTATATAGTTTTAGTGGCTGCTCTAAATTTTACATCATATATTCATTATTCATCACGGTCTACTGTTGTCATCATTTTACAAGTTTTAGTAGAATATACAGTCTCCCCTTTATATCACTTTGTTTCCCCACTTATTTTGAATGGGATATATTTACTCTACATGCATTAGAACCACATCTGTGTCATTAAATTTTCTTCAACCAAGCCGGGTGTGGTAGCGCATGCTTGTAATCCCTGCACTTGGGAGGTGGAGACAGGAGGATCATGCAGGTTCTAAACCAGCCTCGCTGGCTTAAGAGACCCTGTTTCCAAATAAAAATATAAAAATAGATGTCTGGGAGTGTAGCCCAGAGGTAGAAGGGTTTCCAGGAACCCTAGTACCACCAAAAAAAAAAAAATTTATCCAACCAAATATTACTTAAAGAAGGAAAATCTGATTTTTACCTATATTTTGCTTATTTTTCCATCTTCTTTTCTCCTTGCTGATATTCCAAAATTCCTTCTTTTATCAAATTTCATTTCTGTTAAAGATCTTTCTTTATCTATTCTTTTAGAGTATGTATACTGATGGCAAATTATTTTCATTTACCTTCTTCTGAGAATGTCCCGACTTTCCCTTCATCCCTAAAAAGTAGCTTCACTGAGTACAGGACACTGTGTTCACAGTTCTCTTTTTTCAGCACTTAGGGGGAAAAATGAGCCACTTCTTTCTTGCCTCCATGGATTCTGAGAGGAAACCTACTATCATCAAAGCTGTTCCTCCCCTGCAAGGTGTTTTCTTTTTACTGCTCTTAAGGCTTCCTTGTTTTCTTTAGTTTTCAGAAAGGTAATTATGATGCTTCTTGGTGTAAATTTATTTGGCTTTCTCATTTTCTTTAGTCCATAGCTAATATCTCTTCACAAATGGAGAAAGTTTTGAGCCACCATTTAAGTATCTTTGTATCACTGTTCTCTTTCTCCTCTTATTCTGAGACTCCAATAATATAAATTTGTGATCTTGTTATAGTTCCTTAGGTCCCTGAGGCCCTGTTGAATATTTTCAGCCTATTTTCTCTCTTTGTTGTCCAGACAGAATAATTTCTATTTTTGTGTCTTATAAGCCACTGGTTCTCTCCTGCTGCACTCTACTGTTGAGCCCATCTATTGAGTTTCTATACCGTTTCATATGTTTTTTATGTTTTTCAGCTCTAAATTTCAATATAATTCTTTTGTAGATATTCTATTCCTTTGATAAGACTATATTTCTCTTCTGAGCCTTTTTTTTTCATTTGTTTAAAATTTTTTCCTGACTGTTCACTGAAGAATTTGACAGAGTTTTAAAATCGTTGTCATAGAATTCTAACATCTTTATCACCTCAATTTGGGCACCTGCTGATCATCTTTTTTCTTAAGTTTGAGATCTTTCTAATTCTTGATATGATGAATGATTTGGTGGTGAAACCTATGTTTATATGTTATATTCTGATATTCTGGGTTTCAGTTAAACCTGAGTTGGCTTTATCTGACACTGCTCCAATAGAGTAAGGGTGGTGGTGGGGGCTCTGTCTCATTACTGATAGATGGACAAAGAAGTCCAGGCTTCCCACTGGCTTCATTTGACACCCATTTGGGGTAGAATCCTTGATGCTCTTACTGGGCATCAGTGAGAGTTCGTGCTCCCCATATGGTCTTTTCTTTAACCACAGTTAGCACTTGGTGATGGTTAAAGCCTCAACTCTCCATTCAGCCTCTTCAGACAATACCCAACAGGAAGAGGAAGGGCACTATGTCACTGGCAGGTGAGAGTAGAAGCCCAGTCTCCATTGCCACTGTGAAGGAAGGGTTGAGTGGACTCATTATTGACCACTAGAGAGGAAATTCCCAGTTTCTTGGCCTTCTCTGACACATCCTAGCAGGGGAAATGATGCTTTATTATTTTTTGTCAGAGGTTAAGTCTAAGCTCCATACCTGGCCCTTGCAAGCAGAGATAGAAGGGCACCATAGTTTTTTATTCCCCTCTAGTATATGGATGGAGCAGAGCAGTTATTATTAAAAATTTGCCTGTCTTTCCTAGTGTTTTTGGCTAGGAGAGGATGTTTGTATTGAATCTTTTTTGGTCTGTACCTCTCATTTTTAGATCGCCAACTTCTTCAGCTTCTGGAATATTAGAGGCAAAAAGAAAATCCAAGGAACTTACTACCTTGTGATTTCTAAAGTTCTGAGGTCCCTAGCTTGTGTACATTCTTCTCTCCACTTTTCATGCCTTCTAATGCTTTATAGATCATATCCAAGGCTTTTTCATTGGACTTAACAATAACAAAGGGAAAGAACATCTAATGTCATCCTCCTGAAAGCATAAATCCAATTCAGTTTTTAAGGAGAGGTAAGATTTTTCCAGATGGACAAGAACAAGTTACAGAACTAACAACCCTCCCAAGTCCTCTCTCCCACCAGCTACAGGGACCAAGAATCTTTAAGTTGGCAGCTCAGCTAGGGCCCACCCACATCAAGGCAATATTAACATTAGGTAGAGGCTGGGGTTTGCTTTATTCTCCTAGGACTCAAAGCTACATGCACAATTTTATGTCCATCAAGTACAAGCTCCGCCCATACTAGCCACTACCAGGGGCGTCCTCTGCATGGATGTTAGCTTCTACTTACTGCCCTGGGCCTTCACTCCTGCCCAGGTTTCTCCAACCTATCTCTCCTTTTGGAGGCTGATCTTTGCCTTGGTAACTCCAATCTCTGGAACTTTCCCTAAACTAATGGATAATCCTGACTCTATGGACAGGTTTTGATGGACACTGAGATTTGATCTCAGTCTCTTTCAGCTGCATCCTACCTCCTGAACATCAGGGAAATTTAGACAACAGTGTCTTGAACACAGCACACAAGTTTCATTCTTCCCCCACTAAAAGTCCATCCCAGGTTCTCCTAGATTTCTCTACTTTAGAACATTCACAGTCCCAACCTCAAGCTCACAGCCTCTAAAAGTTTGAACAGGTCAGTATCTTGGTCTGTAAATTGGAAGCAATGTACTTTTCTCATATAGCTGTTAGGATGCCTAACTGGTAGATGCAGCTCCTCAGATATATGGAGATTAAAATGCTTACCTTCACTAATAACCAGGAGATACAAATTAATGAATCAACAAGATATCAGTTCTCAACCTAGCAAAAAAAAAGGATGGTTGCTGCTTATAATTATTAGAAGGCACTCTGACATTGTGATAGAAATATATGATGATAAAATTTTTAAATGAAAATTTGATAGTTATCTACTGGAAAATGTGCATAGAAGCCCATTGATCCAAGTGATTTTAATTACAGGAATCTATCCTTAAAATAAATAAATAATTATGCACGTGCAAAAAAAGAGCTGAATGTTCAAGGATGCTGAATGCAGCACTGTTCATAAGAGTGAAAAATAGAAACAATCTAAATGGCCATCAATAGGGAGAGGGCTAAATAGACCATGTTCTATTCATCTGATGGAGAAGCTATGCAGAAATTAAAGGAAGAAGGCCAATCTTTTCACATGGCCATGAATAATGTCCAAGACCTTTTGAAAGAGAAAGAAAGCAAGCTGAAGATGGATGTGCATAGTATGGTACTTTGGGTACTATTTATATTTTCAAACTACAAAATGGTACTACACTTCCCATATTGTTCTATGTCTATGGTGAATGTTTATAGAAAAGCGTGAAAGGATAAATACTAAACAGAGTTGGGGCAAAAGTTGGGCTAAGGAGCCTGAAATTAGACTGAGAGGCCAAAGGTTGAACTTAACCCATACTGTTTTATTTTTTTTTTTACAAGAAGAGGTTCTTTATGCATTAGTAGTGTAATTAAAAGTGAATAAATAGTACCGTGTTGTTTTTTTTTTTTTTTTTAGTTTGACAAATATAACACAGTAACACAAGATGTTAACAACTAGGGAAGACTGGGTGACAAGTATACAAAAACTCTGTATTCCCTTCACAACTTTTCTATAAATCTAAAATTGTTCTAAAATAAAATTCTACTTTAAAAATAGTGAAGAAAACTAACTGAAACCAACTGAAAGAAAGCATGCACTACAAGATATATAAACTACATATTACTATGTAAACACACACATAAGTCAATAAAATAATATTCTGTCATGGAATGATCCCAAGACATATAATCAAGAGAAAAGAAAATTAAGTCTCAGAACAATGTAGGCAGCGCAACCCCAATTATGCACAAAAGAAAATAGAGTTCACATTCTGGCCCAGGATAACAATGAACAGAAAAGATGTGAGAGTCCATATCCTAAACCAGGCAAACTCCCATAAAGGGTTAGATAACATATATGTTCAGCTCTATGGGCAACCTAATCTTTGTCGCAACTATTCAACTCTGTCTTTGTAGCATGGAATTAGCTGGAGATAATATGCAACTGAAAGACTGTGGCTGTATTCCAATAAAACTTTACTTACAAAAATATTCTGTAGGATAGATGGGCCATAGTTTCCCACCCTGTTAAAGAGTGTATTATTTATTGTTAATTTATAAAAATGTTAACATATTATATGTATTAAAATAGCATTTTAGCCGGCTGTGGTGGCGCATGCTTGTAATCCCCGTGCTTGGGAGGCAGAGACAGGAGGGTCGCGCTGGCTTAAGATACCCTGTCTCCAAATTTTTTTTTAATTTTTTTATTTTTAATTGGTGCACTGTATTCATACATCATAGTGGGATACATACTTTTGTAGACATACATGCACACATCGCCCAGTCAGCCCCCACCCGATCCCCACCCCATTCTCTCCCTATCCCTCCCTCCCATGCTTGGCTTAGTGATTGACATCTAGTATTATAGCAAATTATCAAAAATTAAAAATGATAATCTCACATAACAGTTTCATTTGTCTGATACCAAGCTTTTGATGACTTAAAGATAACATTTCAATATTTCTTTTTGCTTTCTTTCTTACCAGAGAATCTATTTTTTCTATTTTTTAGGTGAAACTATCATATATTTATATGTTTATTTTTCAAAAAAAAATCTATCCTAATATGGAATATGGACTCTAGGTACCCACAACGATCTTGAAAAAGAACAAAGCTAGAAGATGTATATTTTCTGATTTCAAACCATATAAAGCTACAATAATTGAAACAGTGTAGTACTATTCTAAAGGCAGATATATAAACCATTGGAGTTAAATAAAAGCCTAGACCTAAATTCTTCCCTATATTGTCAAGTTATTTTTGACAAGGTTTCCACGAACATTTGGTGGTGGGAATAATAATCTTTTAACTAAATATTGTTGAAAAATAATAATTACATGGAAAAGAATAAAATTGGACCCTTACCTAATCCCATATACAAAATTAACTCAAAATAGATAAAAGACCTAAATATAAATCTTAAGACTATAAACTTCTAGGAGAAAATCTGGGTCATAAAACCTCACAACATTGAAATTGGCAGTGATTTCTTGGTTATGATTTCAATGGCACAGGCAACAGAAGAGTATACAAACTCCCTAAAAAATAAAAAACATATTGTATATCCAAAGACAATGTAAACAGAGTTAACAGTTACTAATAGAATGGGATAAAATATTTCCAAATGCTATATCTGAAGGTATATTAATATTCCAACTAGAAATCCTAAAAATTAACAACAATAAAGGCAAACAATACCCTTTAGAGATAGGTAAAAGACTAACATAAATAATGAATCTCCACAGATAACCAATCTTAGTTGTCTGTTGGATGGAAAATCTTGTTTCTCTGGTTCTAGTGTGTGTTACCTATTTCTTCTTTGTAGTTAATCTCCTTGAGTATTTTCTCTAGCGCTGGTTTTGAAGACATAAATTCCTTCAGTTTCTGTTTGTCATGGAAGCTTCTTATTTCTCCATCTAATTTGATAGAAAGTTTTGCTGGGTAGGAAATTTTTGGCTGGAAGTTGTTTTCTTTCAAAATTGGAATATGTTACTCCAAGCCCTTCTGGCTCTCATGACTTGGTTTGGGAAGTCTGGAGTGATTCTAATTGGTTTGCCTCTGAATGTCACTTGGCCCTTTGCTTTTGTTGCCTTTAATATTCTCTGCTTGGCTTCCACATTGGTCATTTTGACAATTATGTGGCGTGGGGATCCTCTTCTCCGATCCTGTCTAAAGGGAGTTCTATACGTTTCCTGGACCTGCGTATCGACCTCTTGCTCTATGTCTGGAAAATTTTCTGCTATTACTTCCTTGAAGAGATTGTTGATCCCTTTGGTTTCACTTTCTTTTCCCTCCTCTATTCCAATTATTCTTAGGTTAGCTCTCTTAAAATGGGCCCATATTTCTTCAATATCAGATTCCTGCTGATGGATATTTTTTCCTAGATTAGAAACTATGCGTTCATTTTTGGAATGATCATCTTCTAAGAGCGAGATTCTGTTCTCCATGTGTTCTAATCGGTTGTTTGTGCTTTGAATTGAGGCCTTTACTTCATTAATTGCATCCTTTATCTCTTTTTGGCTCTCTCTGAGTTCTTTTCAAAGCACCTCTATTATTTCTACAGTTATTTTCCTGATTTGATCTTCTAGAAATCTCTGATTTTCTGTTTTATCGGGTTCTGATGTTGTGGGGTTGTGGGCGGTATTCATTGCTCCAGTATTATTCCTCTTTCCCATGATTTCGGAAGTTTGTGCCTTCTCTGGGTTCTTCCCTTGGGTCACTATGACTTCACTTAAGGTGCTCTGGATCTCGAGTCTGTAGTATCTCAGACCCCACTACTCCTTTACTGGGTTGTATCACAGAGTCTCCGACCCAGAGAGTCGATAGAGGCTGCTTTAGACTATGGAGGGTGCCAGGTTGCACGTTCTCCTATGGTGTGATATCACTGCCACCGCCCCTCTCCCACTGGGTCAAGTCCCAGTGAGTACAGTACTGGGATTTCTCCGCTGTGGCCCACAATTTGACTCACTGTTCTTGAGTACGCAGATGTAGCTCTACTGAATTCGGTGAATTCGGTGCTGTTGACGCCGGTGGCAATATGGCGCCGCTGCTACGCCCTCGTCTATGGGGCTGGCGTTTTTTTTTTTCTTGGTTTTGATTTCCACTCTGAATTCCTGCAGCGTGTGCTGAGCTCAGCCACTGGGAGCTTTAGATGCCCTGTGCGCCGAGAAATCCCGCCTGGCTGTTCTGCAGCGGCTCCCCTCGGCTTGCTGTGGCCGTCCCGTGAATTCGCCGGTGCCGCCGGCAGTATGGCACTGCTGCCGCATCCTCGGGCGTAAAGCCACGTCCTTGGGCGTGAGGATCTCCTCTGTGGCTCTGTTCTCAGTCCGCTTTCTCTCTGGAGCCTGGTGATTTTTTTTGTTTCTCTGGTGATGTTGTTTTCTGGCTTTGAAAGGCGCTGATTTTGTGGTAATGGAGATTTGTTGTTAGCGGGGCTCTTAAGCCCCGCTTTTCTCGGTCGCCATCTTCCCGGAAGTCTTTCCCTGTCTCCAAATTTTAAAAGTATAAAAATAGGTCTGGGAGTGTAGCCCAGAGATAGAAGGGTTTCCAGGAACCCCAGTACCACCAAAAAATAAAATAAAATAAAATAAAATAACATTTTATTAAACAGAATGTCCTAATGCAGTGCCTGATATAAAACATAATACAGTTTGCTTCCTATCCCTTCATCCACTGCTCTCCTGCAACTGAAGTCCCAGTGCACCTGCACCGTTAATCTGCCAAGTTGTTACAATTACTGCTCCATGCAGCCCAGGGTGCCATTCCATTTTGAGATTATGAACCAGCTGCCCGGGGAGGGAAACAAATACAGCAGGTGCCAAGGCTCGGAACTGGAATGGGCTCTGACTCCCTTATCTGCTTTCCCCTCCTGCCAAGACTTCCCAGGAGGCCCAGCCAGACACAGGAATCTTCCAGCAATCTCTGGGCCTTCTCAAGGAGAACCATTGAGGTGCATGGTAACTGGCAACCAGGCGGAGTGACAGTTATGTCCAAGAATGATTTGCAAATGGCCTTCTCCTGGAGCTTATTAGGGGACTCATTAACAGTACAACAGTACATTACTTTCTGGAATTCTGATCTAAGCAGAAAATTAAAATTATTTGCTAAATGACCTAACAAAATTAAATAAGAGATGCTGAGAAAATAAAAACCACAAGAGATCATCCTGCAAATTTTGGCTTAAAATTACCTCATTCCTTACACCGAGAGGCAGCGCTGTGCTGTCTGTGCAGCTTTGGATGGGCCTGGTCCCTGACTAGGAGCTTCCACAATCCCACCTGCAGAATGATTCAGTAGGCCAGGATGGCTACTCTCCAAGCCAGCCTGAGGCTGAAAACAGGAACTCACATTCCACCTAAAAGCTCAGCACCACCTGAATCTCCAACATGCACAACTGAAATCACACAGCTGAGGCCTCCCCCTATCCTCTATTTCAACCACGTTCTAACTGATCTCCAGCCCACTCACTGCAACACGGTCCTCACACTTTCTACCCAAACACGCCACCCAAAATGCATCACACAACTTAGAAAATGTTCAGGAGCATCCCATTGCTCAGAGATCTAAACCCCAGAGCAGCGATTCTCAAAGTGTGGTCCCTAGACCAGCAGCATCACCGAGGCACCTGTGGGAAGTACAAGTTTTCAGACCCGCCCAAATTACTAAATCAGAGACTCTTGGGATGGGGCCCAGCAATCTGAGCTTTTGCAGCCCTTTGTGGTGATTCCCACACATGCTCATATGTAAGAGTCGCTGCTCTGTGGCATGGCATAATAGAAATTTTGCAGTCTAACCTTGGTTTGCCTGATTTCAAGGCACTTATTCCTGCCTACCCTACTGTCCATCCACATTCAACCACCCAGCTTTCTGATGCATTCAAAAGAGACTGAAGGTTTGCGCCTGCTGTTTCCTCTGCTGAGAAGGCCCCTCTTTTGCTTGGTAAGCACCCCATCCTTCAAAGACTCAGCATTAAAACATCCACTTATTTTCCCATTTGAAGGGCCTTACCTTGCTTATATCAGTCGCAAAGTTAGCTCTTCAGCTGGCCTGAAGAACAGCTTTTCCTGAGAGCCCAGGGGAGGTAATTTTCTTCCTCATCAGTCTTCACTTAGCTTTTTGTGTTTGCCTTAATGTCTATTTAGACTGGCTGCATTTTTCAATTGAGGAACTGGGGCCAAAACAACACCGTCTCAGGACTTCACATTGAACCTGGTAGGAAGGAGTTCATGCTTAGAAAACACTTGCATTAAAATAAAAAAAAACTCTTATCATCTCAAGTATATGGGAGAAGTCTCTAGAAATCAGTGCAATTCACAGACACATTTGGTTTCATGTGTTCAAAGAGAAAAAGATATTTAAACCAGCAAGCCCCAGCCTTCTCTACCACCACCGCCCGCCCCCATTGGAATGGGAGCTGTTTGACTCATGCATTGCATACAAATGATCAAGCTCAGATGTGTCTTTAGCATAAGCTAACAGTTCACTTAGCTGGAAAAGATGTGGGTATGGAGGTGTTGCCAACCAACCTAGGCAGAGTCTGCAGCAGCTTGCAGAGGCCCAGATGTTCAGCAACCATCCCTTCTGGGCATGTGAGCCCCAGGTGATATATTTATCAACGTAGGACACATCTGAACTGGCTCAGCTTAGCAAGAATAAAAATCAACTCTAACAGGCACCATCTAGACCCTCTCAACGTATTTATCTCCTGGAGAACATGTGTGAGACATGAACCCCAAACCTTTTGATCAATACCAGCCCCAGAGTCTCAACTGGAGGACTCCAACAGATGACCTGGGAGAGGCTACGGGTTCCTAAAACCTTAATTTTAGAGCCGAGAAAGAAACCTCCAAAGTCACCTAGGCAAACTTCCAGATGAAACTCCCAGACAGCATCCTCAATGAGTCATTGATCAGTCTCAGAGGAGCCAAAGCCCACCACCTTCCCAAAAGTTAACTCAGAGTTTGGCACTGCGTCCTCATGGCCCTGGAGTATCAAATTCTTGGAGCTATAAGAAAAAAAACCTTAAATGCCATGTAACTCAGTGGCTATCGACCTGGAAATCCCTGAGCATGCTGCCATTAGTTCAAAAAGAACAAAGAAAATCAGGTATTTACCAAAAATCAGGCTAACCAGGCTATTGTTCAAATATACACTGTATTCCAGGGGGAAAATAATAATCTCTCAAAACATGATGCTCACAAAGGGAAGGCTGATTGAAAGAGGCTCATGTATTGAAAAATTTGGACAACTATAACTATGGTGTCTTTTTAGAGATGAGGAAAGCTGGGCCCCGAGAGGGTAGCTGAGTGTCCACAAACTCACAGCTAAAGGAGCAGCAAATACAAGAACTCGGGTCTCCTATCTCCTAGCCTGGTACTTTCTTAGCGATATATCAGCTATCGTTCATTAAATTAGAGTGTAGGGGTTGGAAATATAGCTGAATGGTAGAATGCTTGCCTGGCACACCCACCACCAAAAAAAAAAATAGAAGAGTATAGTCCCTGGACTACAGCATCAGCATTCCCTGGGAACCTGTTAGACATGCAAATTTGGAAGTCCATCCCAGATTTGCTGAATCAGAAATTTGGACTGTGGCCCAATAGTTTGTATTTTTTTTTTCTGGTGGTACTGGGGGTGGAACCCAGAGGCTTTCTACCTCCGGGCTATACTCCCAGACCTATTTTATATTTTATTTGGAAACAGGGTCTCACTAAGTTGCTGAGAACCTCAGTAAGTAGCTGAGGCTGGCTTCGATCCTCCTGTCTCAGCCTCCCAAGCGCGGGGATTATAAGCATGCGCCACCACACCCGGCTCCAATAGTTTATATTTTAACAAGTTCTTCATGTGGTACACTGAAGAGCTTACAAGCAATCGTCACAGGGAAAGAATACCTTTGCCACCTGGTATTTTTCCTTGGTTCAGGCTGAAGGATGCACCTTGTGGTGGCATTGGGTGAGCATATCAGAGACAGTACTTTGCAAGCCAGAAGCCATCTTGGAAGTTTAGTCCAAATTATCTCCCCTGGACAGAAGTTCTCTCTATTACACTGTGATGGTTAATGTTATATGTCAACTCAGCTGGGCCACAGAACCTAGGTACTGGGCCAAACACTAGTCTGGATGTTGTTGTGAAGATGGTTTTAAACAAGATTAACATTCAAATCAGGAGACAATGAATAGAGCATATTACCCTCCATAATATGGGTGGGCCTCATGGGGAATTTACACATGACCAGTTGACACAGGAGAAGAAAACAGTCCTGCTTAATGGATGATTCTACCAGATATGCAGGTGTTGCCTGGAATGAGACAGCTATGGAAATAGAGCTCCATTCTGGCATATCCCTGAAGGACATTGGTAAAGGGATGTTCTCTCAGTGAACAGAACTTCAAGCAGTACACTTGGTTGTTTATTTTACTGTGGAAGAAGAAATGACCAGATGTCCAATTAATGACCAGTGTGTGGCAGTGGCCACCCTCAGTGTTGCCTCCCTTATCAGAAGGTCCTTTCCTCACCGTGGCAAGACCACTAGCAGCTGTCTTCAAGTAGCAGCCCAGAAGACTAATCACTAAGTTAGTTCCCAATGACCTGGAACTAGTTCTCATCTGTCTAGCTTAGGCCACATTATCATGCATGAACAAATCATGAGGGTCAGGAAAATGTAGTGCTTTAATTGGCTAGAGCAAGATCAAGTGCCCTATCCCAGCTCAGAAAGTGGGAGGAGCCTCAGCTACATGAGGGGAAGAAGAGGGATGCTGTTCTCTATGGAAGAAGGAATACACACTGTAAAGACAGAAGAATGGAATAATTATTTCAACAAAAGGAATCCCTACAAACATAGTGGAATGTCTTTTCCCACCTGCTTAAGCTCCATTTGGAAAGTCTACTCTGCACTGAATTATGAAGGTATAAATTCTTAATTGTTAAGAATGAGTCAGAAAAGTTAAGTCATGGGCAGTGGAGCATCCCAACCAGCACAATTTGTTATTCAGAGACCTGATCTGAAGTGTCAGGCTTACTCTGTTCTCTTCATAGAGATGAGCTAGGACTTATCTCTTATCCCAGGAGGAAGACCTAGCCATTGAGATCCTTCCCTACTCATTTCTCATGTGTATAATCACTCTTTGAAACTTTTTTTTATTTATTTATTTTTGGTGGTGGTGGAGGTGGGGATTGAACCCAGAGGTATTCTACGTCAAAGCTATACACTCATCCCTTTTCTCTATTTTTGTTTTGAAATGGGGTCTCACTAGGTTCCTAAGAATCTCACTACACTGCCAAGACTGTCCTCAAACTACAATCTTTCTGTTCAGCCTCCCAAGTACTGGGATTACAGGCATCCACCACCATGCCTGATTTCTCAGATATTTCTTTCTTTTTTATCCCCCCCTCCACTTGCCGTCCCCTATTCAATCTCAGCTGCCACAATCAGACAGGGAGAAAGCACGAGGACACTTTTTCTTGCATCTGTGTTAGAAACCCTAGCAGCAGACAGTTAACAGCAGACAGGTTTGTCAAAGATGCATTCTCAGATATTTCTTCATTGGTTAAATTGCTTCATTGGATAAAGCTCATTGATGTTGCCTGTTCCCAGATACTCAACATTATTTGGCTCTGCTATGGTTCTAGTACAGGCCTGTCTTTCATAAGATTTGCCAGCATTGTGCCGATGTAGTTCAGTTTACCTGCCAATATTGTGCCTGTACAGCCTAAAATACATTTTACAAAAGAAAACTATCCCACCCCAACACCAATTATTCATCTCTAGTTACCATATATTTTTTAAAAATTATTCACAACTTAGAACACTTAAAACTACACAAATCTTGGTGTCATGAACACAAATTTACTAGTTTTCAACTATAAACAGCCATGCTTAATCTTGAAATTTCTTTCAGGCTTGGTAGAAAACAACTTTATTATTCTGTATTCATTTTTAGGCTTTATAAAAAAGCATTCTTGGTATATTTGAGCTCTGGGTCTAGCATTTTAGAGCTTCGTAACAGATTGACAACTAAAGCCCTTACAGCTACTTCTATTTAATCTTTTCACTAAAATCAGGATATTTGTAAACTCCTACTTAAAATGCAGGCAAGAAAAGGCCTTGGGTACCTCCTAATTACTTCCTCTCCAATCCCTTGCATGATATTTTCTTTGGACAAATTTAGAGAAGAGGAAACAATGAAGAATAGACCATATTGATTCATTTGTTTATCCATCCATCTATTTAACAGGTTTGGGCTTTGGGGGGGTTGTTTTTTGTTTTTTTAGTGGCCATTGTGTATCAGGCACTATGATAGGTAATAAGTGTAGTGAAAAGATTCTATCTTCATGAGACTTATGGTCTAGTATAAGGACCATCAAACTACAGTGACTCTGGCCCAACACCTGTTCTTTACAACCCACAAGCTAACAACGGTTTATACAGTTCTAAATGGTTGAAAAAAATTAACAGAAGTATATTTTGTGACACATGGAAATTAGAGGAAATTCCCATTTCAATGTCCATAAATAAAGTTTTATTGGAACACAGCCATGCCTGTTCATTTATGTATTGCATGGCAGAGTTGGCTGCTGCTGCTGCTTTTGCATGGTAGAGCTGAATAGTTGCAACAGAGACCATATGGATCAGAAAGACTAAAATGTTACTGCCTGGACCTCCACAGGAAAAGTTTGCCAACCCCTGAAATGGTAGTAAATGAGGGGGTGGGTGAAATGGGCATAGCGGCCTCTTTGTGGAATGGAATCAGTCTCCCATCCAACAGATGGAGAGGTCATCCACTGCCCTCATTTTTTAGCCCAGACTCTGCTGGCTGCTGCTTCAAGTGTTAATCTGACTTTACTATTTAAAAGCTACTTCATGATGGCTCATTTACTAATCAACTATTGACTTCCACTTCCTTCTCCTTCCATCTAGATCCCTTTGACCTTCCAGACCTAACTAAGCACCAAGTATATCTAGAGATGTTTGTCCAGGATCTTAGCAACCTGGGCCCTTTAAACAATTCCAGAGGATGCTGTTCACCTGGATCCCAGCTCACAGTGTCCTTTCCCATCTCTGAAGTCCTATGACACTGATAATGATTCCATTTGCTATGTAATTGCTAAGCGTTTCCTGCCTTATCTTCCCAAGTGAGTGAGTTCTGGCAACTGTGCCTTACCTATCACTATAGCTTTCAAAAAAGACTGGGTACACAATTCCTTATTAGTTGCAACAATTAGTTGTGTGTTTGAGCAAGCATAATGTCTAGAACCAGGTTCCATTCTAGAGATAAAAGAATTCGACCCACACTCTACTCGTGCCACCTAAGAACTGTGCAGGATTCTCTCAGCCTGTTTTCTATAGCTCTGAAATGGAGTACTAGTCAAAACACAGACTGTTTTAGCTATACACCCAGAGATTTTGATTCAGTCGTCTAGATTAAGGCCTGAGAATTTGCATTTGCTTCTTACAAGCATGTACAAAGGACATATTGCGATTTCCCTGTAAAGAAATGATGATAGTGACAGTGGTTATACAATGTTTTTAGAACTTAAATTTCATACCACATGTAAGTTTTTCTATCACATTAACTTGAAATTCCTTCAGACATCAGGAAGATAGGATGCTTTCTGTATAACCAAGCAGTGAAAAAAAACTGCTGCACTTAATTCTGTCACACAAGTCAGAAACAATTTTACCAGCAAAAAAATATGACCATATTAGATGCATGCAGGCTTCTGCATCTCAAAAAATAACAATACATAAAACACTCTTTTAAAAAATCACATTTTTAAATTTCCCATTAATATTTATTGTTCATTCATTCTGGGCTCAGTTTAAAGAAAATTTATGAGAGAAGGAGTTAAAATTGAGAAACTTCTATCCTGAGATCTTGATATTACTGACAATTAAGAGAGCCATTGTGAGCCGGACATGGTAGTACACGCTTATAATTCCAGCATTTGGGAGGCTGAGACAGGAGGATCACAGTTTGCGGACAGCCTCAGCTACTTAGTGAGGCTTTTTGCAACTCAGTGAGACCCTTTTTCAAAATAAAGAATAAAACATAGGACTGGGAGTGGAGCTTGGAAGTAGAATACCCCTGGGTTCCATCCCCAGTACTGCAAAAAAAAAAGGCCATTGTGATGTGATTGTAGTGTCCCCTGAGGGCATGGTTGGAGAACCACTGGTGCTGTATGGTTGTACCAAGTCAGTGTGTGGCTGGGCTATGTGAGACGTGGCATCTTGGCAAGCCCACCACAGCCTTGGTTTGGTCCCCTACACTGCAGAATGAGACACACAAAAGAGAATGGATTCTGGAAGATGGACCACATACATGCAACTCACGGGAACTAGGTGCCATTTTATTAATTTCCACTGAAATGCAACCGCCAGGATACTGTCTATTCCTTGTGATTTCTCTAGAACCTTCTATCTTAGTATGTTTTGTGTTGCTATAACAGAATATCTGAGACCGGGAATTTTATAAGGAAAAGAGATCTATTTAATGCCCAGCTTTGGAGGACACCAGTCAAGATCAGGCGGACCCAAGAGGTTGGCCTCTGTTGAGGGCCCTCTGACATGTGTCACAGGTGACATCACATGGAGGTGGTGTGTGAGTGATCACATGGAAAGAAAGGAAGCAAGTGGGTGAGCCAAGGAGCTAAGCCTGCTTTGTGACAGTCCACTTCTGCAGTGAGCAGGATGGTCCTACAAGAAAGGCATTAATCCCCTCTTAAAGACCTACTCAGCCGGGCGTGGTGGCGCATGCTTGTAATCCTCGCACTTGGGAGGCAGAGACAGGAGGATCGCACTGGTTTGGAACCAGCCTCGCTGGCTTAAGAGACCCTGTTTCCAAATTATAAAATAGGTCTGGGAGTGTAGCCCGGTGGTAGAAGGGCTTCCAGGAACCCCAGTACCACCAAAAAGAAAAGACCTACTCATCTCTCTTAAAGAGCCCCACTGCTTTGATACTATACTTGGGATCCAGGCTTCAGCTTATGAGCCTTTAGGGGATAAACCATATCCAGATGATAGCACCTTCCCACACCTTCAGAAAGAACCCCTTTCTTAAGCTCTTCAAATTACCCAGTTTGAGTGCATCGTTGACTTGCCAACAGGTCCTGACTGATGCATAGCACAGAAGTTCCCAAACTTTCTTCATGGACGGCATCTTTAATGCCTCTATAACTTTTTCACGGAGCACTAACATGATGAATATAAACACCTGACAATTATGTTTATTAAGTCATTAAGCCCAAACAATTTTAAAAGTATTTATGTCCTAGCATAACTAAGTTAATAGCTGGTTTAAAAAATTAAGTACATAAATTGAAAGAAGAAACATTTTATATCCGGGAGTGGTGGCGCATGCCCGTAATCTCAGGACTTGGGAGGCTAAGACAGGAGTATCACACATGTGATGTCGGCCTCAGCAATGAAGCAAGGCCTTCCACGACTTGGTTAGACCCTGATTCAAAATAAAAAATAAAATATGACTGGGGGTGTCACTTGGAGGTGGAATGCCCCTAAATTTAATCCCTAGTAACATACACACACACACACACACACACACACACACAAATTATGTCATTCTCAACTATAATTGCTTAGTAATAAAATGTGTGTACCTGTTGGGTAGCACACAGCTTCTCAAATCTTGGAATCGGATTGGACACCACCACCCTCAGGTCCTTTCTACACTGATTCACACTCCCCACTTGGTGTTTATCAAAGCAAAGACTCAGTTTTGCAAAGATCTGATGTCACCAGAAGGAGGGTAACTCGATCTAATGTAGGAACTGAGAACTACCCAGAGGTGGTAACTAACCCAATGGCCAGGGGACACCAGGTATAAAAGAGCTGCTCCATGGCTAGCTGACCCCTCTATTGAATTTGACCCCTCGTGACCTCTTGCATCTGACCTTTGCTCCCAACCCTGGGAGTAGCCCCCTACCCTCACTTGGGGCCAGTAAGCTTCCCTCCCCTATCTACAGAGATACCTGAGATGGTTGCAGGCATGCCTTTCCTCTATATGTCTTGGCCTCTCTGTAGGAAGAGCCAAGCAACAATTTGGCCCTCGTATTTGCTGTTCTGAACTTTCTTTTTCTCTGGGTCTCTTATCTCCTCTGTTCAAAGCCAATGTCTATTACCACTCTGCAGCCAACATGGCCAGAGATGAAAGATTCTGTCATTATTTTCCCTACATAACAAATCACAAAGCTGCTTTATCCCATTCCTTGATTGCCTCTCTTTCAAGACTCATTGTTTCTAACTATCAGAGGCACATATGAATTTCCTCTTTATGCCTTTTCTCTTCCATTCCCCGCAAACACTTAGCCATTTATTCATTTTTATCAACACAAACATCGGTAACACTTCGGAATAATCAACTCCGCTATGATAGCTCATTTATTATTCATTGCAATAACCTTCAACTCACTCCACATCAATAAAGTGGAGAGAGAACCAGCCCGTCCCTCCCAGTGCACTGTGGGCTGGGCATGCGCTCTCAGGGCTATCTTGGGAGCCTTCTGAATACAGCGCAGGCCAGGTGCCCGGACCCCACTTTGGAACCCTGTCGCACCCCCAGATTCTTCTGGGAAGTCCCTGAAATCAATCAGGCTCTCTAGTGCTCATAGCAGATAAGTCTCCCCACAGACTCCATGCTGTTTCTACTAAGACATGGCTGCCAAGAGAGGGAGCTCCTGTGTCAGCCTGAATTTGAAGCCCCAGCTGGGCTGTTCACTTGTTGGTGACTGCACCCAGGAACTCACGCATGCGAGGCAACCTACCACTGAGCTACACCCCCAGCCTGTTTTAATCTTTTTTTTTTTTTTTGAGACAGGCAGGGTCTTGCTAAATTGCTCAAGCTGGCCTTAAACTTTCAATCCTCCTGCCTCAGCCTCCCAAGTAACGTGGATTACAGGTATCCACTATTGTGCCCAGTTGATTTGACCTCATTAAGGCTCAGTTTCTCCATCAAAAATTAGACCATTATTGTATAACTCCAAGGCTTGTTATAAAGGAGTAAGTGAACTATGTGGACTACAAAATTCTGGCACATAGTAGGGGCATTACACGAGTAGAGAGCAGGCATCTACTACCCATGCAGGGAAGCTCAGTTTCAGACTTTGTAGTAACAGCTCAAGGCAGCAGAGAGCTCACACACACAAACTTTCCAGCCAGACACGGGGTTTACTGAGACTGTTTCTCACCTCCTATGTCAATGTCCTCGTACAAGTCACTTAATCCTCACCAAGCCTCTATAAAAGGAAGTATGTTAGTCAGCTTTTCATCCCTGTGTCCAAAATACCATAAACAGAAACAACTTAAAAAAAATATTTTGGCTCACAGTTAGAGGTTCAGTCCACAGTCGGCTGACTCCATCACTTTGGGCCTGAGCAGAGGCAGAGCCTCACAGCAGAAGGGTGTGGTGGAGGAAAGATGTTCAGTTCATGGCAGCCAGGAAGGAGAGAGAGTGATGGGGGGAAAGGGCCAGGACCAAGAAATACCCTTCCAGGGAATACTCCCAGGGGCCTGTTTCCTCCAACTGCCACCTCCTGTAGTTTCCATCACCTCCCAATAGGTGAAGAAATTATCACTCCATCAAATGGATCAATCCACCAATGAGGTTAGAGCCCTAAAGATCCAATCATTTCCTAAGAACCCTGCCTCTGAACACTGCTGTGCTGTGGACCAAGCCTTCAACACATCAGCTTTTGCAAGACATTCAGGTCCACCTTAAACACCTCATCTAACCCTAATAATCTCTTTAAAGACCTACCTCCAAATATATGATCATCCTGTAGGTACCAAGGTTAGGACTTCAATACATGAATTGCAAGGGGACACAATTCAGCCATAACACCAGGCAAAGCACTTCAAGGTGAAGAATCCCAGCAACTGCAATGCCCTCTGCAGAACCTGAGAGATGCTGGCGCGCCTGGTCTGTCGCAGAATGTTGCACACCACATTTCATCCTCCCACGGGGATCTCATCTCCAACCTGCCACCCGGTGAGGCCCTTCCTGTCAAATCCCTGTCTTGTCTCTCACATATAGTCTGAACACATGACAGGAACAGCAGGAGAAATGGCTAGAAACCACCATAGAAGGATGTGAGGACAACTGTCATCCCCTGCCTGGTGTGACACCTGCTAGGTTCCTCAGTGCAGCACCCACCACCCACCGTGGGCAGAGGGCACTCCAAGGAGCTGCACAGGTGGGCCCCTGGTGGCCTGAATAAAGGAGGCATCTTGAGGGGCAGATCAGGCCACAACCATGGCCACCCCTGCAGGGCAGGGGGGTGACCAAGCTGTCCTCAGTGTGGAAGGGTAAGCTAGACAGGCCTTGCAGAACTGGGCCTCTCAGGCCGGTGATGAGACTCCCATGCTCTTCAGTGGGGGGCTAAGAAGTCGGACATAATTATAGCGGTGATTATAATTGTGATGACCTTTGGACAGAGAGCTGGAAGAGGATTTTATAATAAGGTGTTGATGAGGCTGAAGAAGGCGCAAAGGATTCAGAGAGAGCCTTGAAGTGGCCCGTGTGTGTGTGTGTGTGTGTGTGTGTGTGTGTGTGTGTGTGTGTGGTTGGGGGTGTGGTGTGTGTCTGGGACACAGCCCTAGCAGTCTTGCTTTTTGCCCAAGGATATTTCTCCTGCTGAGCCAGCCCTTCAAAGAACAGAGACAGGAGCTGACCTGAGACACAGCCAGAGCCACAGGGCCCTGCCTGACAAGAAGCAGGAGGCGAGGCCTGGTGAGACCTGCTGGGGCCGTCAGCCTCTCTGCAGGGCTCAGGCCAGCTAAACTGAAGGAGAAGAAAACAAACACTGAAAATGTACTGAGCACGCAGCATGTCCTGTTGAGCTTTAACACTCTCCGGCTCAGTTTGCTCCTCGTGGCAACGTATGACATTGATACCTTTGAGCCCATTTTCCAGCTTGGAAATGGAAGTACAAAGAGGGTCCGTGACTTCCCTAAAGCTGGCGAGAAAGCCATGCTGAGATTTGAACCTACCAGCATGGTTTAAATGTTTGGTCTTAGCATAAATTACTTTCCCAGACGAAAAAACAAGAATGAGTTGAGAATCAAAGTTTATGGGGGCCAGAAAACCAAGTCCCAGATCCTATGCTCTTTGAGAGGTCCATAAGGCCACCGGAGCCATGATGAGGGGCTTGGAGCAGGACTTCAAACTGCCAGGGGCTGGGGAGGGAGGGAGGGAGGGAGGCAGGAAGTCAGAGTGAAGGCCTCCTACCCTCTCCTTGGATTCACCCTTAGCTGCTTCATGCTTAAGTCACACCCTCGCCCTCTGCTCTGCCCTAGCCCTGGCTTAACCAGACTTTCTCCCTCTACTCTCAGGGCAAGATGTTTACAGCCTGCTGCTATGCACTGCCCAACTCCAGAAGTGGCCTTCATGTCTCCATTTATGTTGTGCCAGTCAACCCTGCTCAAAAGAAGAAAGGAGAGTTCTTCTAAGTGCAAAAGGTAGAGGGGATGTCAGGAAAGACCTGTCACCTTTGCATCAAGGGGCTATTTTGCCTGTTATACTTCTGGGCAAAAAGCAGAGATATTCTCAAATTTTGCATTGAATCCATTCATTTACCTGACACCTTTATTGAACACCTGCTATGTGTTAAAATATAAAAGAGACCTAAACAGCATCCTTCTTGTCCTCATGTAGCAAGTGCGTGTGACATCAGACAACCACACAGACACAAGTATAGAAGTGTAGCAGAAGTCAAGGGCAGAGTTGGTGAGTTTCACAGTAGAATGAGAGACTAGAGGAGGGAGAGCTGACACTGTCAGGTAAGTCAAGGATGGCCTCTATAACCATCAACACTTAAGCCAAGCTCTAAAACTGAAGGGATCTGGGGAGATAGAGACCACCAGGGAACAGTAAAGCATGCTTAAGGACTCTGTGACTCAGTGGAGTGTATGAGTCAGTTATGCTGTATAATAAGCCACTCAAATAGCTCTTGAAAGTATAGGCATCTATGTCACAACTCTGTGGGGCCGTTAGGCTTGCCCAGGTGTCTGCTGTGAGCTGCTGTTATATAGGTGACTCCTGACCTCGTTGAGCTATCCAGCGAGCATGAGCTCAGCTGGCTATAATCAGTCTGTAGTAACCTCATCTGGGGCAACTAGACTCTCTCCACACATGATCTCTCACCCACCAGCAGGCTAGCCCAGGACCCAACAGGGCCAGGATTTGAGTAAGGCAAGTAAGGTTAAGACTTACAAAGACAGAGTTAGACCCTGTCTTTATTTAAAATGTTAATATTATGTTCAACATACACCTAGCTGCAGTCCTGAAACAGGGGCAAAGCCCAGTTCCTATAAGGACAAAGGTAATTATCTCTACATAGACCCAGAACTTCACAGAGGAGGAAATGGACACGTGGACAAGGCAGGGCTCAGCACACCAGGCAATGAGAACGGCATGCACACACTCAGAGGTAGAAAGAGCTGTAGGGTGCACAGGGACAGAGGGGTTGACTTTTGGAGTAGGTGATAGAGATCAATTACACATGGCCTCAACTGACAGACTGGCCAGCTCAGCCTCTGTCCTTTAAGTGACAAATTTTTCAGGATTTAAAGCAGGGAAAATACATTATTGTTGAACCTAATTTATTTGACAAATAATAATTTAGTAATCACTATGTGTCAGGGGCTCCATGGCAACAACCCTATGAGCTAGGTTCATCTAAAAGATGAGGAAGCGGAGGCACGGAGAGAGTAAATAGCTTGCCTGAGTTTCCTCAGTTAGTAAGTGCCACCTGCAGGATTAAAACCCAGGTCTCGCCGGGCATGGTGGCGCACGCTTGTAATCCCTGCGCTTGGGAGGAGGAGACAGGAGGATCACACAGGTTCGAAGCCAGCCACGCTGGCTTAGGAGACCCTGTTTCCAAATATAAAAATATAAAATAGGTCTGGGAGTATAGCCCAGAAGTAGAAGGGTTTCCCGGAACCCCAGTACCACCAAAAATAAATAAATAAATAACACCCAGGTCTCCTGTCTCTGGAGTCCCATTCTTAGCCACTACACTTAGTTACTTCTCTCCTGCTCATATTTCAGAGGGGATGCTGGGGCCAAATCATAGAGGAATTAGAAAAGCAGAGGCAGGAAGAGGGTGCAGAGAAAGCAGGAGGAGACTGGTGAAGAGGCTGTTCTGAGTTGTCTGGAGGGAGTTATAGGTAGCCTGAACTAGGCAGGAACATCAGGGCAAAAATGTAGGTGTGGGATCCAGCAACCTTGCAGTCACCCGAGCTGGTGACACAGAGGGAACACAGCCTGGGAGCCACCCCCCACAAATGGAGCTTGATAAGGCAGAGAAACATAGCAAGCAGTGGAGGAGAGATGGTGTCATTATCATCATAACTGCTAACATTTGTTGGGTGTTTATTTTGGGCCGGGGTTGTGCTAATACACTTGCATAATTCCCACAAAAGTCTCACTAACTAAATAGTATTATTAGTAGTCCTGTTTTTAGAGAGGAAGACGCCAGGGTTCGCAGAAGTTTAGTTACTTGCGATTTAATTACAGAGCAGAATCATGACCCAATGGTGGAGGAAAGGGGGTGGCAGGGCTTCAAAGCAAGAAGGTGGTTTGTGTAGAATGAGAGAGGCCTGGTTTGCAAGCGGTAGTGACAAGGATGTCGCTGATGCTGCTTCCTTGATACCACGGAAAGCAGAGTAGGTGGAAGAAATATCAACCTCTAGTGGAGCAGGCGGGAGAGCTGCAGACCCCTAGAGAGGGGCCACATTTGTGAAGGACAGGAGGCAGATGGAGCCTCCCCAAAGCAAAGGCTCATGTGCAATGGAAAAGCAAGTGAAGAGCCAGAAATGGGTCAGGATGCTTCACAGGAGGGTGGAGAGACATGTAAATGCCCATCACTCCCACCCTCAGCCAGAGCCCCAACATCCCAGCCCCATGCCAGGCAGGGCTACAGGCAGAGATGGCAACAGAAGAGGGCCCTTAGAGCTTTGCTAGCCCATGCTGCTCATGAAAAGATGGGGACTTTATCCCACTGCTGTACCCCAAGGGCTGCTTACTGCAGACACTTGTAACTCTGTCCAAAGGCTTTCTTTTTCTTTCTCTTTTCTTTTTCTGGCTGCAGGAGAGCCAATGCCCCAGAAATAGCCCTCCACAAATGATGGCCTGGGAGTTGGCAATAAATACACAGCTTCCCCGCCCCTCGAGTAGGATAACTCTGAGCTATGTATTCCCAAAGCTCCTCAGCAGAATTGCACCCTGATTACTCTGAGGGTAACCTGCTTGATAGCCCACCTACTTGATAACACACGCTTTACTGACTTCTTTCCTTTTCTCCTACCTTTCCAACCCTTCCCCTTGCCACCTCTCCAATAAACTGCTTGCAATTAAATGCTTCAGCCTAAGTCTGCTTCCAGGGCAGGAGTTAACTGAGGCAGGAACACTGTGGCTCAGGGAGAGAAGACATTTATCCTTGATCACAAAGTTTCTCAGTGCAGAGCTACAACCCAAACCCAGGTCTCCTGACTCCAAATTCAGCAAGTTACAGAGATTAAAACACAAAACATATAGTCAATAAATATCTGGGTTGACTCACCTGCATAGATTACATTATTATTCTGTTATCTGTCTTCTCTCTAAAAGAATTAAATATCTTCCCCCATTGGAAGAAACTGCAGTGCATCCCTGAGTCAACTTCCTTGCCCCCATTGAAAGAAGGCTTGACCATGTGACCTCCTTTGACCAATGAAATGTGAGCAGAACCGATGGGTGCCAATTCTGAGCCTGAGCATCCAGGTCTCCACCAGGTCCCTTGTTGTTTGTTTCTATCATGAGAGTAACATGTCCCAGACAGGACTGGACTGATCTTTCAGCTTGGATCCTGGAATAAAGACAGGCAGAGCAGAGAGGCTAAACCATGTGCAGCATAAGATAAGAGCAAAGAAAAATGGTTTGGTTTTTTTTGGGGGGGTGGTACTGGGGTTCCTGGAAGCCCTTCTACCTCCGGGCTACACTCCCAGACCTTTTATGTTTTTATTTGGAAACAGGGTCTCGATCCTCCTGTCTCTGCCTCCCAAGCACAGGGATTACAAGCGTGTGTCACCACGCCCGGTGAAAAATGGTTATTTTTAAACCACTGAGATTTGAGAACCCATTTGTTATCAGAACATAACAAAAGGTAAATACACTCACCACATATTGACTGTATTACCTAAAGCAAGTACCTAAACGTCTGTAAGCCTTAGTTTCTTCCTCTACATAAATAGGATGAATAGTAATATTATCTACTGGAGATTTTTTATAAGAATTACACAAGAAGTCCCAGAATAATGCCTTGCACAGAGCAAACAAGCAATGAATGTTAGCTGTTATGATAATAACGTTTTCCTCTGCCCCACAAAGAGATTTCTTCTGAAAGTGAGTTCCCTAGAGTAAATATGCAGCTCCTACAGGGCTTGCCCCACCTTATTGTTTAAAGGTTCTAACTTTCCCCTCCTAGTGGCCCTACTCAAAAGTATTTTGCCCCCTCCAAAAGGCCACAAGAAGTGCCAAGCAAGGCGCCCACATCCCAGCAGGCTTGCATGCGGGAAACCCATAGCAGTTAATGAATCCCCATGGAGAGGTCTGGATTAGCCCTGGTTTAATACCCTGAAATGGCAGGGAGTCATTTATCCATGAGCTATGGCCTCTTTCTGTTGCCTGTGCATTACGAGTTATTTATGAGGCAATTTGCACAGTTTCACACTGGCTGGTCATTATGCTGCTGTCTGCTAACCACTAGGAGGGTAGCTGAACCCAGAGACAAAATGGTCCTTCCCCTGCCTCCGCTTTGCCAGTGACAATGAGCCAGTGGTTTCTCCCTACTGCAGCACATTTGCTCTTTGGGGATGAGAACAGGACCTAAAGCCAGGTGAAGCAAAATCCTGCCACACCTGCAGCCCAGCAACAGAACATACATGGAGATTTGTTATGAAAGGCCAGACTCAAAAGTAATTGCTACTGGAAAAACCACCAGTTGCAAAGAGAGGATTTTTACATTCATTCTAGGAGAGCATGCAGTCACGGCAGGTACATCTCTTCAATTACTGAGGTGGGAAAGTGGCATAATCTCATGAAATGTTTTGCACGTGGCTTGGCACACAGAAAATTTGTGATGGGTGTTACCTATTGTTATCATGATGATGACCTGCATCCCAGCTGGTTCCCATCATCTTGGACATCATGCCACAATACCTCCTGCCAGTTGAGCCCATGGCTACAGAAGCTTTTGTTTCTAGCTACATGGGCATCACTTACTGTACCCACAAGCTAGGATCTGAAATACAACTAGATAATGCATATGTTTATAACAGTCCAAAGCCACATCATATATACAATGCTATCTACTGGTAACACATTATTTTTTTAAAAAAACTCAACTTCGAATCTTTGAAGTTCTTAGGTTCTGTGTTCCAGTTGCTACTGCTAATTCTGTTCTAATTGCTGGGGTGACTCCATATAACACAAGAGATTCTGGAGGTGGGATTCCATCATGAGATTCCCTGTTCCTTGTCAGCAAAGGGGTTTATAGCTCTCCACACTGTAAGCAGGGTGAAGAACACATCTGAGAGGCCTCAGCCATGATGGCGCACACCTGTAAGCCCAGTACTTGGGAGGCTGAGACAGGTTCAAAACCAGCCTCAAGGGCCGGGCGTGGTGGCGCACGCTTGTAATCTCCGCACTTGGGAGGCAGAGACAGGAGGATCGTGCAGGTTCGAAGCCAGCCGCACTGGCTTAACAGACCCTGTTTTCAAAAATAAAATAGTATAAAATAGGTCTGGGAGTGTAGCCCGAGGTACAAGGGCTTCCAGGAACCCCAGTACCACCAAAACAAAAACAAAACAAAACAAAGAAAAACCAGCCTCAACAACCTAGCGAGGCTCTCAGCAACTTAGCAGGACTCTGTCTCCAAACTAAAAAAAAAAAGGGGGTGGGGGAGCTAGGGCTATATCTTAGAGGTAGAATGCCCCTGAGTTTAATCCCCAGCACCACAAAAAAAGAACACATTTGAACTGATGTAGACTGACTCCAATACCCTTTCTTCCATAGCTAGTTTCTATCTGCCATCTCAAAGCATCCCACTTTCTTTCTTTCTTTTTTTTTTCAGGTGTGGGAAGGAACCCAGGGGCATTCTACCTCTGAGCTACACCCCCTGCCCTATTTTTTTATTCTTTATCTTGAAACAGGGTCTCACTAAGTAGCAAAGGGCCTCACTAAGTAGCTGAGGCTGTCCACAAACCGCTATCCTCTGGTCTCAGCCTCCTGAATGCTGGGATTATAAGCATGCACCACCATGTCCGGCTTCAAAACATCTCACTTTCTGCAAGGATTGCCCCCTAGGGCCTTACTTATATTCATCATTTCATTCCATATCTCGTAGTTCTTGGGAAAAAAACTTCAGGTCACTATTTCCTGTCCTTTTCCGCCCATAATATTGTTTATTTTTAAATGTTCTCCCTTCAATTTCAGTAAAATAAACTAGAAAAGTGTTCATGGATACTGTATGCCCCACATATGTCTCAGGCTCATTCAAATGGACCTAAACTACAACTGATTCCCATAATTAAGACTCCCAAGTGTTCACTTTTATGAGGCAGGTACTCTGTTTTACTGATATACATCAACAAGATAATGGGTTTGATAATGCAGGGGGAAATGATGATGATTGAAGAGAATCTGACAAAATTGTGGAATTTTCACTAAGGAGGTGAAGCTGAGAAGAAGCAATCTTCACTACCTTCAGTTGCAAACCAGGCCTAAAGATCACAAGCTTTCTCAGGAGGAGAAAAACTCTCCCCCACCCAACAGAACACTGTTCCTTATAACTCAACCTCTCTCAAACCTGTCCTGAACCAAACTGTCACAGACAGTCACGCCCTGAGTAAGTTACTTCACTTGTCTGACACTCAGTTTTCTCATGAAGAAATGAAAATACAATACCCATTCATTCATTTCCTAATGAATGTTAAATGTTAACCATGTGCCTGACACTGGTAAGGATTTAAAAGAGATATTGAGCTGGCTATGGTGGTGGTGGAACATGGCCATAATCCCAGTACTTGGGAAGCTATGACAGGAAGGTTGTAGATAAGCAATTTAGCAAGACTCTCAACAAAATAGCCAGACTCTGTTTCAAAATAAAAAGGACTGGGATGTATCTCAGAAGTAGAAAGTTCCTGGATTCAAGCTCTAATACCAAAAAATAAAAACAAAAAAACAATTAAAGGAGAAATGATGTATCCAGGTGTGGTGGTGCACGCTTGTAATCCCCACGCTTGGGAGGCGGAGACAGGAGGATCGCGCAGGTTCGAAGCCAGCCTCGCTGGCTTAAAAGACCCTATTTCCAAAATACACACATATATATATTAGGTCTGGGAGTTTAGCCCGGCGATAGAAGGGTTTCCAGGAACCCCAGTACCACCACCAAAAAGAAAAGATGTATATAAAGGACTTGGCACAGAATAAGCACTCAGTATCCTTAAACTAAAATTATTAATTATCATTGTTATTTTATTTGCTTCTCAAAACAAAACCGTACTATGGCTGCTCTTATCTCCTTTCATTCTTTCTTTCTTTTCTGTGTGTGTATGGGGGGGGGGTGCTTGGGATCAAGCCCAAAGCCTTGCAAGTGTTCTATCACTCAGCCACATCCCCACCCCTCTTATATCCATTTTATAGATTAATAAATCAAGGAAAAAGAAAGATAGTTTGGGTAGAGCTGCACAGTCAGACTTTACTCCCAGAGTTTGGGATTTAAAGGCTTTGCCTCACCAAATGGGATTGCTTCTCTTTATCCTCACCCAAGGAATGAGGACCAAACGACCTTAGTCATAAACAGAAGAGACTTCTCAACTCTGCTCGTATGCACGCATCGCCCTTGTATCACTGGTTGTCAGTCTGACAGGAACTTGGAGAAGGAAGAGCTATGTCTGAACATTCACAGATGGAAACGCACCTCTTCCTTCCCTCACCCTAAGCCCTTATGTCCCCCCGATGGAGGATCTAGGACACACCGCTTCATCAATGCGACGGAGCGCTGGCAGGCTCACCAGGAGCGAGAGAGGATGTGTTTTGCAACCAGGGGGTCCAAACAAAGAAAGGAAGACGAAAACAAAGAGCTGGTGCCTTGTGTCTGAGAAATATGAGTATTTATGCACATACTAATTAAAATTGGCTCAGTCGCCATATGCACACAGTTAAAGGGGCTGGTGTTCTAGACATTGACACTAAACAAAATCTGCTTTCAAAGCACAATGCATTATGCAGGCTCCCGACAAAAGCAAATAATCATGTCTAGTGGTTTTATATTCAAATCAGCTCCACAAATATTTAGCAAGCATTCGCTGTGTGCCCAGCACTGTGCAACTGTTTAAAATATAAAGATGAATATGAGGTCACAGACTGCTGGGGAAATTGATACACAAAAAAGCAAGTAGCATACAAGACAGGTCTTGTCATCAGCGCAGAAGGACAGGTAGAAGGAAGCTGTTTCTGCTTAAGGAATCCGTGTCTGTGGGGGCTGCTGATGGGTGAGCCGGGGCTACGAGCAAAGGGTCTCAGGAAGAGAAGGCTACTCCAATAGCGTGGAGGCAGGAAAGTGCAGAGTCTGGAAGGGCAACTAATCTGATGCAGCAGAAACATCGCCAGTGTGTCAAGAGAAAGGGGGATAATTTTGTCATCAGCCCAGTCACAGTGTGAGTCCTTGAAGACTCATTGACTGACCACGCTACCAAACTACATTCACCTTCTATTGCATCACTCTGCTTTGCATTTTCTGTCGCTCTCAACATTATCCAAAATTACTCTCATTATTGATTTATTTGTTGGTATCCTCCTCAACCAGAATATAAATTCCTTTTACAAGAAGGGCCCTGTCTTTCTCGTTCTTTTTCATATCTTCACCAGTTGGTGCAGGGCTCGCAGAGTACTGCTCAATAAATACTTATTTCTAAAAATGAACAAATATATAAATTAACGAACAGGGGCTTTGCAACCTGGGCTGTTGGAGAACTTCAAACCAGTTCATCCGTTTTTCATGACAGCTTTATAAATTAGAATCACGGCACCAGCTGTAATAAATGAACTCAACATTTCAGTATCTTTACACATTAGAAATTTACTTCTCACTCACTCAGAAGTCCAAAGCCAGGATTCATCACTGGTGGTTGGCTTTTCTCCGTGTGTTGATTTAGGAACCAGGGCCCCTTTTATCTTGTGGTTCTACCATGCCCTGGGAGCTTCAGAGTCCTTTATTTCCAGCCAGCAGAGGCAGAAAGAGAACATAGGAAGCTCTTCTAGCTTCTTACAAGCCTCAGCTCAGAAGTGGCACGTGCCTGCCTCTCCAGTCCCATTTGAGAGAACTGGTTTTATGGCCCTGGTTAGCGGGAAGTACAGTTGGGATGTGGGATTCCTGGTTCAAGGCTGCCTCTCAGCAACAATACTACACTATAGAAAAGGGAGAAGATGTTTGCAGTGGACATATCATTGTTGCAGTCACAACAGCCCTGGGCTCAGAAAGGTTAAGCCGTTTGTCTAAAACATGCCCCTCTCGGGTAGCGCAATCATCCCTTCAATTTAAGAAGTAGTGAAGTCCTTCCCCTCCCCTGACCCCACTCGGGCTAATTTTCCAAGCTTTGAGGTTAGAAGGAGACTTTGAAAAACTTTCCTATCAGAATCATATAGCCCTATGAGCAGGAGTTCATTTACTCTGTTCCCGAGTGAACCAAGAGAGAAATGTGCTAGACTTTTCCCAGGACTAGAGAATAGGAACAGAAGACAGGATGTCAGAAGAAAAGGGGTGGGGAGAGAAGAAACCACACAACTAGAGAGGCCTGGCCCACCACAGCAGACTCCGACAATGGCAATAGCAACAGGTGGTACTGATTTAGCCCTTACAGCATTTTCTCACTCAGTCTTCAGAAAACTAACATGAGAGCTACTGCTGTCCCAGTTTTTGCAGAAACTCAGAGAGATGCTATGTAACTAGTCAAGGCTGAGCCAAGCAGTCAATGGGAGAAGTGGGATTTGGAGCCAGAGCATTCTGGAACCAGAGCCCAGGCTTTCCAGCACCACCTTCTGCTGTGTCTGCAATTACAAGGGGTTTTTCTATATTGACTGCCACACAAGTGAGAATCTGCACAGGTTCTGCAGGGTCTCGGCTGTCAAAAATCTCCAAGATAAGGCTGATATCCCAGCATGCAAAGTAGACAATGTGAGAGATGTAATGAGAAAGGGTTGTTATCTTCAGTAATGACCTAGAATCTCCTTTGAAGAAAGCCTCTCCTGTTGACTCTTAGAAGTTGACATGCCCTCTTCGGTTCTTCTTGGGGTATATTTAAGCCTAATGATGGTTTCTAGGTCACAGGAGGGTGTGTCCAACTTCCACTGATAATTCTGTTTTGCCTCTGACACAGAAGCATTTTTTTTTCTTTGCCTTTCTTGCAATGAACTGTGCTGTACTTATAAACCAAACAGTGTGACATACATTCAAATTACAGTCCTCACTTTATAATGATTCGGGTCTCTTAAGCAACCAGTCATTGTGACTTTGAATGAGTTTAATTATCAGGGTACTTCAGTGCATAAATAACCATGTACACCCTGTTAGCCAAGCTGACAGCTCTAATGGAATCCAGTGGTCTGGTCTCTTCTGGTAAAAATCCCTGGACTTTGGCCCTGACACTTTAGAGTACACTGTCAGGATGATTGAAAGCATCAGCCCAGGGGGGCTGTGAACCCCCAAGGCTGGATTCCTTTTAGAAAGAACCAAATCTCTTTTCTTCAAAAGGCAACTAGACTAGAGGATGGAAAAAACATAATTTTTAAAATTTCTTCAGTGAGAGCATTCATTTTCAAAGTTCTTTCATTTACAGCATCTCATTTAATTCTGTTCAAAAATTGTAGAAGTAGCTTCCTAGGCAGTCTTGGCACTTTATCAATACAGATCAAATGGATGACGCTTACTTCATAGATAAGGAAACTGGGACTCGGAAGTTACACACCAGTCCACACTGACACAGTTAGTCCAGAGTAAAGCCTGACTCTTCATTTCAGATCTATAAACTTAGTTATCAGAAAAAAAAAATCTGGGATTAATGAGGCAGCCAGCATCCCTCAAGATGAGCCCCAGTTCATCCTCCAGACCAAGGTCTACCTGGCTTGAAAAGCCCTAAGATAGATAAGCTGGGTGTAGTGGTGCACACTTGTAATCCCAGTACTTGGCAGGCTGAGACAGGAGGATCACGGATTCACAGCCAGCCTCAGATAATATCAAGGCCCTCAGCAACTTAGTGAGACCCTTTTTCAAAATAAAGGGGAAAAAATGGGACTGGAGTGTAGCTTAGTGGTAGAATGTCCCTGACTTCAATCCCCAGTTGGAAGGAAGGAAGGAAGGAAGGAAGGAAGGAAGGAAGGATGAAAGGAAGGAAGGGAGGGAAAAGTACTAGGATTCAGCTCTCCTACTGTGGGGTCCAGGGAAGGGCTGAGAACCACTCAGGAACAAACTACAGCAGCAACAGGTGGTCACAAGTCCAGGCACTCGGGTTCTAAACACCCAAAGCATCCTCTCACCTTTCCCTTTGACCAAACGCTGCCTATAGACAGATAATTGTGTACCATCTAATACCATTTTGCACCATCTAATCCAGTTTCTTGACCTTTTTGTCCAAGTACTACTTTGGAAATCTATTGAGCTTAGGAGTCACTTCAGAATATTACTTTTAAATGCAGAAAACACAATGAATGACAAAGGAAATCAAAGATACTGAAACACAGTTATCAAAGTCTTTTTAAAGTGTGTTGCAGGAATAGAATATATGTGTTTCTTTATTAGTGTATTAAACAATGAGATCTATCAGAGCATCTAATAACTTCCATAATTTCAAAATAGTGATGAACACAGTGTTTGAGCCAGCTATAATAACTACAATGTGAAATAAAAAATATCTATGCTTTTTATATTTGCAACAAAGTAACATACACTGCTGATTAATACTACTATAGTTTATTGTTTACATTCAAATAACTGAAGGCAATGGTAAATTTCCATTTGAGTGTAGGGAAAACAAAAACATAATATTTTCCTATCTAAGTTCACAGACTCCTGGAATCCTACTGAAGACCCCTCAAGGGTAGACCCCAAATTAAAAGCCCTGCTCTAATGCCAGACTGAGCCAGTACCCATCCCCTCTGCTCTCTGAGAAGAAAAGAACTAAGTCAATATCTTTGGCCCTAGCTCCGCTCGGGTCCCTGAGCCTCATCATCCCAGATTCTTGTCACCACTTTTTCATTCTTGACTGTTTCCAAGAACCATGGCTTCCCACCTGACATTACTTTTAGTCTTTATTTGTCATCTCCCTTTTACCAACTTTTCTTTTTAGCTGCACACAATCCACATTTCTTTCCAGCCTCCAGTTTGCATCACACTTCTTTATAGAATCTGTACTTGGAGACTCACAGTGCACATTTCACTTTACACAATCACAGCAGAAGTCCAGCCCTCACTCATTTACAACAAGCACCTCCAACCCGAAGATGGGCACCCACTACCGCACAATATCCGCTCTGTCTCAAGTATGGGAGGACCAGCTCTTGTCTTGGAAATACCCTGGAAAGATCAGATCCTTTCCCTAAGTTGACCTTACATTATAGTAAGAAGCATGAACTGTGTCTTAATATCAACATGATAGGAATATAAGATAGTGACAGATGCACTTCTTTTAGGCAGGAACTAGATGTTCAGGCACCAACTTATAGACGCTTCAAAATAAAAACAGATACCGGGCATGGTGGCGCACACTTGTAATCCCAGCATTTGGGAGGCTGAGACAGGAGGATTGCGGTTCGCAGAGAGCCTCAGCTACTTAGTGAGGCCATTTGCAACTCGGTGAGACCCTGTTTCAAAATAAAGAATAAAAAATAGGACTGGGGGTGTAGCTTGGAGGTAGAATGCCCCTGGGTTCCATCCCCAGGACTGCAAAAAAAAAAAAAAAAAAAAGAAAAAGAAAACAGGCCCATATAAAGTACATTGAAGAATCTATTGTTAGCCAATCAATAGGACAAGTGTATGCAAAAGAGGACATAGAGAAGTCTCCAACCCTGGAAGACTCTGGGAAGTAGAAAGGTACTTATTCTATTGCCATGTAGACTAAAAACAAACTTTGGAATTACCTGAGCATATGCTTGGGCATTTCCCAAACCTTGCAATTTGCATTTGGGATTGAAAAAAGAGTGGTGTTGATTGGACTTATTCATGATTTCTCTTGGCTTTTGCAATTTGTAGTCAAGGAAAGACTGTGGGTTTAAATCAGTTGTCCCCAGTGTTTCCAGGTAATCACCTCAAATAGCCAGTGTCTATTACTACTATTTCTAGTAGTAGTAGTAGTAGTAGTAGTAGTAGTAGTAGTAGAAGTAGTAGTAATAGTGACTATGATTGTATTTAAAGTTGTAAAACTATTTTCATGTTTAATTAGGAAACAAATATTTCTAGGAAATTATCAAACCACCAAAACTCACAAAAAAAAATGGGCAGGAGGAGGAGCAGCTCTCACACTGCAATATTCATTGTATCTAGAACCACATAGTAAAAATAGCTTACGCTTACACAGTTTGCAGGTCATGTCCTAAGTGCCTTACATGTAATTTCTCCTATAATCCTCATAACAACACTATAAGATGACGACCATTTATCCTCATCTTATAGATAAGAAAATGGGGCTTGAGGAGAGGAAGTGGCTTGCTAAAGTTCACACAGCTACCATTAGAGGACCAAAATGCATAAAAATCTAAAGAAAAACACTCTGCTATCCTGCTAAAACCTGTCCCAATTTATCAGTCCTTTAGAGGAAAAAAAATAAAGTTAGTAGTCTAGCTTTTGATCACTCCTTACACCAAAAGAAAATCCAGATGAACCAAGGATGCAAACATAAAAAAGATAAGCAGAAGATGTCTATAAGGAAATATAGGTAAATAGTTTTATAATTCCAGGAAGATGGAAGCATTTTTTAAAAAAAAAATTATATCAAGAACAGAAACCAAAGAGGAAAGACTGGCAGATTGGATCACATTAAGATGTAAACCTTCTGTTTGACCAATAAATAAACTTGGAAAAATACTTTCAACATATGTTCCAGACAAAAGGTTATCATTACTCATAGGGACAGAAAAGCTTACTAAAAAGTGAGTAAAAAATGAATACCACCCAAAGGAAAAAAGTAGTAAATAACATAAAAAGATAATTCACAAAATATACATAAATATCCAGTAACTCTTGATCTTGCTCTTCCTAATATAATAGAGAAAGTTATTAAGGATTTAATGAAATAGTATAAGTAAATTCAGCCATATTGTTTATTTCTGCCACTTCGAAGAAGCAGGTATGTGTGGGGTGGGGGGCATTAGACATTTAGCCCAGGAACATTCTATCTCTGAGCTATACCCTCAGTCATTTTTTATTTTGAAACAGGGTCTTGGCTGTCATCAAACTTGCAATCCTCCTGTCTCAGCCTCCCAAGTACTAGGATTATAGGCATGTGCCACTAAGCCCTGCTTAGCATACCTTTCTCTTCCCTTCCCTTCCCCTTCCCTTCCCTTCCCTTCCCTTCCCTTCCCTTCCCTTCCCTTCCCTTCCCTTCTCTTCTCTTCTCTTCTTTCTCTCTCTCTCTCTCTCTCTCTCTCTCTCTCTCTCTCTCTCTCTCTCTCTCTCTCTGTGTGTGTGTGTTATTAGGGATGGACACAGGAGGCTTCTAACTCAGGGCTACACCCCTGACCTATTTTATATTTTATTTGGAAACAGGGTCTCACTAAGTTGCTGAGAGACTCACTAAGTATCTGAGGCTGGCTTTGAACCTGTGTGATCCTCCTGTCTCAGCCTCCCAAGTACTGGGATTACAAGTGTGCACCACCACGCCCGGCTTTAAGCATACCTTTCTTAATCACAGGAAAAGTAAACAGGTCATTTGGGTTCAAGAGTCTAGGCTTTTTAAGCTCTGTTTGGGAAAGTAGAGAGAGAACATGGGACCAGAGATGGAAGCTGGACAAACAGCGATTCTGTGAAAGTACAAGAGGGAGTTACCCAGTCAAGAAGTTTCCTTAGGGCAGAGTCTGAGACGAGAATGCCAAGGAAACTTCTCCCAGAGTGACAGCTCTTAGGTAAAGTTGTAAGGAAGAAGCATTAGGAAAAACCAAGCTTAACACAAGCAGAAGAAAGAAATAAAAATTAAATCATAAAATAGTGAAATTAAGAATAGAGAAAGTAATATCAACAAATTCAAAAGTGCATTCTTTAAAAAAAAACTAACAAAAATAACAAATCATTAGCTAAAAATAGACTTTTTTCCAAAGGGAAAGACTCAAATTATTACAACCAGGATTGAATGAGGGGACACTACTAATGCCTGGATAGGGGAAAAGAGGATTCTATGGTAATACTTTGCTAACAAATTAGATAGTTCACATGAAATAAGCATATTAGATAGCTCAACATATACCAACATATTAGATAGCTCACATGAAATAAACAAACTATCAAAACTTACTCAAGAAGAAATTTGAATAAATTTATGAAAAGTGAAAAGATTGAATTAGTAACTTTAGACAATCCCACAAAAAAAAAGCCCAGGCCCAGATAGTTTTACTAGTGAATTCTATCAAACACTGGAGGGATGAGGAGGGAATGGGGTGGGGACTAGGTGAGGGCTAACTGGGTGATGTGTGCATGTATGTCTACACAAGTCTTTTATCCCATTAAGATGTATGACAACAATTCTCCAATAAAAAAATAAAATAAAATAATAAAAACCAATTGATAAAACACACCATATCAATAAAGAACAAAAACCAAATGGTCATCTCAGTAAACGCAAGAAAGTCAAACACCTTTCATAATAAACAACTCAAAAGAAAACAAGGAATAGAAAAGAACTTCACTTGATAAAGGTCATCTACAAAAACTCACACCAATGTAATACTTAACAAAATCTGAGTACTTTCCCCCAACACCAGTAATTAGAAAGATGTTCACCTCTATGTTATATCAGAGATTCTATAAATGGCAAAATGAGCAAGAAAAATGAAAAATGCATATATGTTGGAAAAAAGTAAACTATCTCTATTTTCAGATGATATAATAACGTATGCAATAAATCCTAAGGAAGTAACTAGATAAGTTATAACAAACAAACAAGTTTAGCAAGATCTGAGGGTACAAAACCAATACATAAAAATCAATTTTTTATACATGAGCAAGGTAAAACTAGGCAAACAATTCCATTTACAATAGTATCAAAAATAATAAAATGGGGGAAAACTAATGAGAGCACTGAAAAACTTAGATTCTGAAATCTATGTCATTAGCCACAGGGAAATACAAATCAAACCCACAATGAGATACTTCTGCATATCCAAAAAATGCTACACAATCAAAAAGACAGATAGGTCTTTTTTAAGGACGTGCAGAAATTAAAATCCCCAAACATTGCTAGTTTAAAATTGTGTGCCCGCCAGGTGTGGTGGCACACACTTGTAATCCCAGCATTCGGGAGGCCAAGACCCAAGGATCCTAGTTCACATACAGCCTCAGGTACTTAATGAGGCCCTCCACAAGTTGGTGAGACTTTATTTCAAAATAAAGAATAAAAATTAGAACAGGGGTGTAGCTCAGAGGTCAAATACCCGTGGGTTCCATCCTCAGACCTGCAAAAAAATAAAACAAAACAAAATTGTGTGTCCACTTCAGAAAACAGTATGTTGGCCAGACGTGGTGGTGCACACTTGTAATCCCCGCGCTTGGGAGGCGGAGACAGGTGGATTGCACAGGCTCAAAGCCAGTTGCACTGGCTTAAGAGACCCTGTTTCCAAGTAAAAAAAAGTATAAAAAATAGGTCTGGGAGTGTAGCCCCGAGGTAAAAGGGTTTCCAGGAACCCCAGTACCACCAAAAGAGAGAGAGAGAGAGAGAGAGAGAGAGAGAGAGAGAGAGAGAAAGGAAACAGTATGTTGGTTCCTCAAAAAGTAAACACAGAGTTATATATGATATAGTCATTCTTTTTCTAGATAGATAGATAGATAGATAGATATACATTCTCAAGAAAAATGAAAAATATGTCCACAGAAATATGTATACATTTATATATAGAAGAACAAAATTACATCATTTACAGGGAAATGAGTGGAACTGGAGAACATTGTGTTAAGTGAGATTAGACAGTCAAAAAAAGTAAAAAATCAGAGCTCTCCCTAATATGTGGAAGATAGGGAGAAAATGGGTCAAAGGAGCCGGGCGTGGTGGCGCACGCTTGTAATCCCCACGCTTGGGAGCCGGAGATAGGAGGATCGCGCAGGTTCGAAGCCAGCTTCGCTGGCTTAGGAAACCCTGTTTCCAAAAAATAAAATAGGTCTGGGAGTGTAGCCCGGAGGTAGAAGGGCTTCCAGGAACCCCAGTACCACCAAAAAAAAAAAGGGGGGTCATAGGAGGAACTCTAGACAAAGAGAAAGCATAGATGAGCAAATAAGGCGACCTAACTGAGGGGAATGGGTGGGGGGGAGGGAAATTCCCTATTATACATGATGTACATTCACAAACATATCAAAGTCAATAACTAAGCCAAATATGAGAAGGAGGGAGGGGGAGGGAATTGAGGAAGGGCTAAATGAGTGATGGCATGTATGCCTCTACCCATTAAGATATTTGACTACAATTCACCCATAAAAAATTAAAAAAAAAACAAATATCTGTACATGAATGTTCATGAATGCTCATAGCAGAATTACAAAGGTCAAAACGTAGAAAGTGTCTATCAAATACTTGAAAATAAAGAAGCTAGCCATAAAAGAATACATAGTATATAATTCCATTTGTATGAAGAGCCCAGAATAGGGAAATCTATAGAGACAAAAAGTAGATTAATACTAACCTGGGGTTTAGGAGATTGGGGCGAATTAAGAGTAACCACTAACGGAGACAAGAAATTCTTTCTGGGTGATGAAAACGTTCTAAAATTGATTGTCATCATGTGTACGACTCTGAGTGTACTAAACCCATCAAACTGTGTACTTAAAGTGGGTGAATTTTCATGGTAGTTGAATTATATCTCAACAAAGATGTTATATAAAAAGAAATCAATGATTTTTATAGCAATATCAAATGTTAATTCAAGAATAAAAATATATGAAACTGGAAGAATGGGGCCAATTATAATGAAAGTTTTAGTCCTCAATGAAAATGAAAACAGATTGTGTGTGTGTGTGTGTGTGTGTGTGTGTGTGTGTGTGTACAGGGAACGGAACCCACAGGCATTCTACTTCTGAGCTAAACCTTTAGCCCTTCTTGCTTTTTATTTTGAAACAGGGTCTCATTAAGTTACCGCGCACTGGCCTAGAACCTGCAATCCTCCTGTCTCAGCCTTCCAAGGACTAAGATTACAGTTGGGTGTCACTGCACCCAACTAGACACTGAATCTCTAAGCACTATTTAACATGTGCCCTCAAATATATAATATATAAATTTTTGTAGACTTCCGGGAAGATGGCGACCGAGAAAAGCGGGGCTTAAGAGCCCCGCTAACAACCAGTCTCCATTACCACAAAACCAGTGCCTTTCATAGCCAGAAAACACCATCACCAGAAAAACAAAAAAACCACCAGGCTCCAGAGAGAAAGCGGACTGAGAACAGAGCTCAGGGCCACAGAGGAGACACACGCGCCCGAGGACGCGGCAGCAGCGCCATACTGCCAGCGGCAGTGGCGAACTCAACGGACAGCTACAGCAAGCCGAGGTGAGCCGCTGCGGAACAGCCAGGCGGGATCTTTCGGCGCAGAGAGCATTTAAAGCTCCCAGTGACCGAGCTCAGCACATGCTGCAGGGATTCAGAGTGGAAATCAAAACCAGAGAAGAAAAAATACGCCAGCCTCACGGCCGAGGGCATGGCAGCGGCGCCATATTGTTACCGGCGGCGGCAGCAGCAGTGAATTCAACGAGTCCAGTACAGCTACATCTGCGTACTCAAGAACAGTGAGTCAAATTGCGGGCCACAGAGGAGAAATCCCAGTACTGTACCTCCTGGGACTGGACCCAGTGAGGGAGTGGTGGTGGCAGAGATATCACACCATAGGAAAACGTGCAACCTGGCACCCCCCATAGTTAAAAGCAGCCTCTATCGACTCCCTGGGTCAGAGACTCTGTGATACAACCCAGTAAAGGAGTAGTGGGGTCTGAGATACCACAGACTCGAGATCCAGAGCACCTTAAGTGAAGCCATAGTGACCCAAGGGAAGAACCCAGAGAAGGCACAAACCTCCGAAATCATGGGAAAAAGGAATAACACTGGAGTAATGAATATGCACAACCCCACAACATCAGAACCCGATAAAACAGAAAATCAGAGATTTCTAGAAGATCAAATCAGGAAAATAACTGTAGAAATAATAGAGGTGCTTTGAAAAGAACTCAGAGAGAGCCAAAAAGAGATAAAGGATGCAATTAATGAAGTAAAGGCCTCAATTCAAAGCACAAACAACCGATTAGACCACATGGAGAACAGAATCTTGCTCTTAGAAGATGAGCAATCCAAAAATGAACGCATAGTTTCTAATCTAGAAAAAAATATCCGACAGCAGGAATCTGACATTGAAGAAATATGGGCCCTTCTTAAGAGAGCTAACCTAAGAATAATTGGAATAGAGGAGGGAAAAGAAAGTGAAACCAAAGGGATCAACAATCTCTTCAAGGAAGTAATAGCAGAAAATTTTCCAAATATAGAGCAAGAGGTTGATACACAGATCCAGGAAACGTATAGAACTCCCTTTAGACAGGATCGGAGAAGAGGATCCCCACGCCACATAATTGTCAAAATGACCAATGTGGAAGCCAAGCAGAGAATCTTAAAGGCAACAAAAACAAAGAGCCAAGTGACATTCAGAGGCAAACCAATTAGAATCACTCCAGACTTCCCAAACCAAGTCATGAGAGCCAGAAGGGCTTGGAGTAACATATTCCAAACTCTGAAAGAAAACAACTTCCAGCCAAAAATTTCCTATCCAGCAAAACTTTCTATCAAATTAGATGGAGAAATAAGAAGCTTCCATGACAAACAGAAACTGAAGGAATTTATGTCTTCAAAACCAGCACTAGAGAAAATACTCAAAGAGATTAACTACAAAGAAGAAATAGGTAACACACATCAGAACTAGAGAAACAAGATTTTCCATCCAACAGACAACTAAGATTGGTTATCTGTGGAGATTCATTATTTATGTTAGTCTTTTACCTATCTCTAAATGGTATTGTTTGCCTTTATTGTTGTTAATTTTTAGGATTTCTAGTTGGAATATTAATATACCTTCAGATATAGCATTTGGAAATATTTTATCCAATTCTGTTAGTAACTTTTAACTCTGTTTACATTGTCTTTGGATATACAATATTTTTTTTTTTAGGGAGTTTGTATATTCTTCTGTTGCCTGTGCCATTGAAATCATATCCAAGAAATCACTGCCAATTTCAATGTTGTGAGGTTTTATGACCCAGATTTTCTTCTAAAAGTTTATAGTCTTAAGATTTATATTTAGGTCTTTTATCTATTTTGAGTTAATACTTGTATGTGGGATTAGGTAAGGGTCCAATTTTATTCTTTGCCATGTAAGTATTATTTTTCAACAATATTTAGTTAAAAGATTATTATTTCCACCACCAAATGTTCGTGGAAACCTTGTCAAAAATAACTTGACAATATAGGGAAGAATTTAGCTCTAGGCTTGTATTTAACTCCAATGGTTTATATATCTGCCTTTAGAACAGTACTACACTGTTTCAATTATTGTAGCTTTATATGGTTTGAAATCAGAAAATATATATCTTCTAGCTTTGTTCTTTTTCAAGATCGTTTTGGGTATCTAGAATTCATATTCCATATTAGGATAGATTTTTTTCTGAAAAATAAATATATAAATATATGATAGTTTCACCTAAAAAAAAAAACAGAAAAAAATATGCTCTGGTAAGAAAGAAAGCAAAAAGAAATATTGAAATGTTATCTTTAAATCATCAAAAGCTTGGTATCAGACAAATGAAACTGTTATGTGAGATTATCATTTTTAATTTTGGATAAATTGCTATAATACTAGATGTCAACCACTAAGCCAAGCATGGGAAGGAAGGATGGGGAGAGAATGGGGTGGGGATCGGGTGGGGGCTGACTGGGCGATGTGTGCATGTATGTCTACAAAAGTTTGTATCCCACTATGATGTATGAATACAGTGCACCAATAAAATAAAATTTAAAAAAATCAATCAATCAAAAAAAAAAAACCTCACAGTTCTTGTCATAGGACAGATCAAGGGGACTAAAAATAAGTAGGATGGCATAAGTTCTGGTTGATAAAACTAATAAAATTAATCAAACCAATAAGACTTAAACTCTATACCCTCTAAAAAAAGCATATTATTTTATGTGTGTTAGGCAGATGTTTGTTGCTGTGACAAAATGCCTAAGATACATCAACTTAAAGGACTATAGATTGCCGGGTGTGGTGGCGCACGCTTGTAATCCCCACGCTTGGGAAGCAGAGACAGGAGGATTGCACAGGTTTGAAGCCGGCCTCGCTGGTTTAAGAGACCCTGTTTCCAAATAAAAATATAAAATAGGTCTGGGAGTATAGCCCGGAGGTAGAAGGGTTTCCAGGAACCCCAGTACCACCAATAAATAAATAAATAAATAAATAAATAAATAAATAAATAAATAAATAAATAAATAAATAAGTAAAGGAGTATAGATTTACTTTTCGCACAGTTTCAGCGGTTTCAGCCCAAGGTCAGCTGCCTCCACATTCTTTCTGCATTGGTCCAAGCCTTCAACACACCATCCTCAGGAAACAGCTAAGATCCAAACCATAGCAGGTTCCCATGAAGCACAGACATTAAGACAAACCCTTAAATAGCAGAGATAACAACACAACATAATAAAAACTAATCATCAAAACTAACAAAATTAACACCAGCAAAAAAGCCAAATTACTTTGAATGAAATTCTCTTTTTTTAATTTTCAGTGGTATGAAGAATTTAACCCAGAGGCATTCTACCTTGATGAGCTTCACCCCTAGCTCTATTTATTTTTTATTTGGAAACAAGGTCTCACTCGGTTACATAGGGCCTCACTAAGTGGCTGAGGCTGGTCACGAACTTACAATCCTCCTGTCTCAGCCTCCCAAGTACTGGGATTGCAGAAATACACCACCATGCCCAGCTAAATTATCTTTTAAACTTTTGTTTCATACAGAAATCCAAATTAAAATTGCACTAAGCTATATACTCCACAAATTCACAAACCTGGTTGCTCCTTTCAAATGTTTTGCAAACCAACGTTTTCCCCAGGGTCTGACTATATAGATGATACATTGCCTCCCCCTCCTATGCCTGCTGGCCCCTGGTAGGGTTAAAACTAACCTGTGTCATCTCACTTGTTCTTACAAATTTAATTGATTTTCCCTTTGATTGCTTTTTATTTGTGTCTATTTCTAAACCACTGTGATTCCTACTCTTACATTTTATCTATTTATCCAAAGGTTATTTTCACTGTTTCTGTTTAGAAACTCTCCTATTAAAGGCAATGAATTTTCTGCTGATAATAGCTTTGGTGGCATAATAGCTTTTGTTTGATAATAGCTTTTGTTTGTCCAAAAGACAAACATTTTAAAACTTTCTCCCCGGTTATAAAAGCAATGCATTATTTTGGTTAATATAAAGTAAGTATTCAGTAATGTATAACCTATATGAGAAAATCCTCTTTTTTCTGTAATTCCATTCCCTCTTGCACCCTTCACTCCCTTAACTAACTTTATAGTTTGTTGAATATTCTTTCCAATCTATTCTAGGCTATTGAAAGTATATATGTAGTGCCAGGTGTAGTGGCGCATGCTTGCAATCCCCGCGCTTGGGAGGCGGAGACAGGAGGATCATGCAGGATTGAAGCCAGCCTCGCTGGCTTAAGAGACCCTGTTTCCAAATAAAAATATAAAAATAAGTCTGGGAGTGTAGCCCAGAGGTAGAAGGGCTTCCAGGAACCCCAGTACCACAAAAAAAGAAAGTATATAAGTATAATCTGGGCACAGTGATGCATACCACGTAGTACTTGGGAGGCTGAGACAGGAGGATCAAAGGTTTAAGGCCAGCACCCAGTAACACAGAAAGACCTATTTCAAAATAATAAGTAAAAAGGGTTGGAGAATGTAGCTCAGTGGCAGGGCATCCCTACATTCAATCCCCAGTACCACAAAAAAAGAGTATATATGTATATAATATTCTCTTTTTAAAAAATTATCAAGCTGGGCATGGTGGCACATGGTGGCACTATCCAGTACTGGATAGGCTGAGACAGGAGGATCACAGGTTTGAGGACAGCCTCAGCAAGTAGGGAGACCCTTATCAGTCTAGTGAGACCCTGTTTTAAAATTAAAATAAGATAGGGCTGGGAGCATAGTTCAGAGGTAGAACGTCCCTGGGTTCAATCCCAAGTACGACACAAAAAATAATAACCAGACTTTTATACTTTACATAAAATTAGTTCTTCCCATTTAAGTATATAAGGGGTAACTTTCCACAGTAGTCCATTTAGGCTGCTTGGTGTTTAGTTACATGAGTGCAATCACATGTATTCAACAAGTCTGCTCTTCATTGGTATTTCAGTTGTTTCCAACTTGGGGTATTGCAAATGCTGCTGCGATTAACATTCTTTTTGTGTGTGTGTGTGGTACTGGGGGTGGAACCCAGAGGCTTTCTACCTCCGGGCTATACTCCCAGACCTTTTTTATATTTTATTTGGAAACAGGGTCTCACTAAGTTGCTGAGAGCCTCACTAAGTAGCCGAGGCTGGCTTCAAACCTGTGTGATCCTCCTGTCTCAGCCTCCCAAGCGCGGGGATTACAAGCGTGCCCACCACGCCTGGCTGCGATGAACATTCTTATCCATGCATCTCTGCACATTTCTAAAAGTATTACTATAGGATTTGAGGTTTTTCTTTTGAACCCTGTTTCAAAATAAAGAATAAAAAAGAGGGCTGTGGGTGTAACTTGGAGGTAGAATGCCCCTGGGTTCAAATAAATAAATAAATAAATAAATAAATGTAACAAAGTACTTAGTTTGAAAAGAGAGCTTGAACTAGAACTAGTTTTCTTATGTGTTTGGGGTGTGTGTGTGTGTGTGTGTGTGTGTGTGTGTGTGTGTGTGTTTTCCTGGGGATTGAACCCAGGAGAATTCTACCTCTGAGCTACACCCCCAGCCCTTTTTATATTTCGTTTTGAAAAACAAATAAAAAATTTTCACAAGTATCTGAGAATCTCACTAAGTAAGTTGCTGAGGCTGGTCTGGATCCTCCAATCTTCCTGCCTCAGCCTCCCAGGTACTAGGACTTCAGGTGTGTGCCACCATACCTGGCTTGAACTAGCTATTTTTCAAAAGCTATGAGTTTATATTTCAAAAAATATCATTAAAAGCTAGGCATAGTGGCACATGACTGTAATCTCAGTATTTGAGATGCTGAGACAGGAGGATCCCAGGTTCAGGACAGCCTCAGCAACTTAGGCATTCTGCAACTTAGTGAGACCTTGTTTTTTTGTTTGGTTGGTTTTTTGTTTATTTGTTTTGAGGGTTTTTTTGTTTTGTTTTGTTTTTGTTTTTGTTTTTGTGGTACTGGGCTTCCCATAAGCCCTTCTATCTCTGGGCTACACTCCCAGGCCTTTTTATTTATTTTTTTAATTTGGAAACAGGGCCTCTTAAGCCAGCCTGGCTGGCTTTGAACCTGCGTGATCCTTTTGTGTTCACCTCCCAAACGCAGGGATTACAAGCGTGCGCCACCACACCCAGCGAGACCTTGTTTTAAAAGAGAAAAATAAAATAGGACTGGGGGTGTGGCCCAGAGGTAGAATGCCCTTGGACTCAATCCCTAGTAACACACACACACACACACACACACACACACACACACACAGCTTTTAAAAATAAGCTGGGCGTATGGTACATGCCTGTGATCCCAGTACTTGGGAGGCTGAAACAGGAAGATGGCAGGTTCAAGGCTCCCCTCAGCTACTTAGTAAGAAACTGTTTCAAAATAAAAAGTATGAGGCTGAAAGTATAGCTCAGAGGTAGAATGCCTCTGGGTTCCCTCCTTACTGCCAAATAAAATAATAAAATAAACTAACGCACTCTAAGGCTAAGCAAAGTCTACGCTGATGCTTATTAAGAAATAGTGATGGGGTACAAGACAAGAGTGTCACGAGACAATGGCGAGAAGGTAGGCGGGTCACGTGTGTCTCCCTTAAGCATGTCGACTCCATCCGAGGGCAACTGGGACTGATTGGTACCTTTGTAAGCAAAGGAACCACATGATTACTCTAACTTGAGCTGCATTAAATCTTTGCAGGACAAAGATGAGGTAAAAATTAGACTTACTAGAATAAACGGATGTTGTCTTAGTCTGTTTGTGCAGTTGTAACAGAATACCTGAGGGTGGGTGATTTATAAAGAAGAGAAACTTCTCTCTCACAGTTCAGAAGATTGGGAAGGCCAAGACCAAGTTGCCGCCATCTGATGTAGGGTGAGGGTCTTCTTGCTGTGCCCTCGCATGGTACAGGTGGGAGAGCAAGAAGGGGACAACATTGTGTCCTCACAATGTAAAAGAGCCACAGTGAGTGAACTCACCCCCGAGCCCTTTTGATAGCATTATTACTCCATTCATGAAGGCAGAGACCATTGATCTAAACACCTCCCATTAAGCCCCACCTCTCAACAAAGCCACATCGAGGGGTCCTTTTCCAGCACATGAATTCAAATGACACATTCACACCATAGCGTTTATAAAAACACGGTAATGTGTTTTTACCATAAATGCAATCAACTCCTGTTATTCTTCTTACCACTGGCACAGCCATGGACACCTGTGAGTTTTCAGAGTCTACACGATTGTGCACGGTGGCTGTATGAGTTGGCTTTTGCATCACTGTCACCAAAACACCTTCCAGGAACAACTTAGAAAGGTTTATTTGGGCTCACAGTCTCAGAGATTCAGTCAATGGCTGGCCGGCTCCAAGGCAGAAACGTCATGGCAGCAGAAAGTGGTGGAAGAAAACTGATCAGCTCATGGCAGCCAGCAAGCAGAGTCAGGCGGGCAGGTGGAAACAAATATGGTCCCCAAAGCCATGACCCCAGCGACCTCCTTCCTCCAGCCACACCCTACCTGCCTACAGTTACCACCCAGTAAATTCATTCAAATTAGCCATCAAAGGATTACTGCACTGACAAGGTTAGAGCCCTCATGATTCAATTATTTCACCTGAATATGAATATTTCTACCCTACCAAACATGAGCTTTTCTGGGGGACATTTCATGCCCAAATCATAACAGCAGAGCACAGCGGGTGATTAAGAGTGTGAACCTGAGGCCCAGGTTACCAAATAACTCTGGGATTGTAGCCTCGGTGAGCCTACAATCAGGGCGCTCCCTGTGAGCCAGACACCAAGCCAGATACATTCTAAGTGTTTGTCTCATTTAATCCTCAGTGCACACTTGCAAGGATATTGTTATTTTAAAGAAGAGGTTTTACAGATGAGAAAATCTGAGGCTTGCAGAGGTTAATTAGCCTCATCAGCAGGAACCAGACAGGCCCATCCTGACTTCTCGGTGCTTTCCCGGTGGTGCATAACCCCATGCGTGCAAAAGGGCAGAGCTGCGGTTGCAGAGATATGTACACAACAGCCCTGCCTGGCTGCAGTGCACACAGGGGCCAAAGGCTGCCTGGTGGGGGTGGACACAACAAGCAGGCCCTGTGTCCTCACTGGGTGGTTATGTAATCTCTTTCCTTAGGCCACAGGTAGCCCAGGTCCTTTCTCCTAGCAGGACCCTGATGGCCACTTCTAGCTCCCTTTGGTGGTGATCCCATTCTCCAAGTGATGCTGACCCCTGCTGCCCTCACAGGGCCTCACTCTGCTGTCTGATAGCCGCAGTGAGACCTCTCTCCACTGAGACCACGCCCTCTCTCTCCTTAGGCTTATGAAACAAGGTATTAAATGTTTAGTTCCTCACAGGTGAGCTGGGTAGGACTTTGGAGCTGGCATCACCCATTCCCCTCTTTCCCCAAGAATCATCTCCAAAGGAAAAAAGATGCTCTGGTACCAAGAAAACATTCAACAAAATTCCCTGGTGTCACCTTGAACAAGCACTTACTCTCACCTTTGACAGCCAGCCGGCCATCTCCCAGCTTCACTTATCCCTAAACTTAGGGTTCCTGGCTACCCTAGGGGTGGTCCTATGAGGAAATACTGTTAGGACTCACAAACACACACACAGCTCACACCTGGTGGGCTGATGTGGGAAGCCATTAAGGTTTTCCCCTAAAAAAATATTTCTGACTCAGCTGTCCTTCGCCCAGAGTCAACAAGGTCTGGGGTCATGGAAGGTTCAAAATAAGAGGTCTGAGAGAAGATCAGATGGTGATGGTCAAAGTAAAAGGTCTGAGAGAAGATCAGGTGGTAACGGCACAAGGGTATTGATTGACCTACCTGTAATGTATGTGCTTTGGATTGGTCTTTATTGTATTCTGGTTGTGATAGCATGAGGATATTGATTGATCTGTGACTGTATAAAACCTCTAGAAAAATAAACCCATTGTCGGCCCAATAGAGAATACTGACCCAGGAGTAGGTCGGCCCAATAGAGAATACTGACCCAGGAGTAGTTGTCGACCAGTAGGAAATATTGACCCAGGAGCAGGGGTTGGCCAGTAGAGATAGTAGGCTGGCAGTCCCCCCACATTAGAATTAAATATTCTGAGAATCAAATTCTAAGAGTTGAATTCTTCATCCTCACGCCTCTCTTCAGAACCCATACTTTTGCCGGCTGGCTCCGGCAGGCTGACTCTCTGAGGCCTGACAAAACACGGCTCTGTGCAAGGTCCTCTCATACTGACCTGGCCTAACCATGACTTTGTGTCTTCCAAGTTCTGTGATGCCCACCCAGAATCCCCCCTTTCTACCAAACACACACATGCACACACACCCTTCCCAAGAGACTGGGTTTTCTGGGGGACCAGCAGCCACCAGGAATGTTAGTAATAACAGATGATGGGCAACAAGATCTACCCAAGACAACAAGAAGAAAAAAGAAGTCAGAAGCTATGGGTCCAAACACAAGGGGTGATGAGTATAGACCCCTGAACTACACCTGACATCAGGGTCATGGAATACAGAGGAAGTGTAGGTCTGGGGTTGGCAGAGGCCACAAATCTCACCAGTGCATACAGCTGCCCTCGGTGCCCAGCAAGCGGGGGCGGCCCACGGGAGAGCTCTGCCAGCTTACAGAGCAGAGGGAGGGTTTGCTGCCAGCAGTCAGGAGTGCCAGGGACAGAAAGACTCTAGTCAGCATTTCCAGGGTGCCCATGTTCTCTGATAAGGCTGGCGCTGCCACTCCTCTTGCCAGAGTCCCCAGACATGACCTCCTAGCTAGTCCAGATGCATCAAGAACCCAGAAGGGCAGGACTCGGGACCAGGGAAGGCTGGCATCTCAGAGAACTGCTCAGGGAGGCACGTGCTCAGAGCTGGCCTGGCACAAGGAAACCACAGTTGAGGGAGGCAAGGAGGCTGGAACTTTGTCCAGGTCACTGCTACAGCCTCCACTGGCTCTATCTCTGTGACCCCAAGGGACCAAAGCTCAGCCAGAATTTTTTTGTGTGTGTGTGGTTCTGGGGGTGGAACCCAGAGGCTTTCTACCTTTGGGCTATACTCCCAGACCTATTTTTATATTTTATTTGGAAACAGGGTCTCACTAAGTTACTGAAAGCCTCACTACATAGCTGAGGCTGGCTTCAAACCCGTGCGATCCTCCTGTCTCAGCCTCCCAAGCGCGGGGATTACAAGCGTGCGCCACCACACCTGGCTTAGCCAGAATTCTTTTTAAGGGGGTGATAGTAGGGATTGAACCCAGGGGCATTCTACCTCCAAGCTTACCCCTAGTGTCCCCCTTTTTATGAGATGGGGTCTCACCAAATTGCTGAGGTTATCCTTGAACGTGTGGTTGTCCTGTCTCAGCCTCCCATGTACTAGAATGACAGGGATGCACCACCACACCCAGCTTCAGCCAGAATCTTACAGACAATCTTGAGTTGGCTCTATTGGTGATGAAGGCCCTGGAAACCCAGCATCCCTGCCAGGGACTTCAACCATCAGGCTTAAGTGATAATGTATTAATAAAGATTTATTGAATCAAAATTTGAAGTTAAAAGACTGAGGAGATTCTGAGGGGGGAAATGGAACAATCATTCTTTTTATATTTTTTTTTATTTTGAAACAGGGTCTCATTAAGTTGCAGAGGGCTTACTAAGTACTGAGGCTGGCCATGAACCTGCAATCCTCCTCTCTCAGCTTCCCAAATACTGGGATTATAAACATGCACCACCGCGCCCTGCATAAAATGGAACAATTATAAGAAAAAGGAGAGTAGGGTAGAGAATTTCTAAACTACTAGCATCATTCTCCTCCTAAAATTTCTCAGTAAGCTGGGAGTGGTGGCACACACCTGTCATTCCTGTACTTGAGAGCCTGAGACAGGAGGATCACAGGTTCAAGACCAGCCTCAGCCACTTAGCAAGACTGTCAGCAACATAGTGAGGCCCTGTGCAACTCACTGAGACTCTGTTTCAAAATAAAAAAATAAAAAGAGCTGGGAATGTGGCTCAGAGGTAGAATGCCCTGGGTTCAATCCCCAGTACCACACACACACACACACACACACACACACACAAAAAAAAAAAAAAAAAAAAAAAAAAACTAAATTCTCAGTTACTTCCTACTGCAATCAGGGTAAAAAGCTAAATGTCTTATGGAAACTTACAAGACCTTCTTGGCCCCAGCCACTGCCTCCTTTCCAGTCCCACCTCCCACCAAGCCCAGCCCCAGCCCCAGCACCCCACTCCTACCCACGCTGCTCTCTGCTTTCCAGCCTACAGCTCCCCACTTACTTTCATAGATCATTCTAGCATATTCCTTTTCCACTGAATGCATCACTGACAGCTGGCTGTGCCTCGCGTGCTTAGGTTCATACCCGACACTTTATATGCACAATCTCACTGAATCCTCTCAACAGATCTGGGAGACAGGAATAACTAACCCTATTTTACATATAATAAAAAAAGCTGAGGCTGAGAGGTTAGGTGACTTGTCCAAGGTGAATGCTCATGCTAAGCCATGCTACCCAGAACCAGCTACCCAGAACCAGCTATCCAGCTAGCTCCAAAGGTGACCAGCCAGCACAGGACGGGCAGGACTACTTCTGGCCCTTCTCAGTCTAGTAGTTCAGAAATATTGAGTGATGGGAGAAAAAAGAGGCTAGGCTGTCAGGGCTGTGAATATGGGGAGACTGAGGCTTGGCAGCCAGCTCATCCCAGTTATGCTCAGGACTCCCCAGGGTAGAGTCTCACATGACAAAAAAAAACCACCGGTCTCTGTATCCCAGAAATAGCTCCACCCTCAGCCCCTACAAATGGGGTTTGTTAGTCACCCTAACTCAAGTAAGCTTCTTTGTCCATCAAAGAAGGCAGCCAAGGACAGGCAGTGCCCCTGCTGCAGGATACAAACTATGATTTAAATAATCAACCTGGTCACAGTGACACCCACCTATTATCCCAGTACATGACAGGTCGAGACAGGAGGATTACAAGTTCAAGGCCAGCCTCGGCAACTTATCAAGACTCTCAACAACTTAGCAAGATCCCATTTCAAAAACTAAAAAATTGAACTGGGCTGGAGGTGTAGCTTTGAGGTAGAATGTCCTTGAGTTCAACTCCCAATAGCAAACAAACAAACAAACAAAAGCAAATAATCGAATAATGTAAGATATCCGTGTAAGTCGAGCAAGATCAAAAAATACCAGGAAAAGGTGTCCCCGCCATGGGTGTCTTATTGCAGTTGTGTTTCTAGTTCCTAACATAGTACCCGAAGCATGACAAGCGTTCAGTGCAGAGAGAATGAATGATCCATCATAAGTAAATATCTGCCTGCAAGCAGCTAAAGCAGAGCCTCACACCACAGGGAACACAGCCCTCCTCTTCCTTTGGAGGAGACCTCGAAGAATATTCCCTTCTTCACCAGGTCCCTGCAAAAGGACGCAAGGACCAGGATGGAAAAGCAGCTGAGACAGGTTTGTGCTGGACAGACCGGCCAGTGGGAGCCTGCTGCTCGAGGCCCCTGTGCTGGCAGTGCTGGGAAAGAGGCTGTGCTTTCAGAACTCAGCCATCTCCCTACCGGAGAGCCATCCTTTGGCAAAACCTGGTGAAGAAGGGACTATTATGCGAGGTCTGTTCCAAAGGAAGAAGAGGAAGTGTCCATCATTAGGAAAAATCCAAGCCCAATCAAGGAGAATTTCTATTGGGCAATCACTTCTAACTTGTAAAAAGCTTTTTACTGTAATTATTCCAGAGGCTACAGGTTGGGGGTCTCTAGGCGCAGGCTGCAGAAGCAGCAGCAGCGCCATCTTGTGACCCTTTTGAGAACACCACAAGGCTGTGTCAGCCCCTTCACTGGTCTGGGTGTATACAGCCTACAGTTTCTGAGAATTCACAGCTCTGGATATCTTAATACAGGTATCTTCTGGGCTATTTAGCAATCCCACCCACTGCTCAACCTTTATAAGGATAAAAAAGCACTTAAAATCAATCGCCAGTTCAGCGCAGATTCAATGACATGTAACCTTTGTGTTTTAGAAAAACTCAGAGTTTCCCAGACAAAATGCACTTAGTTATATGGTGTGTAATGCACACGTGCAGTTTAGAGAAAGATGACACTTAGTAGGTCTTCTATTCTTTACCCATGGGAGCACATCTTTCTTGCTCATAAAAGGAAATGCTGGGGCTTTTTAACTAAATGGTTTTGGGAGGTTGTTGTTGATGGTGGTGATGGTGATGGTGTGTGTGTGTGTGCGTGCGTGCGTGCGTGCGTGTGTGTTACAAGGGATTGAACCCGGGGGCATTCTAAATACAAGCTACACGCCCAGCCCTTTTCATTTTTTGTTTTGAAACAGAGTGTCACTAGGTTAGTGAGAGTCTTGCTAAGTTGCTGAGACTAGTCTCAAACTTGCAATCCTCCTGTCTCAGCCTCCCTAGTGCTTGTGAAGCTCGCATTTAATAAATACATATCAAGTGCCAATTAGGTCTCTGGCCTCAAACATGTGCCTCATAGCAATGAGGAAAACAAAATAAGGTCACGTTCTGCCATGGTGCTTGTAGCCCAGTGGGAGAGGTGCCATAAATCAGACAGTTACTGAGCTACTAACACCCTGGTGAAAGGGTTGGGCAGGAGGACACGGAGAGGGGGCCCCTGTGCTGGGACAGAGAGTCTGATAGACTCCAGAGGGTCAAATAAGCTTCCTCCTAAGGATGTGTCAGCTGAAAACTAAGTCTCTGAATTCATGCAGGCCATGGTGGCTGTCATCTCAGTATTTGGGAGGCTGAGACAAGAGGATTGCAAGTTAAAGGACAGGCTCTGCAGGTAGTAGACTCTAATCAACAGAGTGAGACCCTGTGTCAAAACAGAAATTAAAAACAGGGCTGGGGATATAGTTCAGAAATAGAATTCCCCTTGGGTTCAATCCCCAGTACCACACACACAAACAACAAAAAATAAATCTGAGTTCTCTTTTAGGAAACTCAGAGAACATGAGATTTCAAAGTGTTGTTTAGAGGAGACTGTAGGAAGCTGGGAGCAATGGGGTCTCTCAGTTGAGCCCAATTGCGAGTTTTATCTGATTCCTTTTCACTCCCACCCCCCTGCAACACACCCGTACGTGTGCACACGCATCTACATTCACACATACACACCGACAATTGATTTCTCATCTCTTTGTGCTGAAGGGGAATTAAATTACATGCAGACGAGAACCGCAGGCAGACGGATTCATGCTCAGGTGGGGAAGAGCTGAAAGACTCTTTAAAAGAAAACCTTATCTCCGAGGTTCAGACAAGCTGGGTCTGCACAAAAGCAACTGAGGCTGCCCCAGGGCAGCGAGTCCCCAGCCTGAGTCGCCTGCGGAAGGAAGATGAGGTCACAGCTCAGCGCAGCCGGGAGACTTCATAGGTACAAAAATTCAGACTTGAAAGGGGCCTCAAAGCTCACCTCCTCCTGATATTTGAAGGATGACGATGAGACGCAGGCAAGTCTTGGAATCAGACAGATGTGGATCCTAGCTCCAGCTGTAGCACGATTTGCCAAATTCGCATCTCTGAGCCATTTCATCATCTGTGGAACGAAATTAAGACTCTCTGTGCTTCTGGGAGCTTTGAAGTCTATTCTGGTTCCCAATACTGGGCTTGTACCCCTGAAAGACCTGCCCCCTCTGCCTGCACAGGAGGGGGGGTCCTTTGCCAACTACAATTGGCTCAGTCTTTCTGAAAAAACAGCTCAATTTCTGGGTTCTTGCACTAATATTATAAAGAAGACATTTTAGGCTTCTGGCCTCCATGATACGAGAGCAGCTCCTGCACTCCCCCTCTCCACTGACCACTGCCACGCACTGACAGCCTCCCATGGACTGAACCCTGAATCTACAAAAAACTATAGCTTCAGGATCTTCACCCGGTGGGTCCAGGGTAAGAACACAAGACCTTTTGGAAGAAGTAGCATACTGTCTGCTACAGCCAAAGATGGCCCCCTGCGCAACATCCTACTGGCCAGAGGAGGAAATCCCTTGCTAGAAGGGCCCTTGCAGAGCTGGTGAGCACTGTTATTATCTATTGCCCATTCAGGTATAAATTTTCTCTTGATCTTCAAAAATACATTTGAATATGTTTATTTCCATACATAAATATAAATAAGTTGTTGAATAAATAAACTGGGAGAAATGGACAGCTGATCATTACAGAAGAATATCAGCTAATAAATGCACAATGAGTGATGGAAATACAAAATAACCAGTAAGCCAACAACATCATATAATTGTTGCAAGTGAGATATTTAGTCAATACAAACAGGAAAACAATAACTGAATAGTGAAAAGTCCCGCAAACACCGCATTTACCAAGAGACTGCCATTAGCATTACAAGTAATAAGACAGATCAACGTTGCTGATATCACGCCCTAAGAAAGGCACATCGCTTCTGTGGTATTCTTGCCAAAGGAAATATTTCGATTTAATTGTGAGAAAACACCTGACGAATCCAAATTGAGGGTCATTCTGCAGAATAACTAACCCATGTTCTTCAAGAGTCAAGGTCACGAAAGAAAAAATATCCAAGAAAATATCATAGACTAGAGAAGACTAAATAAGTAAATAACATGTGGCAAACTAGACTGCATCCTCTACCAGGAGGTAAAGACATCATGGGAAACACTGGTGACATGCAGATAATGTGTATAGACAAGTTGATATACTATGATATCAGTGTTAATTTTATTGAGTTATTTTAGTTATAAAAAGAACCCATGGAAACAATTTGAAAAATACAGAAAAGTGTCAAGTAGAAGTATCCCTCCCACAGTCCTACCTCCTATAGGTAACCAGAGTTGAGTGGAGTTTGGTGGGTTTTATATTTATATAAACTACTATTTATACTTATATTCTTATACAACTATATATATATATATAGTTGAATATATATACTATGAATATATAAATAGTTCTATACTATGAAGGGTACTCATGCAACAATATATCTTGGACAGTTTTTCTTTTATATCTACCTCATTCTTTTTGTAACTGTATAATATTGTAATATATTAACCAATAATGTATTTATGATAATGTAATGGTGTAATGTAATATAATATTCTAATATAATGTTATATATAAACCAATCCAAGATCTGCCTCTTATTTTCTCTATTATAAATAACACTTCTGTTTTTAAAAATACTATGCATATGTGTTGCATGTATGTGTGACAATATATATTTTCTATATAAGATAGTGTATTAGAAAGAGAATGGTTGAGTCAAAATGAAGAAAAATTTTAAATGTGATTATGCTTCCACCAATTTTAAATGAAGCTACTTCTCCATATCCTAAATATTAATAAATACTATCAACATTTTAAGCGTTTACAGTGGAGTGTGAAAACTGTGAATTATTGATTCTTTGGCCTATCTAAAAGTCATTCCAAGGACTCTCTGCCTATTCTACAAAAGAACTATGGGTTCCTTGAGTGAATTTCAGTCTCTCCACTTGATAGCCAAGTTTCTTAAGCTCTCTGGTAGCGTCCAGTCTCCAAGATGGCTCCTGATGATCTGGTCTACCAGTATATACAGTCTTGTGGAATTTCCTCACAATTGATACACAGAAGTGATGGCATGTGATTCTGAGTCTGGGTCATAAAAGGCTATGTGGCCTCCCCTCGTTCTCCCTTGGTTCACTAGTGGTGGAAGCCAACCTGTTAAACTGACACTTGGGCCCCTACAGAAGCTTTGTCTGCATGACTCCTGTGAGGGCCATGTGAGGGCACCATCTTGAAAGCAAATTATCCAGCCCCAGTCAAGCCTTCAGATGACTGGAGCCCAAACCAATGTTTTAACTAAACCTCATGAAAGATATGGAATCAGATCCATCCAGCTAAGCCACACCCAGATTCCTGACACTCAGAAACTGTATGGGATAATAGATGCCTGGGATAATTTGAAGCTACCAAGTTTGAGGGTAATTTGTTACATAGCAATGGATAACCAACATATTCTCTGAGCCTTGCTTTCTTTGTCTAGAAGATAGGAATGATAAGAAGAGTACCCACTTCTTAGGGGGGAAATAGAGGAAGCACCTGTCACCTGCCTGGCCCGTGAGCACTAATGTCTTTCCCGGTCTCCTAGGGAGGGCCTGTGATGGGCTGGCTGCCCTGGCTAAACAGAGGGAACATTTTGAGTTGTGACGCCTTTGACCTTTTCATTTAAAATACATGTCAGATCGGCTTCTAATTCATTTACAGACACATTATTCTGGGACTCAAGCAGAGAGTGAACTTTGTTGCAATATATTTCCTGCCCTTTGATGTGATGAAATTATAAAAGCAAACAGTCCTGGTGCTTTGGCCCTCTGAGAGCTGCCAAGCCCCTCCCTGGGGGCTCAGGGGCTGGCTGCTGGGGACCCTGGCCAGAGAAAAGGAGAGAGAGGTATATTCGTGTATATGCCACAACAGGAAGCCACACCTTGGGTTCTAAGCAATGTGAACACATATCCAAAAAATAAATGACTCCTTCTTTCTCAGCTAATGGGTGTCTCCAGTGTATGCGCTGAGCCAGTAGTGGTGAGGGTGAGCAGAGGGAAGCCAGGAGCCATGAAAGCCCCAAGCAGGCTGGTCCCCAGCATCCAGCCCTGTGGATCCTAAACTGGGGACACAGGACCAACTGACTGCTCCTTCTCCCTTGTGCAGCCCACTCTCTGCCAGGCCAGAACAGATTGGGGCATTCTGACTGAAACATAAACCTGAAAGCCCAGGCCTGACTCCCGCTTCCCAAACATAGCACTGCTCTCCACACTGCCATCTCATGGCCACTCTCAGCAACTGCAGCACTCCCACAGAACAGCAACCCTCAAAGGGATGGAGATGTCTCTGTTAACAACCCCTTTGCTGCATCATCTCCAGGCACAGATAGCAATGGCAGGGTGTTTGCAGGAGCAAGAAAAATATTACATCTCAAATCAGAAACAGAGAGAATGATAAGAATTACACTTGCTCCTTCTACAAACATCCTCTCAAAAAAAAAAAAAAAAAATTCAACACACCCCAGAAGGCCATCATCTCCCATAGTGGCACCCCATGGACCACACCTGCCATCCCAATGGTCTCCATGCAGGAACTCCCAAACCATCGCACTAGCACTGCCCTTCACATTTTTATAATTTGGAGAGCTTGCCCTGCATGAAGAAAAATAAAAACCTCAAGTCAACCTAAAATGTATGGGGGTGGGTGGGGGAGGAGACATCCCAATTAGAAATGGAAAGAAACATTCTCATCAAAGAAACCGGAACTTGAAGGGTTTCTAGGAATCCTAGTACTACAGAAAGAAAGAAAGAAAGAAAGAAAGAAAGAAAGAAAGAAAGAAAGAAAGAAAGAAAGAGAACTGGAACCTGTGATGTCTTTGGAGTCCGGGGTCTGAGATGCTGACTCTCACTCAACCATGTCTGATGAGCGATGGTGGGTGAAGGCCCTACCCTCCTAAGCCTCAATTTCTTTTACTATCACACAGGAAGACAAAGTAGTGTGCCAAAGTGCTTATAAATAGTAAATGCTAGAATCAGGACCTAAGTCAAGGTCAACCAGCTCCCCTAGCTGCCGAAGACTTGACCGGTTTTCTGTGACCTGGGTAGGAGCGAAGGGTGGAGGGGCTTCAGGTAGAAGTGATCTGTGTTGGGGCCGGGATGTAGCTCAGCAGCAAAGCACCTGCTTTGCAGGTGTGGCACTCTGGGTTCGATCCCTGGTTCCAAAAAAGACAAAATTTTAAAAAAAAAGAACCCCATTAAGAAGTGGTCCCAGAGAAAAGCTGGATGAAGTCAAGCCAGGTGTCAAGTAACTGGCTGAGGTTTGGGATGAAAACTGGGTGTGGAGCCAGAATGAGAGTAGAAAGGATGCAGGGACCTCAACCTGGAGAACAATGTACCTCAACCTGGGACCACAAACTGGAGAACAATCCAGGCTGGAGCCTGGAGGAACCCTGGGGGAGGCTGGATTGAGACTGGCTGCTGTTTACAGCACAGGCTGGCTTGGAGTAGAGCTGCCCATTCTACTCTGGACAGAGCATGCCAACTCCCAGCAAACCCTGCCAGTCCCTGTGCTCAGGGGGAATGGGGACCCTGGTCATTCCAGAAGGCAAGGAAAACTTCCCTCTGGCTGCAGAGCCTTTCTTCATTGACTCCTTGAACTAACATTTTTAGTTAACCTGCGGAGGCCTTTTGCTGAACACTGGGGCACTGGACCAGTAGCAGACAGCTCAGATGCCACACCATGATGCAGATATGGGAACCATGGAGCTGTTGGGCTGTGGTGACACCCAGCTGGGGACTTCCTGAGGTCCTGGCTCAGCATCTTCCTAGTAACAAAGCAGGATGCAGATTTGCAATGTGGATTGGAGCAGCAGGCGCTGCCCTTGCCCCCGCTGAGGCTTTTGGAGCCAAACAATATGCTTGATTGAAAGGCTCTTTCAGAAGCTTAATTTTTTTTAACAGTAAAGAATTAAGTCAATAATGTCCCCATTTTGGTTTCTCTGTGATTATGTCTTTTGTGTCCTGTTTACTATTTAGTAACAAATGCTCTAAAAATTACAACCTACGTCATCCGTGCCAAAGGAAATAGAGAGGAGGGGGAGAAAGTGGAGAAAGAGGTTGATGTAAGGTGAGCACTTACTAGGCATCGTTCTAAGGGCTCTATAGTCACTATCTGAGGTCATTCTCACCATGACTTCCAAAAGAAAATGCAGCTACAATCCTCCATCTAAAAATGAAAAATCACATTCCAGGAGATGAAGAGATTTCTCTAGGGTCACACAAAAGCGCAGAAGCCAGAATGGAACTCTGTGGTCTGTTTGGATTCCAAACCCTTCCTTTGCCATTGCTTTCTGTTAATTTCTACTACTCAGAGCTCCCTCCTGATAAAAGGACCATGTGATGCTGATGACCCTTCCTCCAGCAGGCAGCTCTTCTGTTTACAGCCATGGTTCACAAAGGCGCTCATTCTCTCTCTCTCTCTCTCTCTCTCTCTCTCTCTCTCTCTCTCTCTCTCTCTCTATCTATCTATCTATCTCTGTCCACCTGCCCAGGCCCCCTCCAGTGGAAATGTACCTCCTTAGTCCTGGGGACAAAAGGGGGAGCCCAGCCTCTCTGCCTGCAAAGGATTAGAGAAATAGCCTAGAAACAGGATTTTGATGTCAGGGTCTCTAATTCAGGACCAGGAGTGAGGTAGTTATGACAAGGTTTGAAGCCCAGCAAAAATAAGTGATGTCCCATGAATGACCATCCAGCTGTCCAACTTGAAGGAAGGACTCCTGGCTTCCAGATGCATCTTTCGCTAGGAGACCTTGGATGCACCACTTTTCTTTTAGCCAGAATCTCCTTGTCAATCAAGCAAGATCAATGCCATCTCCCATAGGGTTGGGGTGATTAAATTAGAGGTTGTCCAAAGATTTCCTAAAATCTTTTCTGCAAGGTGAAGGAAAGGCCCCTAGAAGGGGCCATTGGTGTAATGCTCTCTGATGGGCTACCAGCTGTCATAGAGAGGGCAGAAGAAGAAGGCAGCAGTCTTTGTCTTGGATGAATTTTTTCTGAATAAAGATGTGCTTTTGCTTCTTGAATCAGAGTTCAATCATGTGGCCAAACACACCAGGCCTAAGGTATAGAAACAACTGGCTAACTACACAAACATAGACACACAATGCACATGTACACACACACACACACACACACACATACACACACACACAATTTGCAGCTCTAAGAGGCATAAAAGGACTTCATAAGCAAAGAAGGTGGAGAGACAGGAGCCTGGGTTGGGAGTCAGGAGCCTGGGTGCAAACTCTGGACCAGAGATAAACTATTCATCGGTGTTAAGCCGTGGGTGTAGCCTCAAGGCTACCTTGAAGGGCAGGTCCCAGCCTGCATCTGATCACCCTGGAGACAACTGCAGGCACTGTGGCTCCAATTCTGGAAGAATTTGCAAAGAAAACGCTGTCTTCTAAGCTCTCCAATGCTGTTTTCTAAGACCTATATACAAGTTCTGTGCAGGGAGAGAGGTAATCAGGCTTCTAGACCCTTGGGGCAACCTTGGGCAACTCCCTCACCTGTTGTGTGTTCAGTCATTCACTCCAGAAGAACACCTGCTGAGACCATGGTGTTCCACCGCTATAGACACTCAGGAAACAGGTAGACTCAGGTCCTCCTGCGTGGCGTGAAAACCGCATCTTGCTTCTGTTCTCTCATCCACAGCCTGAGACTCAGATTGCCTGAGATACTGTGTGGGGATGTGCCTAAAAGGTATCCACAAATGTTCCTGGCAGATTTATTCACAACAGCCAGAAATTGGAAACAAGCCAAATGTCTATCAACAGGCAAATGATAACTGTGGTATGTCCATACAATTGAAAACTGCCCAGAAATGAAAGGAATCAAACTGTTGATACCCATGGCAGAGATAGATCTAAAAATAATAATGTTGAGTGGAGAAAAAAATCAGGCCAAAAAAGAATCTATGATGTGTAATTTCATTTATATAAAAGTATAAGGAGAAATTCAAACTAATCTATCATGACAGAAGATAAACCAGTGGTTACCCAGGAAATGGGGGAGTGGGATGGGGAGGAGAGAAGAGATTACAAAGATAGCCAGGAAAGTTTTAGGGGTAATACATTGATATTAGCTAAATAATGTCACCCCAACATAAATTGAAGTTAACCCCTACTACCTCCACATGTGACTGCACTTGGAGAAGTAATGAAGGTAAAAGAAGGTCCTTTAGGGTGGACAGAAATCCAATATGACCAGCATCTTTATAAGAAGAGAGGACTGGGACTCCGAAATGCTCAGAGAGATGAAGATGTGAAGACAAAAAGTAAAGAAACCTCCCACCAACCAAGCAGAGAGGCCTCAGAAGGAACCAAGTCTGCCAGCACCTTGATCTAGGATTCCCAGCCTCCAGAACTGGGGGAGGGGGGGGCAAATTTCCATCTTTTAAAACACCTAGCATGTGGTACTCTATCGTGGCAGCCCTAGCAAGCTGATGCATTGAGATGTTCATCATCTGGATGGGGGTGATAGGTTCCAGGGTGGATACAGACATCAAAAACTCACCGCATTAAGCCGGGCATGGTGGCACACGCTTGTAATCCCCGTGCTTGGGAGGCTGAGACAGGAGGATCGCGCAGGTTCGAAGCCAGCCGCTTGCTCTGGCTTAAGAGATTCTGTTTCCAAATAAAAATATAAAAATAGATCTGGGAGTGTAGCCCAGAGGTAGAAGGGCTTCCAGGAACCCCAGTACCACAAAAAAAAAAAACCTCACTGCATTATATAACTTAAATAAATGCAGTTTAGCCGGCTGCAGTAGCACATGCTTATAATCCCAGTATTTGGGAGGCTGAGACAGGGGGATCACAGGTTTGCAGCCAGCCTCAGCTACTTAGTGGGGCCCTCTACAACTTAGTGAGACCCTGTTTCAAAATAAAGAATAAAAAAATAGGGCTAGCCGGGCATGGTGGAGCACGCTTGTAATCCCCACGCTTGGGAGGCAGAGACAGGAGGATCACGCAGGTTCGAAGCCAGCCGCACGCGCTGGCTTAGGAGACCCTGTTTCCAAATAAAAATGTAAAAATAGGTCTGGGAGTGTAGCCCGGAGGTAGAAGGGCTTCCAGGAACCCCAGTACCACCAAAAAAAAAAAAAATAGGGCTGGGGGTGTAGCTCGGAGGTAGGATGCCCCTGGGTTCCACTCCCAGTACCACAAAAATAATAAATAAATAAATGCCATTCATTGTATGCCACAATTAAATTATTGTTATACTGCTGCTTCCAATTGTGCCCCCGAGGGAGAACCCAACGCTGGAACACTCTACCGTGAACCGTGAGGCCCAGAGAGCAGGAAGGATTTGCCCATGTCGTGTGCAGAACCACAGGAGAGCCAGAGCCAGACCAAGGCCTCCTCAGGGTCATGCATCTCAACCTCGCCTAAACCTCTGAGTCACCTGGAAGGTGTCTTAATTCCCCGAGCCTCGGTTGCGCCTATCAAGTAAATCAGAATACCTGAAGGTGAGATCCAGGCCCGAGTATTTTTTAAAGCTCCCCAGGTGATATAATGTGTATCCAAAGCTAAGCAGCCGCTGCTTCACTCCCTCCTCCAGGAAACCTACCTCAGAAAAATAGACTTCTTCTAGCCCCTAGCTGAGCCCAGCCAGGCACGATGACACGCTCACCTGGGCTGATTGGGAAACCTAATTGCCTTAAGGTTCTGTGCGGAGCCAGCTGAGACTTAATCATTCCACTCACATCAAAATATTTACTCCAAATAGTCATTACCACCTGGAAGGGGCTTGCAGGTAGCTGGGGTGGCTGGTGGGGAAGCGGCAGGGTTCAGCACACCCTGAGAAGGAAGCTATTTGCAGAGACTGCTGTCCATCATCCAAAGCTCTACTATTCCACAAGAGATTTCTGGAGTTAAGTGCACTTTCATGCTCCAAGGCCCGAATCATCCAATACTGTCTGGTGCAGGTGCTGGGGCCTGGGAACATACCGTAGATGATTTGCATAAAGTGAGTGAAATTTGCATAAAGTGGGAAATTTGCATGCAGTAAATAGCTAAGGGGAGGATTAAATTATGGCCCAGAGATGGTCTAAAATAATGTGTTGATTTGTAGCCCCAGTGTAATCTGAATGCTTCTCTGAAAAGTGAGTGTCTGTCTTCAAAGGGAGGAAACTATTCAGTTCATGGCTCGTGTCCTAAAAGTCTGGTGAGAACAAGAATAAGAGACCAGGCGTGTGATCCAGTCCTGCAATCCCAATACTTGGAAGGCTATGACAGGAGGATCCCAAGTTCAATGCCAGTACCCGGTAACATAGCCAGACCTTTTTAAAATATAAAAATAAAACGGGGCTGGAGGTATATCTTAGAGGCAGAACATCCCTGGGTTCAATCCTAAGTACCAAAAAATAAAATAAAAAGATAGCACAGGGCTAGGGGTGTAGTTCAATAGTAGAGCTCTTGCCTAGCATGTGGAAGACCCTGAGTCAATCCCCCCAGCACCAAGAAAAGAAAATTCTAGAAGAACATACAAGAAATAATATTTATTTCTGAAAAGAGAAGCTTGGGTGAAAAGGAAGCTCATATTTTACAGTATATCTTATTGTTCTATATTAGTTTTATACTTATTATTTTAATAAAGCAAGAAATAACGTAAATAGCATGCATAGCATTCAGTGCCAATAAATTATTAAACTTTAATAAATATGTATTAAATTAAATTTTAATTAAAAACTTATTGAACATTATTGTTATTGATGTTACTGTAATAGATTAATATTTATTTCTTTTGGCCAACATGACATGTCAAGGGCTCCCGCCACGGGCTCCTTTGGTAACTCTAACTACAAAACTTCCTTGCCTTCTCTTCTTTTCCCCAAGGAGAATAAGAAGCAGAACGCTGTGGGGACCATTTTTCTATTTTTGGTCTTCTCTGGAAGAAACAATTCCACCTGGACATGTTCAAAAACCAACACAGTCCGGGCTGCCTTTAAGAAAACTTAAGAGGCCGGGCATGGTGGCGCACGCTTGTAATCCCAGTGCTTGGGAGGCTGAGACAGGAGGATCGCACAGGTTCGAAGCCAGCCTCAGCTACTTGGTGAGGCTCTTGGCAACTTAGTGAAACCCTGTTTTTAAAAAGTATTTTTAAAAATAGGTCTGGGAGTATAGCACAGAGGTAGAAAAGACCCTGGGTTCCACCCCCAGAACCACCAAAAAAAAAAAAGAAAAGAAAAGAAAAAGAAAACTTATGAGGCTCAGCTAGAGGTGCTGAGAGTGTGGCGAGATGACTCCCTCAGATAGAATCCTGCTACTGCACCCCAGAGATGGCCCCCACAGAGAGACATGCATCCCTGAGCCGTAGCCATGACATCAGAGTTTGTGAAAGTGACTGCCATCATTGCTGCTGAATGCTCAGCCACCTGGGACTGGTACAAGAAGGGCAGGCAGAATAAGAGGATTTTTTTCCCCAGTGTAGCCCCCTGCCAGCCTGGCACAGCTAAGCAAGGGAGATGGCAGTGTGGTGCGCTGAGTAATAGTCCCCAAATATATCCACAGCCTAATCCCTTTTTACCTTACAGAGCAAAAAGGACTTTGCAGATGTAATGAAGGTTGACAAGGCGGGGAGATCATGGTGGACCATCTGGGTGGACCCAACGTGATCACGTGATCCGTAAAAGAGGAATGCGGAGGAATTAGAGTCGGAGAGAAGGTGAAGTGCTGACCGAAGCAGTCAGAGATTTGAAGATGCTACGTTTCTGACTGTGAAGACAGAAGAAAGAGCATGAGTCAAGGGATGGGGGTCCAGACACCATAAAGGGCAAGAAAATGCACTCTCCCCTAGAGCCTCCTGAAGGAACGGAGCCCGCTGGCTGCTGTGCTCTGAATGTTTGTCCTCTACCGCCACCAGAGTCCTGTTGAAACTCCAGCCTCTGAGCTCATGGTGCTGGGAGGTGGGCCTTTGCGGGTGATTAGATCAAGAGGGCTCTACCCTCATGAACGGGATTAGCGACCTTATAAAAGAGGCCCCTTCCACACTGTGAGGGCACAGCTAGAAAACATCATCTCTGAATCCTAGAGCAAGCCCTCACCAGGAATTAAATCTCATGGTCCCTTGACCTTGGACATTCCATTCTCCCAACATGTGAGTGATAAATTTATATTGTTTGTAATTATCTAATCACGGTAAAGAATGGTCCTCTAAATAAAAGGATCATAATCGGCCTGGAGTTTCCTCATCTTAACTCCTCCCCTCCCCAATCCCCTGCTCCATCAGGAATGGGATACCTGGGCTGGTGGCCACTTCCTAACATGACTGGATGTCCTGTGGACCACAGGTGGTCTTTCTGATGCATCCTGATGGAAGGCAAAGACTGCTCACCAGTGCTGAAGTCAGCCAGACCTGGACTGGAGCCAGCTCAGCCAGGATGTCAATAAAAATATATAAAGGCCGAGTACGGTGGCGCACGCCTGTAATCTCAGTGCTTGGGAGGCTAAGACAGAAGGATCGTAAGTTTGAGAATGGCCTCAACAAGTAATGAGACTCTCATCAACCTAGTGAGACTCTGTTTTAAAATAAATATTAAAAATGGGGCTGGGGGTGTAGCTTGGAGGTAGAATGCCCCTGGGTTCAATCTTCAATACCACAAATATATATTTTTTTTGGGGGGGGGTACTGGGGTTCCTGGAAGCCCTTCTACCTCCAGGCTACACTCCCAGACCTATTTTATATTTTTATTTGGAAACAGGGTCTCTTAAGCCAGCGTGGCTGGCTTCGATCCTCCTGTCTCTGCCTCCCAAGCGCAGGGATTACAGGCGTGCGCCACCACGCCCGGCTGCAAAAAAATATTTTTAATAAAACATATATTTCCAGGTGCGGTAGCACACGCTTGTAATCCCAGCATTGGAGAGGAGGAGACCAGAGGATCGCGGTTCATGGACAGCCTCAGCTACTTAGTGAGGCCCTTCACAACTCAGTGAGACCCTGTTTCAAAAATAAAATAAAATAAAATAAATAAATAAAACATATGAAGATGTCCTTCAAGTTTTTCCCTTTATGTTATTCACAAGGTTTCACAAGTCTGTCCCACCATCTTGAGCTACTATCTCCCATGATGCTTTTAACCACAGAGCAACCCTAAGCACCCTCACTTGGCATCATAATGCAACGTGATCCTGCCGAGAGTTCCTTTTCTAATTTACGTTAAAATTAAGAGTAACAGCCTTTGTTCTAATTGCTACATGCCAGGCACTGAGTTAAGCATTTCTCATTACATTATCTAATTTGGTCATCAGAAGAACTCTATGAAGTACAGTCGCAGGGCAGTTCCCTGGCTGGCCTTGGACCAACTCAGTTCTCCCCTTCTCTCTTGTAGTTCTCAAGAATAACTGTAAAATGTGCTGGAAATGAAATGTCCTGAGATATGCAGGGAACTGGCTAGGACAGTCTGGGCTCTGTTCCAAGCCCTTCCCCCACCCCCCAAAAAAACCCTTCAATACTTTAGCCTAGCAAGTATCATTTCTGTGGGGTATTAAACCCTGAGTAGGCTGCTTTCTGGGGCCCCTCGGCTGCAATGCGGTTGTTATACATGCAGTAGAGGGTCCATCTATCCTAGACAGCTTTCCTGAGTGTCAGGGAACCTGCTGGCAATGAGGTTTCTCTTGTCCTCTCCTATATACCTGTAAGTAATAAACTTTTTGCATCTTGTATGTGTGATACCCAAACAAACAAAATGGTAACCCGGGCACAGTGAACCTACTTGATAGGTTCTATTATTACAAATGGTGAAACTGAGAGACAAGTCATTTTCTGCAGATCATAGACTTGGTGGGCCGTGGTGCCTACAGGCCTATTACCTGCCACTGTGGCCTTGTTAGAGGGAAAAAAGAGAAGCACTTGAATCAGAGGGAATCAGAGGACAACGTTCTCATCCACAGGCTACATGGCTGCAGGTTTAAAGCAGAAACCAGAGATGGCCACAGGTGCAGCGGCCACAGGGCATCATCCATCAGTGCTGGAAGATGGTGCTGGAAACCAAGACTAAGGGTTCAGAGAGCCAAGCTCTGGGCTTCGGCAGCCACATCCCATTTTCCCAAGATCATCACAGAATCCCCGGTCCTTTGCCTCGCAAGTCATCAATTCTAACCCTGGAATCCAGCCGCCAAAGTGATTTTACAGCCCTTTGGAGATTTTGTGTGAAGCCAGATTCAGGCAGCAGAACAGATGAAGAATGCCCCCGCCCTCTTGCTATTACCTGGAAGGAGTCTGCTTTTTGCCTCTGTTCTGAGAGATTAGAAATTCATTCCAAAGCGTCTGTGAAATCTGAAAGGGGAAGTATGAACGTGAGCAACCTTGTTTTGTCTGGTTTCTACACTAATCCTTGGAGGATTTGTCTGTCGAAAAGACAATGTTGTGTGCGTGGTGGCGCTCACTTTTAATCCCAGCACTTAGGAGGCTGAGACAGGAGGATCGCACAGGTTCGAAGCCAGCCTCAGCTACTTAGTGAGGCTCTCAGCAACTTAATGAGACCCTGTTTCCAAATAAAGTATAAAATAAGTCTGGGAGTATAGCCCAGAGGTAGAAAAGCCCCTGGGTTCCACTCTCAGTACCGCAAAAAAAAAAAAAAAGACAATGTTGGCCTGGTATGCCGTGCACACCAGTAATCCCAGTACTTCAGAGACTGAGATGAGAGGATCACAGGTTCGAGGACAGCCTCAGCAATTTAGTAAGCCCCTGCTTCAAAATAAAAAATAAAATAGGCCTGGAGTATAGCCCAGGGGTAGAATGCTTCTGAGTTCAACCTGCAGTAGCAAAAAATAATAATAATGTTGAAGCCAAGTATGGTGGTTCACACCTATAATCCCAGTGCTTGGGAGGCCAAGTCAGGAAGATTGCAGGTTCGGACCAGCCTTCGAAATTTAGCCAGACCCTGTTTCAAAATAAGAAATAAGATGCTGAGCACGGTGGCGCATGCTTGTAATCTCAAACTGAGATTATAGGAGGCTGAGACAGGAGGATCTTGGTTTGCAGACAGCCTCGGCTACTTAGTGAGGCCCTTTGCAGCTCAGTGAGATCCTGTTTTAAAAAAATTTTTTTTAAAGCCAGGCATGGTGGCGCACGCTTGTAATCCCCACACCTGGGAGGCAGAGACAGGAGGATCACGCAAGTTCAAAGCCAGTCGCGCTGGCTTAAGAGACCCTGTTTCCAATATATATATATATATATATATATATATATATATATATATATATGAGTTGTAGCCCGGAAGTAGAAGGGCTCCCAGGAACCCCAGTACCACACACACAAAAAAAAAAAAAAAAAAAATTAAAAAATAGGGCTGGAGGTGTAGCTTGGAGGCACAATGCCCCTGGGTTCCACTTCTAGTACCAAAAAAAGAAAAAGAAAGAAAGGAAGGAAGGAAGGAAGGAAGGAAGGAAGGAAGGAAGGAAGGAAGGAAAGAAAGAAGGAATAATATAAGGCTAGGGGTATAACTCACAGGTAGAAAGCCCTGGGTTCAATCCCCAGTACCACAAAAAAAAAGAAAGAAAAAGAAGAAAGAAAAGAAAAGAAAAGATGATGTTGAAAAAGGAAGCCAGTATTTGGAATGTAAAGATTTGAGTTCAAGTCTTGAATAGATCACATGGTATCTCTGGTCTCAGTTTCCATCACTTGAAAATAGTAGCAATATTTTCAGCAGTATCTACTTTGACTGCTTGGTGCATCCATCTTTCAGAGAAACTACAGAGGTCAGTCCATGGTCAATACCGTCCATCCTTAACAACCCAGAAGCCCTTTCACAAACCAAGCCCAACTTAGATGCTGCAGAAAAGCCAGCTCTCTCTCCCCAAATCAGCAGTATGTTCGTTCCATTGAAAACTAGATTTTTTTTTATAGTTTAATTTCTATGCATTCTAGCTTTGGAGGATAATTTCAAGTTTCAGAGATTCATTTTTTAATGCAAATTGACTTTGACTTGTAAGAACTGAGGCTGAGCTCTGGGGTGTGGCCTCCAATCTTAATGACCACATTTGCATATCAATGGCTTCCCTCTTCATTTGCTGCCTCGGCCACCCTCTGAGCTTAGATGGCTCCAGACATAATGGAAAGACAGAAGAAATGCTGGTTGTTCTTCCTTTTCAAAAAGTTTAAATATAGGAACCGCTTTGAAATAAAAATTTCCCCGTGGACTCTGGAAGTCAGACTGAGTAGATAAAATAGATAATATTTTATCGAACTTACCAAGAGAGAGAGTATGGGATACATTTTTAACATTTGCATGGACACACATGCCCTATGGAATTCCCATTGAACCTCACAGAGACCATTCATGCATCCCCAAATCCTTATTGAGGGGTTTTGATTTTTTTTTTTTTTTTGCAGTACTATGGATTGAATCCAGAAGCATCTACCTTCAAGCTATACCCCCAGCCCTACTTTTTATACTTTACTTTGAAACAGGGTCTCGCTTATTTGCAGAGGTCCTCACAATTGCTGAGGCTGGTTGTGAACCTGTGATCCTCCTGTCTCCGCCTCGCGAGTTCTGGGATTTCAAGCATTTGCCACCACTCTTGGTTTACTGAGGGCTTACTTAGTGTGAGGCGCTGTGCTACAAGCCGGGGCTACCAGGAAGACAGATACACTTGTTGCCCTTCATAGTCTGGATGTAGGAAAGGCAGACCTTAAAACACTGAACAAATGCAGAGAGATAACAGAGCTAATAGTAAAAGAATGGAGTACTGTTGAGGTTATGTAAGAGACGGGCTTCCCTGAGGGAAGGGACTAAAGAAAAAAGGTGTGGCCGGGCGTGGTGGCGCACGCTTGTAATCCCCACGCTTGGGAGGCAGAGACAGGAGGATCACGCAGGTTCGAAGCCAGCCGCACGCGCTGGCTTAGGAGACCCTGTTTCCAAATAAAAATGTAAAAATAGGTCTGGGAGTGTAGCCCGGAGGTAGAAGGGCTTCCAGGAACCCCAGTACCACCAAAAAAAAAAAAAAAAAAAAAAAAAGGTGTTAAGGAAGAACACACATTCAGAGATTATATAAACTAGGCAAGGTGGCACACACCTCTAATCCCAGTACTTGGGAGGCTGAGACCAGAGGATCCAAGCTTGTGGCCAGCCTCGGCGATAATTTGCCTAGCAAGACCCCAGAGAAATTAGTGAGACCCTGTTTCAAAATAATGCTGGGTGTGGTGGCGCACGCTTGTAATCCCCGCGCTTGGGAGGCAGAGATAGGAGGATCACGCAGGTTCCAAGCCAGCCGCGCTGGCTTAAGAGACCCTGTTTCCAAATAAAAATATAAAAATGGGTCTGGGAGTGTAGCCTGGAGGTAGAAGGGTTTCTAGGAATCCCAGTACCACCAAAATTAATAATAATAATAATAATAATAATAATAACAACAAAATAAAATAGGGCTAGGGTGTAGCTCGGAGGTAGAATACCCCTGAATTCAATCCCCAGTATCACAAAAGAGACAGAGAAGAGGGAGCGAAGGAGAGGGAAGGAAAGAGAGTGAGAAAGACTATGTATATATGTGTGCACAAACATGTACGCACATACACACACACACACACACACACACACACACACACACACCTTAGGGCTTAAGAAACTGAAAGAGGACACAATAGGATAGTGGTACCAAAAGCAAGGAGAATAATCATGCTCAGGGATTCCAGAGACAGAGGCTAGGAGCCTTTGTAAAGATTTTGGCCTTTTTGAAAACGCAATAGAAAGCCACTGAAGAATTCTGAGTAGGAAGATTGTTTGGTCAAATTTACGTTTTGAAAAGATACTTTGGCCCTGTACAGAAAGCAGACTCAGAAAGGAGCCTGTGTGGAAGCCAGAAGACCGGTTAGGAGGCTGTGGTACGATAGTGGCTTAGGCAAAACCATTGGCAGAGGGGAGAAGGGGTGGATTCAGTTACTATTTATGTGGACTGGCTAGGAGGAGGAGAAAGAAAGCAAATGTCATAGTTGGGCGTGGTGGTTCAGGTTTGTATGTAATCCCAGTACTTGGGAGGCTGAGACAGGAAGATTGCGGGTTCTCTGCCAGCCTCAGCTACTTAGTGAGGCCCTCCGCAACTTAGTGAAACCCTGTTTCAAAATAAAGAATAAAAAGTAGGGCTAAGGATGTAGCTCGGAGGTAGAATATCCTTGGGTTACATCCCCAATGCCACACAAAAAAAGCAAGTGTCAAGGATGAAGCTCAGGTATATATGCATATATATGTGTATGTGTATGTGTAGGTGTAGGTGTATGTGTATGTGTATGTATATGTAATCTAGGCATGGTAGTACACACCTCTAATCCTAGTACTTGGGAGGCTGAGATAGGATGATCGCAGGTTCAAGAACAACATCAGCAACTTAGCAAGATCCTGTTTCAAAATAAAAAATAAAATTTGGCTACGGTGTAGCTCAGAGGTAGAATGCCCCTGGGTTCAATCCCTAGTACCACAGAAAAAAGAAAAAAAAAAGAGGGTCTTGTTATGTTGCCCAGCAGGCTGGCCTTGAACTCGGGAGCCTCCTGGTTTAGCCTCCTGAGTTGTTGGGATTGCAAGCATACTCAGAAAAGAAAAAATAAATAAAACTTTTTTTTTTTTTTTTTTGGCAGTACTGGGAATGGGACTCAGGGCCTTACATTGGCTAGGCAAGCATTCTACCTCTGTGCATTTCTGGCTCAGCTAAATGAATAGGCAATAATGTCCTTCATGGAGTTAGGGCCCCTGAAAGAGAACTTCACTGGAGCAGGGGCTGGTGTGAGGAATACTGAGCACGAGGGATCCTTGAGATAGCTTTGCGAAGGAAAACCGTACTTGGATATCCAGACTGGGTTCCGGGAAGCAAGACGGGCTGGAGAAGGGTGTGAGAGGACACTGAGCTTTGGCTTGGGCTGGGACTGGACGGTGTCAGGAGAGCTGGACCCTCCCGGCATTCTTGCTCTATAGAACTGCCTCCACTACAAGCTTCGTCCCTCGGCTCAACCAGTTCCTCTGCGTGTTGTATGTGGAATATTTGTGTCTCCCTGCTGGTGTACTTTTTCTTTTTCCCAGTCCAAACCTTTCATCAACACATGATCTATGTAGTTTGTATTCTTGCCCAAAATATGTAATCTGAACATAATTATGAAGAAATAATCAAACACATCCAGGTCATGGGACAATATACAAGATAGGTAGCCTTGGCCCCTTCAAAAGTGACAATGTCATGAAAGACATAAAAATAAATTAAGAATGAAAAACAAGGAGGCATTTTTTGGAATCTAAACAAAAGCAGGCAAGTCTGACAACCAAATATAATACCTGAGCCCTGACTGGATCCTAAGTTGAAAGAAAAAAATCATAAGAGATATTTAGAAGATAATAAGGGAAAATAAAATGTGATAAACTAGATAATTTACTGGATCCGTATTAAATTTCTTGAGTGTGATGATACTGGGGTGATATAAAAGAATGTGGTCTCAGGAGGTATATGCTAAATTGTTTGGGATGAGATGTCTGTGACTTTCTACTAGTTCAGGGAAAAAAATTTTTATACATAGACAAAGAGCAATTAATCAAATACAGGAATCTATTTAAAAATTGGAGAATCGAAGAGTATTTGCATTTTCATTGTTACTCTTACAAATTTTTGGGATTCAAACTTTTCTAGTAAAGAGTGAGGGAAATTTTACAATGACTTCTGAGTTCCACTACCCAAGTTGGGCCGAACTTCACCAGTTGAGGGTACGGTCCCCTACAAAACTGCCTCCCCATCAGACACCAGCCGCAAGTTTGGCAAACCCCAGGCACCTTTCCATCTGACTAGCTGCACAGAATTGGCCCCACTACCCCCTCAGGTGTCATAGTTCATGGGAATGATTCACAGAACTCAGGAAAGCACTAAATCTACAGTTGAGGTTTTATTATAGCCAAAGAATGAGAATTGGAAACAGCCAAGGCAAGATGAGATCTGAGAGGGTCTCGGATGCAAGACCCCATATCTCTCTCCCTGTGGAGTCAGGATATGTTACCCTTCCCTTGCGTGTAATAATAAGGTATACAGGCAGCCAGAAGTTTACAAGCGCTACAGTATCCACCGTCTTTATTGGGGTTTCTTTATGTAGGCATCACCGACTGAACCATTGGCTAAGCCCCTCCTCGCATCCTCAGAGGTCAAGCTAATATCACACGGCTCACCTCTCTAGTCACACCCTGGCGAGACTCCTGAGCCACAGCTTCTTAGCACAAACTGTTAGGGCCCATGAACAAGAACAAAAACTTTCTTATTATTCAAGAAATACCAAGGATTTAGAGGTTACCTCCCAGAAACCAGGGACCAAGGCCAGCCAAATTACACAAACATAGATTTAAAAAATATTTTAAGTAAAAATATTTTTCTCTTTTTTTGTGTGTGGTACTAGGGATGGAACCCAGGGGCTTTCTACCTCTGGGGTACACTCCTAGACCTATTTTATATTTTATTTGGAGACAGGGTGTCACTAAGTTGCTGAGAGCCTCACTAAGTAGCTGAGGTTGGCTTTGAACCTACATGATCCTCTTGTCTCAGCCTCCCAAGTAGTGGGATTACAAACACGATCCTTCTGTCTCAGCTTCCCAAGTACTGGGATTACAAGTGTGCACCAGCACACCCAGCTAAGTAAAAACTTTTTAAATCTTCATCAAAAACCACAGCAGGAGCCAGGCATGGTGGCGCACACTTATAATCCCAGCACTTGGGAGGCTGAGACAGAAGGATTGCACAGGTTGGAAGCCAGCCTCCGCTACTTAGTGAGGCTCTCAGCAACTTAGTAAGATTCTGTTTTCAAATACAATATTAAAAAATATGTCTGGGAGTGTAGCCTGGAAGTACAAAGCCCCTGGGTTCCATCTCCAGTGCCACACACAAAAATAAGAACCACAACAAGGACCTGGGGGTATGGCTCAGTAGTAGACTGTTTGCCTAGCATGCATGAGGCCCTGTGTTCAGTCCCAGCACTGCAAAAGAAGAAAAACAAGAATCACATATGTAAGCCTCACTCACTGAATGAAAAAGCACAGAGGTAGGCTCAGGTCGTCTGAATGAACAGCTACCTGGCTCCAAGGATATTGTCTCAGCTCCATATCGTCCCTGTTCCATGCTGGCACAATCTATTTGCATCTTGAGTTTAAAGAGTACAGAGACCACTGGGGTGCCTCAACAGTTCCCATTTCAGAGACATTGGAATAAGTCATTTTATTTTTCTACCCAGGGTCAGCTACAAACAGTAAATATGCTGTTCTGTAGATTTAGAAATAGAAGAAAATAATTTACATTTGTTGCCCAAATACATAGTACTTCCCAATTCGATTTAATATGCCAAATTCTTATGATAATCACACCCTGTACTACTCCAATCAAATCAGAGCCTTCTAACTCTCCAACCCAAACAGGGAGGAAGTCGGGATTCATGAGCAGTGTGAAAAATCACTGTATAATTGCAAATTAGAACCATAATCAGCCCTCTGGCTCCTGAGTCTTTTTCATCACTAGGCTGTGAACTAAAATGACTTCCTGTGAACATATCTGCAGGAAAGGAGACTCAAAGCACAGGACAGAGCCGCCTTGTTCACAGACTCGAAGGAAAGAAATGTTCATAGAAAATGAAACAGGAGACCTGTTATCCAGCAAGTAGAGGTTCTAGACGTGTTATGGTTTAGATCATGGTTGTCCCCCAAAGGCTCATGTGTTGAGGGCTTACTCCCTGGGCTGAGATTGGCATTACGTGGAGAAGTGATGGGAATTTTAGGAGATGGGGCCTATTTGGAGGACAAAGTTCATTAGGGTATGCCCTTGAAGGGATATTGGGACCTTGACCTCTTCTCTCTCTGTTTGCTTCTAGCCACTATGACTAAGCAGTGTCTTTAGCCTCAGGCTCCCGCCATGATGCTCTCATCACAGGCCCAAAGCAACGAAGCCAACTGACCAGGGACTGAAATTGTGAACCAAAATAAATCTTCCTTTTAGATTGATTTTCTTAGCTATCTTGTCACCGTGGTGGAGAGATGACTAAAAAAAGAAGCAATAAATAGGGTGTGGTAGCTCACATTTGTAATCTCAGTACTTGGGAAGCTGAGACAGGAGGATTACAGGTTCAAAGATAGCCTCAGCTACTTAGTGAGGAACTCTGCAACTTGTTGAGACACTGTTTCAAAATAAAGAATAAAAAATAGGGCTGGGGGTGTAGCTCAGAGGTACAATACTTCTGGGTTCAATCCCCAGTCCTACAAAAAAAAGCAATAATATTTTTTGTAATAACTTGATTTTTTAATATGAAAGCGATGCATGCATACAGTTTCTTTGAAGGTGTTTGTTTTAATATTAAAACAATAACAGAAGAGAAGCACAATGGTATATGCCTGTGATCCCAGCTGCTCAGGAGACTGAGACAGGAGGATTGTAAGTTGGAAGCCAATCTAGGCAACTCGGCCAGACCCTGTCTCAAAATAAAGTTAAAAAAGGATGGGGATATAGCTCAGAGGTGGAACATCCCTGCATTCAATCTCCATTACTGCAAAAAAAAAAAGCCAAAGAGTATAAAACACATGACATTCAAACTATTTAGCAACTGTTACAAGAAGGACACCACAGACCAAGAGGTTCCAGCCACTCTACTGTACTGGAAAGTCCTCCTGAATAGTAACCAGGATGCAAAAAAGAAGCCTCTCACCCAGACTCTCAGCTGAACTCCCAAAAGGTAACCACCGCTAATTTCTTAGGACTCCTTCTGGAAACGTTTGATGCATCTACCAGCATATCTGTGTTCTTGTATATTTTTTGTTGTCTAGATTCTTGTTGAAAACACCATAATGTCCTGTAGCATATTTTTTCCTCTTAACAATTTGTTTGCTGTGGTTTGAATGTGGCCGCCTAAAATATGTTAATATATTTAGAGTCGGAGCCTTTGGGGGTCCCCATCACCACATAAGAGGAGGCAGAGAGATCCCAGCTAGCACACTTGCTGCGTCTCTCCAGGTGGTGACCTCCACTATGTCGTGAGGCAGAGAGGCCTCCCTGGAAGCTGAGCAGATGCCAGCACTAGGCCCATGGACTTCTCAGCTTCCAGAACAGGTATTATAAATTATATCTTCTCAGGTAGGTGTCATAGCAACCAAAAACTAAGTATCTTAAGCCGGGGGTGGTGGCGCACGCTTGTAATCCCCGCGCTTGGGAGGCAGAGACAGGAGGATCACGCAGGTTCGAAGCCAGCCGCACACGCTGGCTTAGGAGACCCTGTTTCCAAGTAAAAATGTAAAAATAGGTATGGGAGTGTAGCCCGGAGGTAGAAGGGCTTCCAGGAACCCCAGTACCACCAAAAAAAAAAAAAAAAAAACTAAGTATCTTAAGCATCTTTCTACATCTGCACATGCAGATCTATCCCATTTTTTTAAGCTTTAGCAATGTTGCCCAAATGGCCCAGGTGCTCGTGACAGTATGAGAACCATTTGCTACTGGACTGAAAAAGATAAAGGAGAAGCTTGCATCAGAATGCATGTCAACTGTGCCTCTAACATATTGTTGACTTCAGCTGATAGTTTTGCTTGTTTTTTGTTTCTGTCAGTAATACTCTCCTAATAGAATAATTGGTTTCCATTCTGGCTCAAAGCTTCTCATCTCCAAACAGTAGACTCTCTGCTTAGAGAAATGCAGACATAGAATACCACCATAAGTTATTTAACCACTCCCTCTTGATGAACACGTAAGTTTATACAAGTGAATGTTCTTATATGCATACATCTGTGTGTGTGTGTGTGTGTGTGTGTGTGTGTGTGTGTGTGTGTAAGTAACTGGGGACAGGGGAGTTCTACCTGCGAGCTACATCCCTATCCCTTTTTTCTATTTTTTGTTTTGAAACAGAGTCTCACTAGATTGCTGAGAAGATCACTACATTGCTGAAGCTGTCGTCAAACCTGAAATCCTCCTGTTTCAGCCTCCCAAATACTGGGATTACAGGTGTGTGCTATCACACCTGACTTTTGCATATATATTTATGCACTTGGGAATCAAGGGTTAGGCTTGATTGAACAAAAAAGCTAAATGTGATGGTGCCAAAGAGTTAGGAATAATCTCCAAGATAACTAGTTCAACTCTATAAGATGAGAAAACTGAACTTGAGAGTAAAAGCAGGATTCAAAGTCAACCAATATCTCTGAAAAGTAGCTGGTAACAGCGGAGCAATGGCCTGGATACCGGGTGTTATATCCATCTTTGAAAATGGATGGAATGGCTCTGTGTCCCATTTCAGTATAACTTGGAACAATTAAGGGCATCTTGAGGTCACTCTAGGGCCTAATGCACAGGAAATCCAAGACTTGTGTTCACGACATTGCTAGGCCTTCTGTGAAGACCTGTGTGGGAGACTGGAGCACATTTCTTGGGCCTGATTTAAACTACCCCATGGTGGGGAAAGAAAAGGAGAAGCAGTTACATTAAACGAGGACATCCTAAGAAAGCAGATGACTCACCTGGAACTTAGAAAACTTCAATGATAGAGGGTCCTGGTCAGAGAAAGAAAGAAACAGTGAAAGGGAATTAGGATCGAACAAGAAATTCAAAGGGTAGTGAACAGAGCTATTTATGATGTGGTCATAGGTGACTTCAGTAAAAGCTAAGGGAAGTAATCTAAGATTGAGAAGAAGAAACAGAACAGTGGAGTCATGGAAGCAAAGAGAGCAAAGTTCCAAGAAGAAACAAGCAGCCAGCAGCATCAAAGCTGCAGGGGCCTCCACTGGATCTGGCCAGCGGTGACCTCAGTGAGAATCCTTCCAGGAAAACAGTGACAGCAGAATCGATGGCGGGGGCCTGAGGAGTAAATGAGGAATAAGAAAATGGAGATGCTGAGTGTAGCTATGGTAATCCGTACGCAGACTGGTTGGGCAGAAGGAGAGAAAAGGGAGATGGTGGTGGCAGCCTGGGGACATAGGAGCATGTCTTAGAAGACCTTTACTCAAGATCTGCATACACGGGCCGGTCACTCACTCTCAGAGCCAGAAGCAGCCGGAGAGAGAGAGGGTATCCAGCTTCCCGTACCGGCCTCCAATGAATCATGGTTCCCTGGAGATTTGTATAAATTATCCATCGTAATAGAACTCTGCTTGCAAGATGTGTGCATAGGGTACAATAATAACAATAGCCGCCATTTATTGAGAGCATTTTATGCAAAGCTGAGAGCTTAACATAAATTATCTCATTTAATCCTCACAACAACCCTGCGAAGTAGGCCTTATTATTCCTTTCAATCGGAAAATGATGAAACCTGAGACACAAACTGCTTAATTAGCCTGCTACAGGTCATTCAGCAAACCAACAAGAGCATCAAGATCCTGACCCAGGCTCATCCCATCGAACGCCCTGCCCCGGACTGCTAAGCCAGAGCCCTGCAAGGTGAACACCTGTGAATCAAAGGCATCAGGATTACATATCTGTGTTTTCAAAATGCAAATCCCCACGTCCCACAAAAGATGTATAAACTATTTTTTAATGAAACTTGGAACCCAGAATCTGCAAGCTCCACAATTCAGTCAAGCTCCTTCAATGAGTCCGATACTCACAGATGTCTATTGCGGTGAGTGACTTACCTCTTTACTGTTTGAGCTGCCAATCATTGGTCTCTACACAGGTTGGGATTCACACTCTTCCCTGGTGATAGAGGAAGCCTGAACTGATGGTTTGAGAGAAAGAAGCTTCTCCAGTCTTAACCTGGACCTAATGGATGAGGATGTCCAGGGGAGAGGCATGACCATCTGTATAGTTATCCCTAGGCAATTGTAACCTTCTGAGAAGACTGAGCAATACTGTTCTGTTATTTGTAGGTAACAGGATCCAAAGTGCTACCCTGGGTTCTTTTTTTTTTTTTTTTTTTTTTTGTGGGTCTGGGGATGGAACCCAGGGACATTTGACCTCCAAGCCACATCCCCTGCCCTATTTTTATTCTTTATTCTGAAATAGGCTCTCACTAAGTTGCGGAGGGCCTCACTAAGTAGCTGAGGCTGTCCATGAATCACGATCCTCCAGTTTCAGCCTCTCAAATGCTGGGATTACAAGTGTGCGCCACCACACCCGGCTTCCTGGGTTCTAATTTGGATTCTAACACTAAATCATTCTAAGGGTCATAAAATAGGCATAAATATGCCTTCCTGGTAGGGCTACTGTGAGGATTAGATGTTGTGCCAATTAGATTTATGTGTGTCTATGTGTGTGTGTGTGTGTGTGTGTGTGTGTGTGTGGTACTGGGGGTGGAACCCAGAGGCTTTTCTACCTCTGGGCTATACTCCCAGACCAATTTTTATACTTTATTTGGTTACAGGGTCTCACTAAGTTGCTGAGAGCTTCACTAAGTAGCTGAGGCTGACTTTGAACCTGTGTGATCCTCCTGTCTCAGCCTCCCAAGCGTGGGGATTTCAAGCATGTGCCACCATGCCCAGCTTGTGCCAATTAGACTTACCTGTACCTGCTGTTAACAAAAACAAAGTAGCAATGGCTTAAACAACAGTTTTTATTTCTCTCTCAGGCTGAAGTCCAGAGGTGAGCAATCCAGAGCTGGTATGAGGTCTCTAATCATTAGAAGATTCTTTCTATGCGTATTACCTTTGATCATTAACACTGGCTCTTGATGCAAAATGGCTACCGAGGCTACAGCCTTTTTGTCTACAGCTCTAAGAGAGGAGAAGAGGGGCTACACCTCCCAGGAGAGTCACATCCCTGTAGGGCTTCTGGATGGTCCTTCCTTCTTGCTTTATATCTCATTGGCCAGAATTTAGTCATAGGTAAGACTAGGAACTGCCAGAAAGGCTAGGAACTAAAACCTTTAGTTCAGCATTGGGTCTTTGTCACCCCAAATAAACCAGGCTTCTGGTATTTATAAAGGAAAGACAATATTGACGTGGCAACCACAAAAACGAGACTCTGAGGACTTCTTACTGCAGGGAGCTGAGGCTCCCACCTCCTGTGGTTCAAATCCACTGGCCATGCCTCTTGGCCATGCATTTCACCAACGGCCAAGTGTAGCAAAGTATAAAGTCAGACCCAGTCCCAAGAGGAGGAGCCCTTCTGTTGGAGGACTGAAGCTTAAGGACTCTTAATGGCTTTGCAGAACTTTCGTTAGCCTGTACCTTCCTCAGACTGCAGGGCAATCTGGAAAGTTAACCATTCAAGTGCCCTATCTATATCTATCTATCTATGTATCTATCTACCTCTATCTCCCTCTCCATATTTCTCCCACTTTCTCTCTCACCTTCACTTGGGGCTGGTGGCTTTATTGGCTTTCTCTAGCTCCTTCCCTATTTCCTTTTGCACAGACATTTCCCCTAGTAAAAATACTTGTACATTTAGTCTCATCTTGGTGTCTGCTTCCCAAAATACCTGGACTAACAAAATTGGTAAGGCAATGCAAAGTCTGTAGCACAGATTCAATAATGCAAGTGACACTTGTGTAGCTCAGTGATGGGAATGTAATAGGCATTCAATAGTAATAGCTGTGGGGGTGATAATGGTGGTGGTGGAGGAGGAGGAGGAAAAAGAAGTTGTGCAGAGCCAACCACAGAGAAAGAAGCATAATACAAAGAGGGGAACAGAGGGTCTGAGGCAAATCATTCTGATTCTCCTTTGCCCCCAGAGTATTTCTAATGCAGTAAAATTTGGTTACAACCAGCACCAAAATCAGTAGGAAAAGAATATAGCGAGGCATGCTGGCACGCACCTATAATCCCGGTACTTGGGAAGCTAAAACAGGAAGGTCACAGGTTTGAGCCAGTGTCAGCAACTTTGTGAGACACTACTTCAAAACTTAAAAATAAAAATAAAAAGGGCAGGGGTATAGCTCAGAGATAGGATGCCCCTGGATTCAATCTCCAGGCCCCCCTTATATATATATTTAGAGAGTATCTCTCTATCTATAGATATAGACTCTAGAAAGGTGTCATCACAGGCCAATTGAATTGCTATTACTTATCACCAGCCATTTCAAGTGATTTTTCAACAAAAAGGAAAAAAAAGCAACAGGGCAGAGGCTGAGCCAAAATTGAACAAAATAAACTCAATGTCCTGAGCAATTTGTGTTCTTATATTAGATAAATGGTGACCAGAAATTACTTGTCACAATGACCTAAGGATACTGTTCCCATGAATTAATTTTCGAGCGTGGAAGCTAACACACATGCAAATCTCTATTTAAATGTAATAGAGAACGACTTATTTACTAAATAAATATATAAATTTACTATTTTATATTATTACTATTTTATATTTAAAATACATATAATTTACTATTAATTTACTAAATATAATAAAGAACTCCAAGTAGAAAACAGAGAGGAAAGGCACAGTGAGGTTGAAAGGTGAGAGTGTCATAAATACAACACAAATGTTCCATGGGACATATGCATCTGGCACATAGTAGGAGCTTAAAAAATGAGGGTCATCCTGATAAGTGAATGGCTCACTCAAAGTTAGAGCTTGCTGTTCATCTGTTCATTAAAGAAGGATTTATAGGAAGCCCACTATGTGCCAGGCTCTGTGCTAGGCACTGAGGGTGTTACCATGAGCAAGATAGTTGTCATTCTTGTCCCACCATTCTTCTGTCCATAAGTCTTCTTCATAGACATGTTGTTGTTGTTGTTGTTGTTGTTGTTGTTGTTGTTGTTGTACTAGGGATGGAACCCAGGGGCTTTCTACCTCCGGGCTATACTCCCAGACCAATATTTAATATTTTATTTGGAAACAGGGTCTCACTATGTTGCTGAGAGCCTCAATAAGTAGATGAGGCTGCCTTCAAACCTACATGATCCTCTTGTCTCAGCTCCCAAGTACTGGGATTACAAGCGTGTGCCACCATGCCCAGCTAGAATTTTTTTTATTGGTGCATTGTAGTCATACATCTTAATGGAGTCCAAGATGGTAGTGGCATACATGCGCACATCGCTCATTTAGCCCTTCCTCAGTTGCCACCCTATTCCCTCCCCCTCCCTCCTCATGTTTGGCTTAGTGATTGATAATGTCTGTGAATGTACATCATGCACATTATGGAATTTCCCTCTTCCCCCCTTACATTCCCCTCAGTTAGGTCGCCTTATTTGCTTATCTATGGTTTCTCCTTCTTTGTCTTGAGTTCCTCCTATGACCCATTTTCTCCCTAGCTTCCACATATGAGGAAGAGTGACCAATTTTTTACTTTTTGTGACTGACGAATCTCACTTGGTTCTACCCCATTTTCCTACAAATGACATAATTTTGTTCTTCTTTATGGCTGAGTAAAATTCCATTGTGTACATATCGCATAGTTTTGTAATCCACTCATCTGTTGATGTACATCGTGGCTGGTTCCCTCTACCTCTGTCTTCCTATTTTCACAGCTTAAATGGGAGCCTTGCCTATCAGATTTAAAGCCCATAGGTTGTGTCAGAAAAAAAAATTTTTTTTTTTTTGCGGGTCTGGGGATGAAACCCAGGGGCATTTGACCTCCGACCTATACCCCCTGCCCTATTTTTTTATTCTTTATTTTGAAACCAGGTCTCACTGAGTTGCAGAGGGCCTCACTAAGTAGCTGAGGCTGTCCGCGAACTGCGATCCTCCAGGTCTCAGCCTCCCAAATGCTGGGATTATAAGCATGCGCACCACGCCCGGCTGTCAGAAATATTTTTTTAGCCTTTGAAACCAAGATGACTCAAACATGGAAAACTATCCCTGATGTAGCTTTTGGTTTCTATTGGCTTCTATATTAGTTATCGATTGCTGTACAGCAAACTACCTGTATAAGTCAGCTTTCCGTCACTATGCCAAAAATCCCAAGACAGCTGAATTACAAGGAAGAAAAGCTTATTTGGGCTCATGGTTTCAGAGGTACCAGTCTATGGTCAGTAGGCCCTGTGGCTTTGAGGCCTGTGGAATGGCGGTGCATCATGATAGGAATCATGACAGGAGCATGAAGCAAAAGACCTCATGACAGCCAGAAGCAAAAAGACAGAAAAGAGGAGGCTGATGTCCCAATATCCCCTTCTAGGGTACTCCCCCAATTACCTGATTTCCTTCCACTAGGCCACACCTCCTAAAGGATCCACCATCTCCCAGTAGCACCTCAGGCTAGCAATCAAGCCTTTAAGACATGAACCTTTGGGGGACAGTTACACAAATTATAAAATTACCACAATGTTCGGCAGCGTAAAATGCAAGCATTCATTATCTCACAGACCTAAGGAGCGACTTAGCTCATGGTCCGGCTCTCGTGAGGTCAGGGTGTTGGCTGGGGATCCGGTCTCTGGAGGCTTGGCCTGGCTGCAGGATCTGCTCTCAGGTGGTGACTCACGGGATTAGCAAGTTGACACAGGCTATTGGCTGTCGGCTCAGTGCTCTGCTGCATGGATCTCTCCTTGGTGCACCTCCTGACGAGGCAGCTGGCTTCCTTCAGAGCATACAATCTGATATTCAGAAAGGAGAGACGAAAACAGACAGACCAAGAGAAGTGCTACAACACTGTCCACTGTCTGTAACCGGATCTGGGAAGCAATACACCAAAACTTCTCTATTCCTGTGTGTGTGTGTGTGTGTGTGTGTTTGTGTGTGTGTGTGTGTGTGTGTGTGTGTGTGTGTGTGTGTGTGTGTTTACTGGGGATGGAACCCAGGGGCATGCTACCTCTGAGTTACACCCTCAGCCCTATTTTTTTTTTTTAATTCTCTATTTTGCAACAGGGTCTCACTGAGTTGCAAATGGCCTCACTAAGTAGTAGCTGAGGCTGTTGGAGAACCACGATCCTCCTGTCTCAGCCTCCCAAATGCTGGGATTACAAGCGTGCGCCACCACACCCTGCTCAAACGTCTGTATTCTATTGGCCACACAAACTATTCCTGGTACAATGTGGAAGGGGACCAGACAGAGCATGAAAACCAGGAGCCGGGGATCAGTGGGGGTTTCTTGGAGAATGGTTACCATGGTATCCCAGGACAACTTCCTCTCTCCAAACTCAACCCAAACCCTGGGGGGTCAAAGGGAAGAGCAAATTTCACTATTTGAAAATACAGAGGCACACCACTAACAGTGGGTTTACTTTGCCTTGTCCTGGAAAGGTATGTTTTGAGCCCCATAGAACTGCTTTCCTAGTTCTCACTTATCTGTGGAGACTAAAAAAGTCAGTCTTACAGAAGAGCAGAGTAGAAAAGTAGTCAGTAGAGACTGGGAGGGGCAGTGGGGAAAAGGGAAGCAGAACAAAGTTAGATAAGGGGCACCAGACACAAGGAGGAGGAATTAGTTCTGATTTTCTATAATACAGTAGGGTAAGTATTGGTTGCAACAACCTGTGATATATGTCAAAATAACTAGGAGAGAAGAATATGAAATTCCCAACACTGAGAAATGATTAACATTTGAGAAAATGAGAGTGCTTATTATCCTAGTTTGATCATTATATATTGTATACATGTATCCAATTATCCTACTATACCCCATAAAGATGTACAAATATTATGCCTTAATTTAAAAGCCCTAGCTAGGCACGGTGGCACATGCCTAGAATCCCAGCACATGGGAGGCTGAGATAGGAGGATCATAGGTTTGAGGGCAGCCCTGGCAACTTAGCAAAGCCCTCTGTAACTTAGAAACTGTTTCAAAATAAAAAATAAAATGGGATGGGAGGGGAAGTATAGCATGGAGATAGAATACCCACCGATTCAATCCTCAGTGCCCAGAAGTGGGTCACCACTCGTATTTGACTCACTCCTTGGGTGTGTGGAAGCTTAGAGCCAAATGGCCCCAGTTGGCACTGATCTCCTGAGCCAGCGCCATCCAGACTTACTTCTCCTGTTTGTTCTCCAAGCCCCTCAACTTTTCATCTTAGGCTTTTGTGTGTTTTGTGCTTTTGTCATTTCTGGCAAAGCTTTGTGGATTGAGGTGGCGTTAGACTTAGGTTTTGCTTGAAAGACTGATGGGCTGCAGTACATGCGCCATCTAGTGGTGGGATAAACAACTGCCAGAAGAGAAACTATGTAGAGTTACAAGGAGCAGGTGAGGGAAAGGAGCAGGTGAGGGAAAGTAGAAAGAAAGCAGGAGCCCTCTCTGCGCTGGAACTTCTTAGAAATGAAAGAGAATCCAGGCAGGGCCAAGGAGCTGCCAATGCAATGGCTTAAATTTGAAATGCTCTGTTAGAATCTAAAACGCACACAAAAAAAAGTACAGAAAGACTTTTCAAGTAAGGAAATCACTGGCAGTAGAAGAATTAAGTAAAAGATTAAACAATGGGGGGAAAAAAGCAAATGACCACTTGAAAGTTGCTTACTATGGAATGATTGCAGATGTAAACAGCTATTTTATTTTAATTAATTTATTTTTTTAAAATTGGTGCATTGTAGTCATATATCAATCACATTGGAGTACAAGACTTGAGAGGATATACAAGCACACATCATCCAATTAGCCCTCCTCCAGCCCCCATCCCCTCCCCTCCCCCTCCCTCCATCCCACACTTCTTTGGTGATTTACTTTGATACATTTGTTTATGTACCTCCTGCGTTTTAAAGAGGCTCCGTCCTCCAGTATTACATACCCTCTGATTGGTCACATTAGTTGCTTCACTATAGGGCCCTTTCTATAGCTCAACCTCTTCCTGTTGCCCTTTTCCTCCTAGTTATTGCTGATTAAGAGAAGCGTCTGATTTATATTTTCTGCAATATTTCTCTGTGCATGCTGCGTTGCAAGTACCAATACCACTCTTGATGGTCCCAGTAGTGGCCTGGCTACTCAGTGGACTGATCCAGACCTCGCTGGCTCAAGCAGCGGCCTTGCCTCATGGGAGGCCCCAGTTCTGGTCTCGCTGGCCCCTGAACCAGTCTAACCCCTAAGCTGGCTTTGGTCCCGACCTTGTAGGCCGCAGGAGTGAACTTGCCTCACGCCAGGCTCCGATGCTGGCCATTGGCCCCTGCACCGGTCTAACCCCGTGGCAGGATTCCAATCCCTGCCTCGGAGGCCCCAGCACCGGCCTAGCCTCATGGCAGGCTCCAATGCCGGCCTCGTTGGCCCCAACACCAGCCTAACCCCTTGGCAGGCTCCGATCCCGGCTTCAGAGGCCCCAGCACTGGTCATGCCTCAAGGCAGGCTCCGATGCCGGCCTCGCTGGCCCCAGCACCGGCCTAACCCCTCGGCAGGCTCTTATCCTGGCCTCGGAGGCCCCAGTACCGGCCTTGCCTCACGGCAGGCTCCGATGCCGGCCTCACTGGCCCCAGCACCGGCCTAACCCCTCGGCAGGCTCCGATCCCGGCCTCAGAGGCCCCAGTACCGGCCTTGCCTCAAGGCAGGCTCCGATGCCGGCTTCGCTGGCCCCAGCACCGGCCTAACCCCTTGGCAGGCTCCAATCCAGGATTTGGAGGCCCCAGCACTGGTCATGCATCAAGGCAGGCTCCGATGCCGGCCTCGCTGGCCCCAGCACCGGCGTAACCCCTCGGCAGGCTCTTGTCCTGGCCTTGAGGCCCCAGTACCAGCCTTGCCTCAAGGCAGGCTCCGATGCCGGCCTCGCTGGCCCCAGCACCGGCCTAACCCCTCGGCAGGCTCTTATCCTGGCCTCGGAGGCCCCAGTACCGGCCTTGCCTCACGGCAGGCTCCGATGCCGGCCTCACTGGCCCCAGCACCGGCCTAACCCCTTGGCAGGCTCTGATCCCGGATTTGGAGGCCCCAGCACTGGTCATGCATCAAGGCAGGCTCCGATGCCGGCCTCACTGGCCCCAGCACCGGCCTAACCCCCCGGCAGGCTCCGATCCCGGCCTCGGAGGCCCCAGCACTGGTCATGCCTCAAGGCAGGCTCCGATGCCGGCCTCGCTGGCCCCAGCACCGGCCTAACCCCTCGGCAGGCTCTTATCCTGGCCTCGGAGGCCCCAGTACCGGCCTTGCCTCACGGCAGGCTCCGATGCCGGCCTCACTGGCCCCAGCACCGGCCTAACCCCTCGGCAGGCTCCGATCCCGGCCTCAGAGGCCCCAGTACCGGCCTTGCCTCAAGGCAGGCTCCGATGCCGGCTTCGCTGGCCCCAGCACCGGCCTAACCCCTTGGCAGGCTCCAATCCAGGATTTGGAGGCCCCAGCACTGGTCATGCATCAAGGCAGGCTCCGATGCCGGCCTCGCTGGCCCCAGCACCGGCGTAACCCCTCGGCAGGCTCTTGTCCTGGCCTTGAGGCCCCAGTACCAGCCTTGCCTCAAGGCAGGCTCCGATGCCGGCCTCGCTGGCCCCAGCACTGGCCTAACCCCTCGGCAGGCTCTTATCCTGGCCTCGGAGGCCCCAGTACCGGCCTTGCCTCACGGCAGGCTCCGATGCCGGCCTCACTGGCCCCAGCACCGGCCTAACCCCTTGGCAGGCTCTGATCCCGGATTTGGAGGCCCCAGCACTGGTCATGCATCAAGGCAGGCTCCGATGCCGGCCTCGCTGGCCCCAGCACCGGCCTAACCCCTTGGCAGGCTCCGATCACGGATTTGGAGGTCCCAGTACCAGCCTTGCCTCAAGGCAGGCTCCGATGCCGGCCTCACTGGCCCCAGCACCAGCCTAACCCCTCGGCAGGCTCCGATCCCGGCCTCGGAGGCCCCAACACTGTTAATGCCTCACGGCAGGCTCCGATGCCGGCCTCACTGGCCGCAGCACCGGCCTAACCCCTCGACAGGCTCTTATCCTGGCCTCAGAGGCCCCAGTACCGGCCTTGCCTCAAGGCAGGCTCCGATGCCGGCCTCACTGGCCCCAGCACCGGCCTAACCCCCCGGCAGGCTCCGATCCCGGCCTCGGAGGCCCCAGCACTGGTCATGCCTCAAGGCAGGCTCCGATGCCGGCCTCGCTGGCCCCAGCACCGGCCTAACCCCTCGGCAGGCTCTTATCCTGGCCTCGGAGGCCCCAGTACCGGCCTTGCCTCACGGCAGGCTCCGATGCCGGCCTCGCTGGCCCCAGCACCGGCCTAACCCCTCGGCATGCTCCGATCCCGGCCTCGGAGGCCCCAGCACTGGTCATGCCTCACGGCAGGCTCCGCTGCCGGCCTCGTTGGCCCCAGCACCGACCTAACCCCTCGGCAGGCTCTTATCCTGGCCTCGGAGGCCCCAGTACCGGCCTTGCCTCACGGCAGGCTCCGATGCCGGCCTCGCTGGCCCCAGCACCGGCGTAACCCCTCGGCAGGCTCTTGTCCTGGCCTTGAGGCCCCAGTACCAGCCTTGCCTCAAGGCAGGCTCCGATGCCGGCCTCGCTGGCCCCAGCACCGGCCTAACCCCTCGGCAGGCTCTTATCCTGGCCTCGGAGGCCCCAGTACCGGCCTTGCCTCACGGCAGGCTCCGATGCCGGCCTCACTGGCCCCAGCACCGGCCTAACCCCTTGGCAGGCTCTGATCCCGGATTTGGAGGCCCCAGCACTGGTCATGCATCAAGGCAGGCTCCGATGCCGGCCTCACTGGCCCCAGCACCGGCCTAACCCCCCGGCAGGCTCCGATCCCGGCCTCGGAGGCCCCAGCACTGGTCATGCCTCAAGGCAGGCTCCGATGCCGGCCTCGCTGGCCCCAGCACCGGCCTAACCCCTCGGCAGGCTCTTATCCTGGCCTCGGAGGCCCCAGTACCGGCCTTGCCTCACGGCAGGCTCCGATGCCGGCCTCACTGGCCCCAGCACCGGCCTAACCCCTCGGCAGGCTCCGATCCCGGCCTCAGAGGCCCCAGTACCGGCCTTGCCTCAAGGCAGGCTCCGATGCCGGCTTCGCTGGCCCCAGCACCGGCCTAACCCCTTGGCAGGCTCCAATCCAGGATTTGGAGGCCCCAGCACTGGTCATGCATCAAGGCAGGCTCCGATGCCGGCCTCGCTGGCCCCAGCACCGGCGTAACCCCTCGGCAGGCTCTTGTCCTGGCCTTGAGGCCCCAGTACCAGCCTTGCCTCAAGGCAGGCTCCGATGCCGGCCTCGCTGGCCCCAGCACCGGCCTAACCCCTCGGCAGGCTCTTATCCTGGCCTCGGAGGCCCCAGTACCGGCCTTGCCTCACGGCAGGCTCCGATGCCGGCCTCACTGGCCCCAGCACCGGCCTAACCCCTTGGCAGGCTCTGATCCCGGATTTGGAGGCCCCAGCACTGGTCATGCATCAAGGCAGGCTCCGATGCCGGCCTCGCTGGCCCCAGCACCGGCCTAACCCCTTGGCAGGCTCCGATCACGGATTTGGAGGTCCCAGTACCAGCCTTGCCTCAAGGCAGGCTCCGATGCCGGCCTCACTGGCCCCAGCACCAGCCTAACCCCTCGGCAGGCTCCGATCCCGGCCTCGGAGGCCCCAACACTGTTAATGCCTCACGGCAGGCTCCGATGCCGGCCTCACTGGCCGCAGCACCGGCCTAACCCCTCGACAGGCTCTTATCCTGGCCTCAGAGGCCCCAGTACCGGCCTTGCCTCAAGGCAGGCTCCGATGCCGGCCTCACTGGCCCCAGCACCGGCCTAACCCCCCGGCAGGCTCCGATCCCGGCCTCGGAGGCCCCAGCACTGGTCATGCCTCAAGGCAGGCTCCGATGCCGGCCTCGCTGGCCCCAGCACCGGCCTAACCCCTCGGCAGGCTCTTATCCTGGCCTCGGAGGCCCCAGTACCGGCCTTGCCTCACGGCAGGCTCCGATGCCGGCCTCGCTGGCCCCAGCACCGGCCTAACCCCTCGGCATGCTCCGATCCCGGCCTCGGAGGCCCCAGCACTGGTCATGCCTCACGGCAGGCTCCGCTGCCGGCCTCGTTGGCCCCAGCACCGACCTAACCCCTCGGCAGGCTCTTATCCTGGCCTCGGAGGCCCCAGTACCGGCCTTGCCTCACGGCAGGCTCCGATGCCGGCCTCGCTGGCCCCAGCACCGGCGTAACCCCTCGGCAGGCTCTTGTCCTGGCCTTGAGGCCCCAGTACCAGCCTTGCCTCAAGGCAGGCTCCGATGCCGGCCTCGCTGGCCCCAGCACCGGCCTAACCCCTCGGCAGGCTCTTATCCTGGCCTCGGAGGCCCCAGTACCGGCCTTGCCTCACGGCAGGCTCCGATGCCGGCCTCACTGGCCCCAGCACCGGCCTAACCCCTTGGCAGGCTCTGATCCCGGATTTGGAGGCCCCAGCACTGGTCATGCATCAAGGCAGGCTCCGATGCCGGCCTCACTGGCCCCAGCACCGGCCTAACCCCCCGGCAGGCTCCGATCCCGGCCTCGGAGGCCCCAGCACTGGTCATGCCTCAAGGCAGGCTCCGATGCCGGCCTCGCTGGCCCCAGCACCGGCCTAACCCCTCGGCAGGCTCTTATCCTGGCCTCGGAGGCCCCAGTACCGGCCTTGCCTCACGGCAGGCTCCGATGCCGGCCTCACTGGCCCCAGCACCGGCCTAACCCCTCGGCAGGCTCCGATCCCGGCCTCAGAGGCCCCAGTACCGGCCTTGCCTCAAGGCAGGCTCCGATGCCGGCTTCGCTGGCCCCAGCACCGGCCTAACCCCTTGGCAGGCTCCAATCCAGGATTTGGAGGCCCCAGCACTGGTCATGCATCAAGGCAGGCTCCGATGCCGGCCTCGCTGGCCCCAGCACCGGCGTAACCCCTCGGCAGGCTCTTGTCCTGGCCTTGAGGCCCCAGTACCAGCCTTGCCTCAAGGCAGGCTCCGATGCCGGCCTCGCTGGCCCCAGCACCGGCCTAACCCCTCGGCAGGCTCTTATCCTGGCCTCGGAGGCCCCAGTACCGGCCTTGCCTCACGGCAGGCTCCGATGCCGGCCTCACTGGCCCCAGCACCGGCCTAACCCCTTGGCAGGCTCTGATCCCGGATTTGGAGGCCCCAGCACTGGTCATGCATCAAGGCAGGCTCCGATGCCGGCCTCGCTGGCCCCAGCACCGGCCTAACCCCTTGGCAGGCTCCGATCACGGATTTGGAGGTCCCAGTACCAGCCTTGCCTCAAGGCAGGCTCCGATGCCGGCCTCACTGGCCCCAGCACCAGCCTAACCCCTCGGCAGGCTCCGATCCCGGCCTCGGAGGCCCCAACACTGTTAATGCCTCACGGCAGGCTCCGATGCCGGCCTCACTGGCCGCAGCACCGGCCTAACCCCTCGACAGGCTCTTATCCTGGCCTCAGAGGCCCCAGTACCGGCCTTGCCTCAAGGCAGGCTCCGATGCCGGCCTCACTGGCCCCAGCACCGGCCTAACCCCCCGGCAGGCTCCGATCCCGGCCTCGGAGGCCCCAGCACTGGTCATGCCTCAAGGCAGGCTCCGATCCCGGCCTCGGAGGCCCCAGCACTGGTCATGCCTCAAGGCAGGCTCCGATGCCGGCCTCGCTGGCCCCAGCACCGGCCTAACCCCTCGGCAGGCTCTTATCCTGGCCTCGGAGGCCCCAGTACCGGCCTTGCCTCACGGCAGGCTCCGATGCCGGCCTCACTGGCCCCAGCACCGGCCTAACCCCTCGGCAGGCTCCGATCCCGGCCTCAGAGGCCCCAGTACCGGCCTTGCCTCAAGGCAGGCTCCGATGCCGGCTTCGCTGGCCCCAGCACCGGCCTAACCCCTTGGCAGGCTCCAATCCAGGATTTGGAGGCCCCAGCACTGGTCATGCATCAAGGCAGGCTCCAATGCCGGCCTCGCTGGCTCCAGCACCGGCCTAACCCCTCAGCAGGCTCTTATCCTGGCCTCGGAGGCCCCAGTACCGGCCTTGCCTCACGGCAGGCTCCGATGCCGGCCTCGCTGGCCCCAGCACCGGCCTAACCCCTCGGCAGGCTCTTATCCTGGCCTCGGAGGCCCCAGTACCGGCCTTGCCTCACGGCAGGCTCCAATGCCGGCCTCGCTGGCCCCAGCACCGGCCTAACCCCTCGGCAGGCTCTTATCCTGGCCTCGAGGCCCCAGTACCGGCCTTGCCTCAAGGCAGGCTCCGATGCCGGCTTCGCTGGCCCCAGCACCAGCCTAAGCCCTCGGCAGGCTCCGATCCTGGCCTCGGAAGCCCCAGCACTGGTCATGACTCAAGGCAGGCTCCGATGCCGGCCTCACCGGCCCCAGCACCGGCCTAACCCCTCGGCAGGCTCTTATCCTGGCCTCGGAGGCCCAAGTACCGGCCTTGCCTCATGGCAGGCTCTGATGCCAGCCTCGCTGGCCCCAGCACTGGCCTAACCCCTCAGCAGGCTCCAGTCCCATCCTCGGGGGCCCCAACACTGGCCTTGCCTCACGGCAGGCTCCGATGCCGGCCTTGCTGACCCCAGCACCGGCCTAACCCCTCAGCAAGTTCTGGACCCGACCTCGGAGGCCCTAGCACAAGCCTTGCATCATGGCAGGCTCCAATGCCGGCCTCGCTGGCCCCAGCATCGGTCTAACCCCTCTGCAGGTTCCAATCCCGGCCACGGAGGCCTCAGTAGTGGCCTTGCCTCACAGCAAGCTCCGATGTCGGCCACTGGCCCCGGCGCCCGCCTAACCCCTCAGCAGGTTCCGATCACTGTCTCTGTGGTTATTATTTCAAAGGTTCCAGTTGTAATATATCAGATGTCTGCCTCCCCCGAATATTGGCCACTGGCATTGCCACTGCCTCCACCGTTTCAAATCCTTCCCAGGCTCTTTTTCCACTCTGAATGTTGTCCAGTGTTCCTAAGCATGCGTGATGGTAGCATTCGACATTTGGTGCAATTTCTCCAAAAAAATAAAGTTGGTAAGATCCGGTTTCTGCTTCTCCTGAATAAAAGTCTCCACCACCATCGCGGAGAACTCTTTCAACACCGCGTTTCTCCTTGGTCTCCGCTAAACTCTCTCCTTATATGTGATGTCTGAGATTCTTAACAATATAGAGAAATAACAGTCCTCTTTCACGGCGAATTTTTCCATAAGTTCCAGTGCATTTAGATAAGTTTTGTCTGCATCTCCAGTGTCCTGGCATCCATAACGGCTTTCTTACCACCTCTCCGATATTTTTCTTTATCTTTTTCTCTTCTGGGCCCGGTTTCTCCAGGGGTCTGGCGTGCTACTCGCAGTTCGGCCTGGGGCCCAGAGTCCTGCGACCCGGGCCCCAGCTGGCGTGCCCCGCGCGCGACCCCTGCCCAGAACCCAGCATCTTACTGGGCCTGGTTTCTCCAGGGGTCTGGCGTGCTACTCGCAGTTCTGCCTGGGGCCCAGAGTCCCGCGACCCGGGCCCCATCTGGCGTGCCCCGCCCGCGACCCCCGCCCAGAACCCAGCGTCTTACTGGGCCTGGTTTCTCCAGGGGTCTGGCGTGCTACTCGCAGTTCGGCCTGGGGCCCAGAGTCCCGCGACCCGGGCCCCATCTGGCGTGCCCAGCCTGCGACCCCCGCCCAGAACCCAGCGTCTTACTGGGTCCGGTTTCTCCAGGGGTCTGGCGTGCTACGCGCAGTTCGGCCGGGGCCCAGAGTCCCACGACCCGGGCCCCATCTGGCGTCTAAACAGCTATTTTTTAAATATTTATGTTAACTTGTAGGAAGAGGCTTAGAGTCTAATGCATTCATTTGACTTGTGAGAAAACTGAGGTTCAGAAACATTAGGCACTTTATCCAAGGTCATACAGCCTGATAGTCACAGGTCCAAGATGACTTCAGCCAGTTCTCTTCCCAGTACCACACTGCCCCTAATATGTAGCAGATGCTCATTTGGACTTTCATTTTGCACACAGGATTTCAAAATAAAAATCAGGTCATCACATAAAAATGTTGGATCTGGCATATTTCCAAAGGATTATTACTCATTGGTTTTGCAGCTGCCCCTTGACACACGCACCAAAAAGTCAAAATGGAAGAGAAGTTTATGAAGCACTGGTTTCCTTAACCTTCACTGCCTGGCGAAAGCCATCAGTTTGCAATGATAGGGTAGGATTCTAGAGGCCAGTTGCGGTAGGTGAGAGAGCCCTAGCCTGGGAAAGACAGGGTAAGTTCAATCATCTACTGTGCAAATCCAGCACCTGCTGCCAGGTTCCAGGCAAGAAGCTTGGATGGCATCAACGATGCTTTGGCCACCTCCCAAGCCAATGCATTCCATCCATCTGTGCTCTGATGTGTGTCCTGGAACACAGCTAGAGCTACAACTTGGATCCAGCAAGCCCTTGAAGACCCAGCTCACAGATCGGTAATCTCAGGCTGGAGGGTCTTAGAAACAGCCTGGAATTAGACATCCCTCAGGGGACTGGAGAAATTCTCTTAAGCTTGAGAATGAGAGTTCACTATATTGGGCAGATCAGAGAACTTTTTTTTTTTACTACTGGGGATTGAACCCAAAGGCATCCTACCTACAAGTTATACCCCCAGCCCTATTTTGTGTGTTTGTGTGTGCTCCTGGGACTGGAACCCAGGGGCATTCTGCCTCCAAGCTATACCCCCAGCCTTATTTTTTATTCTTTATTTTGAAACAGGGTCTCACTGAATTGCGAAGAGCCTCACTAAGTAGCTGAGGCTGTCTGCCTATTTTTTGTTCTTTGTTTTGAAACAAAATCGGGCCTTATTAAGTAGCTGAGGCTGGTGCAAACCTATGATCCTCCTGTCTCAGCCTTCCAAGTACTGGGATCACAAATGTGTGTCACCACACCCAGTAAAATAAAACATTTTAATCATCTTGAAGAGTTCTATTGGACAGCACCAGCCAAGAGTTTCCTTTCCTGGAATTCCTGCTTCTCTGAGTCTACAGATCTTTCAGGACCTTCAAAGACTAATATAAACAAACTGATGTGATTTCTGGAAGAGGCATAGCCCCTGTATAATGACTGTTCCAGGTATGATAACTTCAGAGGTACAGTTGACATACCAGAGAGGGGAGGAATTGGAGTTTAATTCCTTCAACTTTTAGTCTTCTGTGCCAGCAAAAGGTACCAAAATGGTAGTAAGGGGAACCCAGGGAACATTAGAAGCCTCAACCTTGGAGGTCAGAAAGTCCTAGGTTCCTATCCCAGGTTCCCCAGTACTAGTTGGGTGATCTCTGGATATCAGTTTTCTTGCCAGCAAAATGAAGCTAAGACCTACAATTGATGGGGGGATTAGATGAGACAATGGAGAAGATGGTGTCTGGCTCATGGAAAGTGTAGAATTCTTCCACATCTCTTGCCATTTTGGGTGCTAATCTGCACTCTGGTGAGGATAGGAGCCACAGTCTACCTTCTCAGCAGGGGCCAGGTGGAGATTAGTCATGGCTAGGTGTTGTACTCACTTTCTCAATGGCGTTATTATGAAAATATCAACTGCCTGTCCTCGTGTTCTGCAACATTCAGAGATTTATTTCTTATACCTTATTGGTGCATTATAGTCTTACATGATAATGTATCTCATAGTGAAAGGGGCATACGTGCACACAGCACCTGGTAGGCTTTGCCCCCGACTCTCTCCTCAATCCCCCCACCCTATACAAGGTATTGAGATTAACACTGGTATTCTCACAAACGTATATCATGTCAATGGAGTTGACTTCTTCATTATCCTCCCTCTCCCTCCGCCCTTCCCCTAGACCATCTCCCTGGCTCCACTAAAGTTTCTCCTCCATTATCTGAAGTCAACATTCAGAGATTTTAAAAATAAAAGTCCCTTGGAGCTCCCTGCCTCATGGGAAAGATTAGTATGCAAACTAGTAAGTATATAGCAGCGAGACTACACATTAATTGAGGGTGCACAGGAAGAAGGACACAGAGGAGGTAATATTTCAGCCAAGACATAAAGGGTGACTAGAAGTTAGCCTGCTCAGCAAGCATAGAGAAGGCATGCCCAGCAAAAAAAAAAAAAAGGGGGGGGGGCACTGGCAAGCAAGATAAATCCAGTCATGAAAGTCCTTGAGGAGTGGGTTGAAGTTTGAACTAAAACTTGTAGGAGACACAAAGCCTCTTAAAAAGGAGTACAGTCATCATATTTGAGAATTTTAAATATTTCCATATTGCCAGTGTGGGGACAGTTTAGAAGAAGGTCAGGCTGAGTGGGACGTGGTGATACATGCTTGTAATCACAGTACTTGGGGGGCTGAGACAGGAGGATCACAGGATCAAGAGCAGCCTCAACAAATAGTGACATTCTCATCAACCTAGTGAGACCATGTTTCAAATTAAAAGAAAAATAGGGTTGGGGGTACAGCTCGGAGGTAAAATGCCCGAGTTCAATCCCCAGTAACACAGAGACAGGGGCAGGGCTGTGGAAGGGGGGGGGGCAGCCTCAGTCTGTTTCACTCTTCCTCTACCTTACTGTGCTCCAGGCACAAATATCCATTGAGTAACAAAATACTGAGGCTCTTTCCTGACCCAGAACTGTTTGGCTATTCCTTCTACCTGGACAACTCTTTTCTTGGCTGTTACAGACCTTTCATTTTCTCAGCCTTCAGGTCGCAGATTAACCATCCCCTAATTTCTGAGGCTCTGAGGAGGGTATCCCCTCCAGTGTTCTCTCTTGAGCATCCTCTTCCTTCCTTCCCCACAACTTGAAATGTTTTTATATGTATCATGTTTTATCTGTATGATTAGACCGTAAACTCCATAAGGGCGGAGCTCATGTCTGCCCCCATTCAACACGAAGTCCCCTGCATCCAACACAATCCCTGGCACTGCAACACTTTTAGTAAATATTGGATGGATACAGATATTTAAAATCTTGAGATGATCAAGGCCTGAAGTGAGGGAACTGCAGCAAACCTGAGGAAACTAACACCTCACGAAGTGGAAAGGACGGAGTTGAGACCAGAATTGGAATTAGTTCCAATGGCACTGGGTCCTAATTACATTTCTAGCTGTATAGCCTGGGCAGGCCAATAACTATCCACCATGCCCTGAGTCTTCTCCTGGGTAAAAAGAGAACGCTACACTGCAGCTTGGCAGAGAGAATGTCCTCCTAAACAAAAATAATAAGCCTTCAGGGTTGGGGCTGTGGGTCATGGTGTCCCAAAATAGAACACTTAGAAGACCAGCTAACAGGTCTTAAGGGCGGAAGTTGCTTCCTACTGCAAGTCCTTACATAAAATAGCTCCCCCACAAGCGCAGCGCCATGGTCCTTTGTAACTTCATAAACCGTCCGATGAGCAGCACGCATAAGGGAATAATTTAGGGCCGGAGTCATTTGTTTCTTTTGCATAGTTTCTCCATTTCTCAGCAGATCGCCCTAAAATGTATAATCTAAGCCCGAAAGGCTTTTAACGCTACGGGACAGAAGGAAAATCCCCGCTGCGGGTTGATCAGCAGGCGGACCGGTGGACTTTTGTGCGCAGCACAACCTGGCGGCGAAAGAGGAGCCAACGATATTCGCTTTTCTTTCTCGCTCCGAGGTCAGGAGACCTCCAACTCTCTACAGTTTCCAGAGGACCTCGAGGACAGCCTCCTTCGGCGGGCGAAGCGCCGCGGCTCACTTCCCCAGCCTGGAGAGCCAGGGTTGTTTCGCTCTTCTGCGCCCGTCTGTCAAGTTCCCCCAAACCCAGCGCCATCACCATCGCAGCAGAGGCCCGGAAAGCAAGACCCTCTGGGAAATGTAGTTTCGAGAAAAACTTCCGGGAAATGAAGTCAGAGGGCGGGAACAAGATTTTGCAACCAATCGGAGGAGAACCGCGTAAAGTCACGTGACTCGCGCGATCAGCTGTTCTGGGAAACTGCGTTTGCCTGAGCTGGTGGAAGGAGGGGTTCTCCTTTCTGGGCTGTACATCCTGCTGCTGCCTGGCCTCGACCTCTGGACTCTTCTTTGCAGGCTCTGCACCATTTCTGTTGCCCAAATACGGTGCTGGCTGCATCTTTGCTTTTTTTTTTTTTTTTTTTTGCGGTACTGGGGATGGAACCCAGGGACATTCTACCTCCGAGCTACACCCCCAGCCCTAGTTTTTAGTCTTTTTTTATTTTTGAAGCAGGGTCTCACTGAATTGCGAAGGGCCTAGGTCCGCAAACCTCTATCCTCCGGTCTCCGCCCCTCAAATGCTGGGATTACAAGCGTGCACCACCACACCCGGCCTCCTTGCATGTCCTTAAATTTGTCCTGGCTCTCCATGAGCTTGCAGACTCTGTAAGACCGTGCCCTACAGCAGCCAAACTGAACCACTCGAGCTGCTTCCTTCGTGGACTTGAATATGCCGTTAATCGGTTGGTCTCCTCGTGTTTGTTTGTTTTGCGGTACTGGGGATGGATGGATCCCAAGGGCATTCTGTCTCCGAGCGACACCCCCAGCCCTAATTTTTTATTCTTTATTTTTGAAAGAGAGTCTCACTGAGTTGCAAGGAGCCTCACTAAGTAGCTGAGGCTGCTATGAACCGCGATCCTCTGGTCTCCACCTTCCGAATGCTGAGATTACCAGCGTGCACCACCCCGCCCGTCTCTGGTCTCCCGGTGTAGATGGACCTTTTCATGATCTGTTTTCACTCTGCCGCATTTTCCTTACCCATGATTGTGTCACCTGAGAAATCCTGAGGTCCCTGTACATTCCCTTAGACAACCTCCTACTTTCACCACCACCCCAACCATCCTACATCCTTCTGCTTCATTTCCTTATGGGATTTCAAATCCTAGATTAATACACTTGCCTGCTTTTGGTTTGCTAAGTGTTCCTGGAAGGAGAAAAATACCGTTACCTAACGTAACAAGTTACTACTGTTACCGAAGAAAAACCTAAATGGCCCTCTAGCTTCACTTGCTCTTAAAAATCACTGATTTTGGAGTCACATAGCTGGGCAATACATACTAGTTTCCCACTAGTTTTGTTGTAGATAACACCTCCATGCCTTTTTCTTTTATTTTTATTTTTTTTTATTTTTTTGGTACTGGGGATGAAGCCCAGGGGCATTCTACCTCCAAGCTACACCCCCATCCCTATTTTTTATTCTTCATTTTGAAACAGGGCCTCACTGAGTTGCAAAGGGCCTCACTAAGTAGTAGCTGAGGCTGTTCGTGAACCGTGGTCCTCCTGTCTCAGTCTCCCAAATGTTGGGACTACAAGCGTTGGCCACCATGCCCGGCTCTCCTTGCCATTTTTGCTGAAAACTGACTTCACACCAGCCTGCAGGTGTCCAGGGGGTGCCTAGAATGAGCAGAAAGGCTTGGCATCTCTGCCTTTATAGTGTGGGTGTCTCCTTTGCTGACTTAATCTTTGGGTCAGATTTCTCCCCAGCTCTGTCTGTAGACACAACGAACACTTGAGAAATGTTTTGTTCAAAAGTACATTACAGGGTTAACATGACCTAAACTTTCCTAGCCTCTCTCCATCCCCTTCAAGGTTACTTGCAGCCATGACAGAAAACACCAGGCGATAAAAGGACGCCAGAGTTCCTGGGAAATCCCCACCTACTGATTCTAAGAAAATGCTTGCATATTCCTCCCTTTTATTAACCTGCCTTCTTCTACCTCGTTACTCCTACCTACTCCTCAGCACCCCTCTCCTGAGTTGAGAAGTTGATTTGCAAGCAAAGTTTATGCATCTCTATTCTTTGGTTACTGTGTAAAAACCATTCTTTCTCCCCAACACTTGTCTCTTAGATATTGATTTTTCCATGGAATGAGCTTTTGAAGAACCTTGGATTCAATAAAAGCACCACTACAATTAATGTCCCAGGTTTCAGCTAAGCCCTAAGCTCAGTGGCTGGTTATTGCATTGGGAGGAGGAGGCTAAACAATAAAGGCAGGGAATCTGCTACCCAGCCCGATGGAAATATAAGACTTTGGAAGGACATGCTCTCTTCTGCCTCACCCTTACACCTCATGTTTGTTCTTCAGAAGGAGAATGAAAGGTAGAACAAAGCAAATAAAAGAGGAATGTTCCAGACTGACAAGTTGGCAAGAAAGTAGAAGATACAGTGAATTCAAACAAATGCAACATATAAAGAATAAAGTAAGAAATAACAAGGAAGCTGGGCATAGTGGTGTACACCTGTAATGCCGGGACTTGGGAGGCTGAGACGGGAGAATTTTAGGTTCAAGACCAGGCTCGGCAACTTAGCAAGATTCTCAGCAACCTGGCAAGATCTTGTTGCAAAGCAAAAATTTTTAAAAGACTAGGGGCGTAGCCGGGCATGGTGGCTTGTAATCCCAGCATTTGAGAGGCTGAGACAGGAGGATTGCAGTTCGCCGGCAGCCTCGGCTACTTAGTGAGGCCCTTTGCAACTCAATGAGATCCTGTTCAAAATAAAGAATAAAAAATAGGGCTGGGGGTATAGCTTGAAGGTAGAATGCCCCTCGGTTCCATCCCCAGTACCACACACACAAAAAAAAAGACTAGGGGTATAGCTCAGAGGTAGAATGCCTCTGGGTTCAATCCCAAGTAGCACAAAAAAAGAGCAAGAAAATATAGCAAACACTAAATTGGTGTGTTAAAAGAAATGGCCAAGCATTGGGGCGCACGTTTGTAATCCCAGCATTTGGAAGGCTGAGACTGGAGGATCGCGGTTCTCGAACAGCCTCAGCTACTTAGGCTCTCTGTAACTTAGTGAGACCCTGTTTCAAAAATAAAGAATAAAAAATAGGGCAGAAGGTGTATGCTCCTGAGTTCCATCCCCAGACCTGCAAAAAAAATTTTTTAATGAATTTAAAAAAAAAACAGACATAGTGCACATGCTTATAATCCATGTCTCAGCCTTGGGAGGCTGAGACAGGAGGCTCACAGGTTCACAGCCAGCTTTTAGTGAGATCTTCTGCAACTTAGTGAGACCCTGTTTCAAAATAAAGAATAAAAAATCAGGCTGGGGGTGTAACTAGGAGGTAGAATGTCCCTGGGTTCGGTCCTCAACACCACACACACACACACACACACACACACACACACACACACACACACAGATAGTCTATTCCAAAAGCATTATGATGAAAACAGATTGGTGTTTTTTGGTAGAAAGCCAGGCTTACGCAAGGGTTTGTTACTTTCCAGAAAGCGTAAAAGATTACTTCCAAAATTTTTCTGTGAGAAGTGGCAGGTGGAAGAGGACCCTAGAAAATAGTAAGTAATCCAGCTTTTAAAAAATAAATTTAAAGCCAGACATGGTGGTGCAGGCCTGTAATCCCAGTACTTGGAAAGAGAAAACAGGAGAATCCAAGTTCAAGGTCAGTCTCAGCAACTTAGCAAGACCCTGTTTAAAAAAAAAAAAAAAAAAAAAACACTTCTTTTTTAAGGGCCAGTGTGTAGCTTGGAGGTAGAATGCCCCTGGGCTCAATCCTCAGTACCAAAATAATAATAATAACTTTTAAAGGACTCTTCTCTTGAGGGAATTAAGAGATTCAAGACAGATGTTTGGATACATCAGAAGGCCTTACTGTGCTGTGTCTGCAGAGGCAGGGTCCCATGCTGGCTGGACTCCTGCTGCTACACAGGCTGTTAAGCCAGCTTTGAGCCCCTGGTGGAGGCCACACAGCCTGAAACTTCTTCGCAAGAGTGCTGCCAAGCATTGGAGAGGAGATTTAGCCTGGGTTTCTTCTCTAACGAGGATAATGGCTTATTATTTGATGTGTTTCATTCCTCTGCTGCATGAGGTTTATTTATCATGCAGAAAGTCTGTGAAATGCTTTAAACCATATCTATTAGTGTTTTTACATGCCATGTGTATTTGATGAGAAATTTTTAAAAGCAGCCAACTGGTGAGTTAACAGTTAACTAGGAAAGGTATTGCTCAGAAAGTGATCCAATTTATTGCACTTTTACATAGCAGCTCTGCCGCCTGATTCTAAATTTAAAGATGTACTGTTTACCAACAGGAAATTACAACTGCATCTACATGTGTCTCTAAGGAAAATGTATGCAGAGAATAGCCACATCTTTACATATGCAAGGCCAGTATCCAGAAATAAACACCCAAGTCTGGAATCTCACATGAAATTAATATTTCAAGAGTAGAGCACAGGATTCCCAAAGAATAAGAAAACCTATGCATTATAAAAAAATTACATGGATATCAGTTGTTATTTGAGGGGGGATACTAGGGATTGAACCCAGAGGCATTCTACCTCCAAGCTACAACCCCAGTCCTTTTTATTTTTAATTTTGAAACAGTATTACTACACTGCTAAGAGTCTAAGTTCCTAAGACTGCTTTTGAACCTGTGATCCTCCTGTCTCAGCCTCCCAATTACTATAATCACAAGCATTTGCCAACCATACCTGGCTTGAACTTCGGTTTTGAGTAAGACAAAGCAACACATCTAAATTTGTGCAGGACTTAGCCAGGCATGGTGACGCACACTTGTAATCCCAATACTTGGGAGGCTGAGACAAAAGGATTGTAGGTTCGAGGCCAGCCTCAGCTACTTAGTGAGGCCCTCTGCAACTTAAACCCTTTTTCAAAACAAAGAATAAAAATAGGGCTGGTGGTGTAGCTTGGAGGTAGAAAGCATTGGGGTTCCATCCCCAGTACCACACACACACACAAAAAAAATTGTGCAGAAACAGTTGGGGGCAGTGGTATTTGTTTTGTGTCAAAATCATTACATACCAATATTTTTGTAAGCAAAAGATTTATTTATAGAAAAAATAAATTATAATGAATTACAAAATCAGATAGACACACCTCATTGTTAAAATTATTAGATTAAACCTACAAAAATTACTCAAAATTTTCAGTACACCTTTCCAAACAAGTAGGCTCCTTTCTATATTTAGTTCATGGCAGACCATATCATCATCCCACACTTGACTAAGGACCATATTTTGGATAGCACAGACATAAAGCACCTAAAAATGGAGACTTTCAACTGGGCATGGTAGTGTACACTTGTAATCCCAATTCTTGGGAGGCTGAGACAGAAGGATCACAGGTTCAAGGACACCCTCAGAAAGTAGTGAGACTCTCATCAACCTAGCAAGACCCTGTTTCAAAATAAAATAAAATAGAGCTGGAGATGTAGCTGGAGGGTAGATTGCTCCTGTGTTCAATCCCCAGTACAAAAAAAAAAAAGAAGGAAAGAGTGAGTTACACCTATACTTCAGCTCTTGCCCCCTTTCTGATTTCATTTCCCCCTGCAAAATGAACCCACATCTGTTTTTCTCATTCTGTCTATATTTCGAAATGAATATTGTTTTTCAGGTTTAATGTTTTAGGTCTTATACAAATGGTGCAATACTTTTTGAAGCTTTCTTTGACTTAACATCTTGAGAATTAGCCATAGTGGCACATACAGTGGTGAACCATTAATTTTCCTTGTACAGTCTCTCCCTTTATGAATATACACTATCCATTCTCCTATTGATGGATATTGTTTATCTTTTTATTATTGCAAACAGTATCACAATGAATATTCTTTCAAAGGTCTCCTCTTGCACACATGCAAGAACATGTGCAGGGGAGGGGCATATGCCCATGAGTGGTGTTACTGAATTAAGGGGCATATGCATCTTTACCTTTGGGTGTTAACTACTAGGTCTCCCAAGTACTTGGACCAATCGATGCTTATGTCTGCAATATAGTCCTATTGTTCCTGAGTTCCTATTGTTCCACATGACTATCAACACTTGAAATTTTCAGATTTTTAATTTTCTCAATATGATGGATTTTTTTTTTTCTTTTGTGGTACTGGGGTTCCTGGAAACCCTTCTACCTCTGGGCTACACTCCCAGACCTATTTTTATACTTTTTTTATTCAGAAACAGGGTCTCTTAAGCCAGCACAGCTGGCTTCGAACCTGCACGATCCTCCTGTCTCCACCTGCTAAGTGCAGAGATTACAAGCGTGCGCCACCATGTCCGGCAATATTATGGATTTAAATTTGTGTTCTAGTGAGATCAGCCAAGCACAGAAAGAGAAGGGACATTGTCTTCTCTAATATGCCCAAACTAGGGAGCATTGGGGATACCAGAGGGACTCCAGATAATGGATGGGAAATCTCAGCAAAGCTAGAATGGAAGGGTAGGAGAGGAAGAAGGCTAAGGTCGATTAATGGAGGCGCTACCTCCGAATATGCGTAAAAGTACGAATATAGCATGGTTAACCTGGACACATTGTTGGGCGGAGGGAAGGGTAAAAGGGGGGGGGGACACCAAGCACAGTCTAAATGTATACCATTTTCAATATGTTCCACTTATAAATAAAAGTAAAGCCGGGCGTGGTGGCGCACGCTTATAATCCCCGCGCTTGGGAGGCAGAGACAGGAGGATCGCGCAGGTTCGAAGCCAGCCACACCCGCTGGCTTAGGAGACCCTGTTTCCAAATAAAAATGTAAAAATAGGTCTGGGAGTGTAGCCCGGAGATAGAAGGGCTTCCAGGAACCCCAGTACCACCAAAAAATAAAAATAAATAAATAAAAGTAAAATAAATAAATTTGTGGTCTAGCTGGGCATGGTGGTGTAATCCAGTTGATTTGGAGGCTGAAACATTAAGAAGGATCACCGTCTTAATGATGTCTTTAGATATCCAGGCATTTTTAGTTTTAATGATGTTGACTATATTGGGGAGTTTTTTTCCTTGTTTTTGTTTGTTTTAGGCTTTTTTGTGGCATTGGGGGGTTAAACCCAGGGTCTTGCATGTGCTAGGAAAACACTCTACCATTGAGCCATCCCTTATTTATTTATTTATTTATTTATTTATTGTGACATAATCTCACTAAGTTGCCAAGGCTGGCATCCAACTTATGATCCTTCTGCTTCAGCCTTCTAGCAGTTGGGATTACAGGCATACATCACCACACCTGATGACTTTATTCATTTTTAAAGTTCTTTATGGATTGTGCTTTTTTGTGTATTTTATTAAATCTTTGCTCTAAGCAAAAAGTATAAGATATTCTAAAAGTTTTTATATATTTTCTCCTAAAAGTTCTCTTGTCCAATTTGGATTATTTAAGTTTTGCCTGAGGAAGTTTTTATTTTATTTCATTTTTTCTATATGAATAACTAATTACTTGTGGTCATTTTTGAAAGGGCTGTCATTTCTCCACTGATTTATATTGTGACTGTCATATATATAAAACATTGACCTCTAGGTGTGTTTCTGGAATCTGTATAATACCAGTGGTCTAGGTAAAGATCTTTGTTTAGTTTTTGTGGGGTTTTTGTGGTTTTTTGTTTTTTGTTTTTTGGTAGCACTTGGGGTGGAACCCAGGGGCTTTCTACCTCCAGGCTATACTCCCAGATCTATTTTATATTTTATTTGGAAACAGGGTCTCACTAAGTTGCTGAGAGCCTCACTAAGTAGCTGAGGTTGGCTTCGAACCTGCGTGATCCTCCTGTCTCGGCCTCCCAAGTGCGGGGATTACAAGCGTGCGCCACCACGCCCGGCTAAGATCTTTGTTTATAACATTGTTATTTTTTGTTTGGTTTGTTTTGTTTTTTGGTGGGATTGAATTTAGGGGCATTCTACCTCTGATACACACACATACTCATACGTGTGTGTGTGTGTGTGTGTGTGTGTGTGTGTGTGTATTTACTGGGGATGGAATGGAATCCAGGGGCATTCTACCTCTGAGCTATCCTCCCAGCCCTATTTTTTTTTAAACAGGATCTCACTAAGTTGCTGAGAGCCTTGCTAACTTTCTGAGGCTGCATTCTCCTGTCTCCACTTCCAAGTACAGGTATTACAGGTATGCACCACCACACCCAGTTCACATTGTCTTGATTGCCATACGTGATGATAAATCTTACCCAATACTATAGAGAGGCCACCCCTCCTCTGCATCATGTTCAAATATCTGACCTGATCTTATATTTTTCCATTCCCATTTCTATTTTAGAATCATCTTAAGTTCCCAAAGAAACATGTTCTTAAATTCTGGCAATTGGGATGTGAACACCTTTCAGGGAGACAGTTATTCAATCTGCTACATATCACTTCTATGTAATCCTTCACAGGTTGTGTAATTGTTTACCTAGCAAAAGCACAGATGATTTATTAACAGATTTTTAGAATTAATATGAGACTGTAACAAGGTAATTAAATTGTTTTCCTATGGTGCAGGCACAAGAATTAGAAAATAAAAATTTTAAAAATATGTCATTTATAACGTTAATTAAAGTGATAAAGTACCTTGCAATAAATATAACAAAAGGTTTTTAAGATTTTTGTCATCCCAGGTGTGGTGGCATACGCTTGTAATCCCAGCATTCGGGAGGCTGAGACTGAAGGATCGCAGATCGGGGACAACCTCAGCTACTTAGTGAGGCCCTCCACAACTTAGTGATACCCTGTTTCAAAATAAATAATAAAAAATAATAAAATAAGATAATAATAAAGAATAAAAAAAAAGGCAGGGGCTGTAGCTTGGAGGTTGACTGCCCCTGGGTTCCATCCCCAGACCCAAAAAAAAAAAAAAAAAAAAAAAAACAGAAAAGATTTTTGTCCTCCATCTCAAGTTTTGCCATTAAGAATAACAACACATTTCTGCCAGGTGTGGTGGTGCAGACCTATACATAATCCCAGTATTTGGGAGGTTGAGACAGGGGGATCACAGGTTTGAGGCCAGCCTCAGCAACTTAGCAAAAGCCTAAGAAACTTATTGAGGCTTTGTTTCAAAATAAATAAATAAATAAATAAATAAATAAATAAATAAATAATAAATAGACCTGGGGGTGTAACTCAGGTAGAATTCCCCTGAGTTTGATCCCCAGTAACACACACACACACACACACACACACACACACACACACACACACACACTATTAACACAGGTCTAATCCTGTTCTTTGAGCATCATCTGTCCACTCGGCTAGAGCTCATTGGCTGTTCTGTGTGGTGTGAAGATGGCACTGGCTTATCTACATCACTCTCTCCTGAGCACTAGTGGGATCATTTCTGTCCCGTACTTTCTCTTCTCTCTGAAACTTTTGTTAGACAGTTATTGGATCTTCCAGGTTCAGCCTTCGATTTTCCTGTCTCTTCTATACTTTGCTCCTTTGGGTCTTTTTCTACGATCGCAGATAATTCCTAAAATTACATTGTAATCTATTAAATACTTTTATTTTTCCTATCATATTTTGAATTTTCAAGAACTGTAATTCTCAAGAGATTTTTTTTATAGATTACGGTTCTGTTTTAATAGTTTCACAGAGACACGACTAACAAGATATAGAGTTTTTCTTGACATTTCCTGTTACTTTCTTGCATTCTCTGATTCCTTTTAATATGACTGTTGGGTGGTCATTGATCCGTGACTCCATCTTCCATGTGTGTTGCTCCTCTCTGATGTTATGGTGGTGCTACCCTACCAGCTCAAATATAGTTACCCAGCGCTAATCTCAATTTCCATGTGCAGCCAGGTGTGGTGGTACATGTCTGTAATCCTAGTACCTGGGAGGCTGAGACAAGAGGATCCTAGGTTTGAGGAGAGCTTCAACAACTTAAAGTCCTCCCCAACTTAGCGAGACCCTGTTTTGCAGATAGCCTCAGCTACTTAGCGAGGCCCTTTGCAACTCAGTGAGACTGCTTCAAATAAAGAATTAAAAAAAAAATAGGGCTGGGGCACAGCTCAAAGGTAAAATTCCCCTGCGTTCTATCCCCAATATTGCAAAATAAATAAATAAATTCATAAATAAATATGCAAAATAAAATAAGGCTGTGGTATAGCTCAGAGGTACTTTAAAAAAAAAAAGTTCAATGCCGGGCATGATGACACACGCTTGTAATCTCAATATTTGGTAGGGTGAGACAGGAGGATTGCACAGGTTCGAAGACAGCCTCGGCTACTTAGTGAGGCTCTCAGCAACTTAGTGAGGCCCTGTTTCCAAATAAAATATAAAGTAGGTCTGAGAGTGTAGCCCAAAGATAGAAAGCCCCTAGGTTCCACCCCAGCACCAAAAAAAAAGTTCAGTGTGCCTGGGTGGGGCTCTGTCAGTAGACCAGTAGAGTTAGAGGTTTTGTTGTTGTTATTGTTATTATTGTTGTTGTTGTTGTTGTTGTTGTTGTTATTTGAAGTACTGGGGATTGAACCCAGGGACATTCTACCTACAAATTATACCCCCAGCCCTATTTTTTTTATTGTTTGTTTATTTTTGTGGGTCTGGAGATGGAACCCAGGGGCATTCGACCTCCTAGCTACACCCCCTGCCCTATTTTTTATTCTTTATTTTGAAACCGGGTCTCACTGAGTTGCAGAGGACCTCACTAAGTAGCTGAGGCTGTCCGCAAACCTCGATCCTCCAGTCTCAGCCTCCCGAATGCTGGGATTTCAAGCATGTGCCACCACGCCCAGCTCTGTTGTTTATTTTGAAACAGGGTCTCACTGAATTGCAAAGGGCCACAGTAACTGAGGCTGTCTGTGAATCCTGATCCTCCTGTCTCAGCCTCCTAAGTGCTGGGATTACAAACATGTGCCATCCTGCCCGGTTTCTATTTTTTAATCTTTATTTTGAAACAGGGTCTCACTAAGTTGCAGAGGGCCTCACTAAATAGCTGAGGCTGGCTGCGAACCCGGATCCTCCTGTCTCAGCCTCCCAAGTACTAGGATTACAAGAGTGGGCCACTGAGCACTGCTAAGGCAGTAGAGTCCATGGTAGGATGACCAAGCGAGGACATAACTATTTCACTGGGGAAACACCAAATGTCAATAGGTCTTTTTCCCTTGGCCTAGTCAGTTTCCCCAGAAAAGCATCTTTCTTTTTTCTTCCTAGAGAATATAAGTCTGTCTGCCACCTTGCTAGCTACTAAGCAGGGAAAGTGGGTTGGAGGCTTCGCATTCCACAGATCGACTTTCACTTAATGTCCATTTTCAGTGTAGTTTCCTGTTCTGAACTGTGCCTGTGACCTCCAAACCCACAGTCTCTTCATGTGAAAGTCCCATCTCCTTCCACTGTGGGTAAGAGTCACCCGGCTGTGGAGCATGGGGGTGCAGACCTAGGAGGCTCCTGCTCCTCACTCAGACACTTGAGCTGTAGCTCCTATTTCCAGGCCCCCTCACCACTCCCTCTTCAGTGGTATTCCACCTGGGGATCCGGCAGCAAGGAATCTATTTGCTCCTTTTCACCGTGCACCACCCTCCTTTTTATGTTCAAACTTCAATGTTCTCTGCTCTTCTAAGTCAGCTGCCCCTGAATCTCCAGCTTCCAAATTTTTCTTGACGTCTATTGTCTGTTCCTACATCCTGGCCAGTTCTCTTTGTCCTTGTGCACTTGAGCTTTCTGTTGTAATCTCTTTACTGTCCTTTGGAGGCTTTGGGAAGGAGGAGGAAATGAGTGTATGCATTTTCAGTGTGGCTCTCTCACCATGCAGGGATGTCAGAATGTCAGAGGTGGAGAATCACCCAAGGGGAGAAGCCCCAGGAATGGCAGGATGCCCTCAGGGCCTCGCAGTTGTCTGTGGCAGCCTCTGGTTTTTGCGGGCCTCCATGTTGCTGGCTGATCGCCTGACGCTGTCGGTGTTCGGTTACGTGGCAAGTCAGGAGGAATTCTCTGCACGCGTGTTCAGAAATGCTTTTGCAAACAGCCGCTGAATGAGGTATTGTTGAACTAGGGAGCGAGAATGAGGCTCTGCTGGAGCGATCAGAGTCTATTGGCAAAGCATTCATGGCCAAAATCTGGATGAATCTTCCCCACCCTCGTTCTCCCCATGGACAGAGTTAATCCTGGGGGAGGAAGGGAAGGAGGCAATCTTGGGTGCCCTAGAGTTAACCCTGGGAAGATTCGAGGAGCTGCTGTGGGCATGACTCCAGCACCTTCAGTAGAGATCCCACAGTGGAAGGCAGCAGATTTCTCACCACCAAAGAGCCACCCAAAAAGCCAAGACATGGTTAACAGCTACATCCCCTACCTTGCTTCCAACATGGGGCAAATCTCCACAAACAGGAGAGCTCTGTCCCAAACTGAATAATAATTCACCTTTTGCATCTAGCAAACAAAGGGAGATGAGGCCATTCTGAAAGAGGACAGTGCAGACACCCTTGTGTGGCCAGGGCTCTGGGACTCAGGGTGGGGTGCTGTCCCAGATAGCCAGGGAAGCTCCAGTCTAGCAGGGGAGCTGAGCCCTGGCAGGTCCCTGAGGCTCAGCGTGAATGCTCAGCCTTCTCTCCTGCCGGGAGCATCCTGTAAGCTGCAGTCATCCTGAGAAGCCAAGTCACGCCTGAGAGGCTCAGTCAAAAGGAAAAGGGCCTGGAAGAACAGCTCCTATCCTGGTGACTCAGCAGCTGCCACCACTTCCACAGGGAGATCTGCTTCTGCTCTGTCAAAGTGCCAGAACTCACATCAAAAAGGAAAACGCGCTGCACATGAGCTTTCCCTGGGCTGTGTCTTCCAACCGCCCACACCTGCATCTCTTGGTGCTGAGCCTGAGAATCGATAGCCCCCGGGGCAGCTCTTCACAAATGGCTGACAACATGGGCGCCTGTCACTCTAGTTCCCTTGCTCCCAGGCAGGGGCAAAGCTAAGGTGTCTCCAGAGTTCCTGTGAGGGACTGAGCCAAGGAGAGCCCCCTTTGGACCTGCCGGCACACCTCGGCTTGGCCTCCTTTCTTCCAAGTCCCAATTACCCACCCACACTCCAACTAGTTTCCTCTGGGAAGCTTCTCAAGTAACTTTTACATGAATCTTCTCAGAGTTCACTTCTTGAAACCCAACCTAAAACAACCTCCTCTGCGTCTGCAGAGCCCTTGTGCAGGTTCTTTGCAATTGAAGAATTGAGAGTGGCTGGTCCTGGGTTTACCAGGTATATTAAAGATGCTGCAGGTCTGTAGTCCCAGTACTTGGGAGGCTGAGACAAGGGGATCACAGGTTCACAGCCAGCCTCAGCAATCTGGTGAAGCCCTCCACAACTTAGTGGGACGCTGGCTCAAAATAAAAATAGATAAAAATAGGGCTGGAGGAGGATGTAGCTCAAAGGTAGGAATGCCTGTGGGCTCAGTCCCCAATAGCACACATGCGCACGCACACACACACACACACACACACACACGCACGCACACACACAGGAATAACGAGGCAAACCATAAAATGAGGAAAGGGTGGAGACTTCTGTTGTTTCTTCGAGTTAAAGGTAGAGCACTGGGCTTCCAAAGAGTTGGCAGAAGAGGAGGAAGCTGGGAGTTTGAGAAGGGCTGCGTGGCAGTAGGAAAGCGGGCTACTGCACGGAGACTGCTTGCTGCTCCCGCAAGCTGTGTGTGGGTGTGAGGTTTGGGACAAAGGGAATTGAATGAAAGGCTGCTCCAGAGGCTGCAGCACAGAGCAGAACACCGCGGCGGGAAGGCAAAACAATCCCACAACCCGAACCCAGGTGGTGGACACAGGAACTGTGGGCCAGAGAAGACTAAAGCAAAGCCAGCTTTATCCACCATGAGTGCTCACTCACACACACACACACACACACACACACACACACACACACACACCCTGTCCAGTGAGAGATGAGAAGGGATGACGCACCTCCCCTGAGCTCTGGATTAGGCATAAACTGATGAACCTGTGATTCTTTGTTAAGGAGAAGGTCTCAAATCATCTCAGGAAAACAACTAACAGCATTTGAAGGACTGGAGCAGCATGTCCCAAGGATTGTCTATAAATTGACTCCTGCAGCAAGCAAGCATACGGGTTCTTGGAAGGCAGGGGTACGCTTAGAACAAGCTAGGCGAGACTTTCAGCAACCTAGCAAGACCCTGTTTTAAAGCAAAATAACGATGATGATGATGATGATGATGATGATGATGATGATGATGATGATGATGATGATGGCTGGGAGTGAAGCTCAGAGGTAGAATGCCTCTGGGTTCAATCCACAGGGGAGGAAGGAAGGAAGGGGAAGGCATGGTAGTGCATCACACCTGTTATCCCAGCACTTGGGAGGCTAAGACAGGAGGATCACAGGTTCAAGGCTAGTCTCAGCAACTTAGTGAGATCCCATTTAAAAATGAAATAGGACTCAAGGTGTAGTTTAGAAGTAAAATGCCCCAGGGTTCAATCCAAGGAAGAAAGGAAGGAAGGAAGGATGGACAGATGGAAGGAAGGAAGGAAGGAAAGAAGGAAGGAGCAAGCTAAGGTAACATAGTCCAAAGCTGTGGTGGGTGGGGCTTACAGCATGACATCCTCCCCCCTGCTGCCCCAGCCCATGAAAGAGCCAGGGCAGCCCTGGGACTCTCCGCCCCTGGCCCCTGTACCAAGGGCTCACAGCCTGTGCTCACAGCCCTGCCCGTGCCTGATCTCCCTCTCCCTATCCCTGCTGCCAGCCTCCTCTCCGAGTGCTCCAGGGTCCCAGCGGTGGGTGCTCCAGGGGGTGGGTTCTAAGGCAGGCAGGGAGCAGGCCACCCACCCCAGTCCATGCCTCTCTCTGCAGGACTCTTTCTCCCTTTTGAGTCTTCATTACACAAACACTGGCTCACCACACACAGGGACTGAACCTCCATCCTTGTCTGCCTCTGTCCCTGTTTGTTTCAGTCTCCCCGATTCCATCCCCACCTCTCCCTCGCCCTTTTCCTTTCTCACCCTGTCCCCCTCTCCCTGTTTGTAACCCCTCTCCAGGTCCTGGCCTCTTTGAATCAAACTGGCCTGTGTCTCTGCAGAAAGATGACACAGCAAATCTGACATTGCCCACAGTGCCGGCACAGCACAATGCAGTTTGTGCTAACAAGCCTATTTTTTTCCTATTATAAATAACTATGTAATGAACATTATTTGAGATCTTTATCTACATCGAAGTAATTCCTTCAGCCTGCTGTGCTCCTTAGATAGAATATTTTAGGTCAGAAGGGTAGAGACACTTTTTAAGGCTTCTGATGTATTTGGAAGAATCATTTTTACAGCAATGGCGTACATGTAACTGGACTTCAAGTTCACACCAAGCTCAGCTTTAGAGTGGGGTCACGCGTGTTTCTGCGGGGCCCCAAAAGGCATTCGCGTTCTGGAACATTTCTGTGGGTTATTCAGTTTGTATAGGGCATGCTTCTTCCCCTTTCTGCACACTTAAATGTTAATTCACCTACTGATTTGTTCATCAACACATTCTATATCAAACATATGCCATGTGCTAGTAATGACCCTGGACTAGACCCTGTTGATTTAGAGCTTGCCAAAATCATGAGTGCCTTCTTTAGTAGGCTCGGTTTTGGTATTTGTTATTTTAAAAATCAAAATAAGATACAGACTTTCAAATACTATGAGTCAGAGTGTGATCAAAGATCATTCCACCACCACCCCTTATTCTCCGCCCAGAGAATACTAAACAATATCCACTCTCCCCCAAGCTGGCTTTATCTCTACTGGGTGAAACTGGTCTCTCTCTCTCTTTTTTGTAATACCTAAACTGCTTCAGATATCTTATCCTTTTGATTTATTTGTTTGTTTATTTTGGTACTAGGAATTGAATGCAGGGGCACTACACTCCGGTTTTTAAATTGTTTTATTTTGAAACAGGATCTCATTAAGTTGCTGCGGTTAGCCTCAAATCTGTGATCCCCCATCTCAGGCTCCCAAGCACTGGGATTACAGATGTAGACCACTATGCCCCTCAAGAGATCTTATTAACTGTGTATCTGTCAGCTACTGCAGCATAACAAACACTGAACTGGTCTCAGTTACAAACAATCCTTCTCAAACTGGAGGTTTACTGGATGTCTGGGTTTAGCTGGGATTGAACCCAGGGGTATTCTTTCTACTTCTGAGCTTTAACCACAGTCCCCCTCCTTTATTGCAGTACTGGGGATGGAACCCAGGGGCTTTTCTACCTCCAGCCTATACTCCCAGACCTATTTTATATTTTATTTGGAAACAGGGTCTCACTAAGTTGTTGAGAGCCTCACTAAGTTGCTGGGTCTGGTTTCAAACCTGCACAATCCTCCTGTCTCAGCCTCCCAAAGTACTGAGATTACAAGTGTGTGCCACCATGCCAGGCTCCTATTCTTTTTTTTTTTTTTTATCTTGAAACAGAGTCCTACAGAGTTGATGAGAGTCTCACTAAGTTGATGAGGCTGCCCTCGAACCTGTGATCCTTCTGTCTCCACCTTCCAAATACTGGGATTATAGGTGTGTGCCACCACACCTGGCTCCAAGGACGCTTTAAAAAAAAAACCAGAATCCAAGCCAGGTGTGGTGGCATACGCTTGTAATTCCAGCATTTGGAGGCTGAGACAGGAGAATTCTGTAGGTCTGAAGCCAGCCTCAGCTACTTAGTGAGGCCTTTGCATCTCAGTGAGACCCTCTTTCAAAATAAAGAATAAGAAATAGGACCAGGGTTGTTACTCAGAGGTAGAATGCCCCTGGGTTCCATCCCCAGTATTGCAAAAAAAAAAAAAAAAAAAAATCAGAATCCACAAGCAACAAAATTAGTGGTAAAACCTTGAGCAATTAGCCAGGCGTGGTGGCGCACGCTTGTAATCCCCACGCTTGGGAGGCTGAGACAGGAGGATCGCGCAGGTTCAAAGCCAGCCTCAGCTACTTACTTAGTGAGGCTTTCAGCAACTTAGTGAGACCCTGTTTCCAAATAAAATATAAAATAGGTCTGGGGTATATAGCCCGGAGGTAGAAAGCCTCTGGGTTCCACCCCCAGTACCACACACACAAAAAAAAACCTTGAGCATTGGAGGTATTTTGGAGGTATTTCTATTAAATGGATGTTCACTAGTATTGTCATTAAAATGTTTCTGGAAAATGGATGTGGTGGCGAATGCTTTTTCATTTTGTTTTGTTGTTGTTTTGTTTGTGTGTTTGGGTGGAACTGGGAATGGAGCCCAGGGGCATTCTACCTCTGAAAGACACCCCCAGCCCTATTTTTTATTCTTTATTTTGTATTTCAGTAGAAGAAACACATAGACAAATCTATGACTTTCTTATTTTCCAACAATGGCCTGCTAGTAAATGCAATGGAAAAAAAGGAGACTCTGTTTATAAGTGTACAACCATAAAATGCCTCTATGTGACTATAACCAGAAGTATAGCAAAAGTGAATAAAAAAACATGAAGCTTTTAAAAACAGAAAAAAAGGAAAAGTGAAAGTGTTGGAGAAGTATATCACACTCTATAGTCTAAGAATGTTAGCTTCCCCTGAATCATTTGGAGCTTCTGGAGAGCTGGAGACGAGGAGGAGCCAGGCAAAGAACAGGATAGCTACGGAATAACTGCAAACGAGAGTTATTTTTTTCAGAAAGATAACTCTTCCTCTGGGCATGGTGGCACACGTCTGTAATCCCAGGACCAGGGAAGATGAGACAGGAGGATCACAGATTTGAGGCTAGCCTCAGCAACTTAGCAAGAACCTGTTTCAAAATAAAAAATAAGAGCCGGACGTGGTAGCACACACTTGTAATCCCAGCAAGGCTGAGACAGGAGGATCATGGTTTGAGGACAGCCTCAGCTACTTGGTGAGGCCCTCCGTAACTTAGTGAGACCTTGTTTCAAAATAAAGAATAAAAAATAGGGCAGGGGGTGTAGCTCAGAGGTCAAATGCCCCTGGGTTCCATCCCCAGACCTGCAATAAAATAAAATAAAAAATAAATAAAATAGGGCTGGGGTATATATCAGAGGTGGACCACTCATGAATTCAATCTCCAGTACCACAAAAGAAAGAAGGAAGGATTATTCATTCTACAGGACTTTGGACTTTGAAATACGGATTCTAAACTTCATATATGTCTATAAGAATGCATGCAGGAGTTAAGTGTGGTGGCACATATCTGTAATTCTAGCTACGCGGGAAGCTGAGACAGGAGGATCACAAGTTTAAGGCCTGTGAGCTTTCCCATGCAAGAACATAACAAACTGTTTATTGGTTTAATTCTTTTATGTCTTTCAACAAATTTTATAGTTTTCAATATCGTTTTTCCTATGCCTTTCTTGCTAAATGTATTCTTAAATAGTCTGTGTTTTTTAAGGCTTTTTTCTCTTTCTAGGCATTTAAAATATGGATTTTCAAAATATATTTACTTTATAATAAGATACCTCATTACAAGATAATATGATACTTTTGTGTGTGTGTGTGTGTGTGTGTGTGTGTGTGTGTAGTGATAAGTAAAATAAAAAATTAATGCGAGTAAAATAAAAATAATGTAAGTACGGCGGAGTGTGAAAAGCACGAGAGAGGTCCGGTACACATGGCATGTAAAGTTTTAATGGCACAGCTCTCCCGGGGATCAGGGCGAGGCACCGTGGGGCCCGCGCGCCTGTCCGAAGCTTGAGGACGCGGGCTCTCCTTTTCAAGGTATGCATCTCGCGAGATAAGGGTTTACTCGCAGGAACGCCCAATTCTCGTGGGGGTTTCAGCCCGGTCTAGCTTCTTCCTGCTGTCAAGGGGCATCATCAGGGGCCCCAGACCGGGAGGAGTCAGGAGTCCAGTCCCCCAGAAGGGGGTGCAGGTGGGTGCATAGCTGCAGTGCGAATTGGAGGTTACCCTGGACAGCTTAGTGATGTGCGCTTGAGGAGGCTTGAACAGGCAAGGGCTATTAAAGAAAAAAACAAATCATGAGATTGAGCAGGTGACCAAAAAGGAGACTGGCTTACTAAGTACCTGGAGAGCTACCCTGAGCTGGCAAAGAGGATGGAGGTTGAGGGATCCAGGAGCCGTCAGTCTTCGGCCAGGCTGAGTAGGGCCAGAGGCGGGGCCGGGTCTGGAAAGGTGCTCCCCCTGTGTTGAGGCACCTGGGGCTCACCCTTTTCCAAAGGCACTGTTCCAGCGGCCCTCCTGGCCGCACTCCGGGCCAAGATGGCGACTGTGACATCACCAGGCAGTGACTACGCGCCATCACAAAATGGCAGCTGGCGGGAAAATAAATGGAAGCTGATGGGGGAGAGCATTTGGAGTGATACCAGACCGCTTATAAAAGTTCCTAACTATTCATGGGCCACCACAACCCATTTCCCAACTCGTATCAAGGCAGACAGGCTCTCAGGGCATCTGCTAGTATAAAGGTTCGACTCCCCATAATTGGTTCGCGGGCGGAAACGAAGAACAGGAAATGGGCGTCCCCGATTTCCCTGCTCAATCGTTCAGAAACGGAGGTTAAGAGATAGGGAAGAACGTCTTCATTCCTTCTCAAAACCGGAGGATGACCTGGTCATCCGCAGGGTGGTCCCAGTGGACCAGGGGACAATGGGTCACCAAGCGCTTGGATTTTGGGGTCCCAGTAGACTGGAAGACCCAAGTCCGGAACCCACTAACCAAGGGAAGGAGACAGTTTACCAGAGTGAAGCGTTGCCGGCCAGTGCTGGCTGCGACAGAAGCGCTGAGAAGCTGCTGGGGGCGCGGTGGAGCTGGGGCGTGTGGATGCCGGTGGCTGGTGTGGACGGCACTGGCGGCTGGCACAGGTGGGATCAAACGGTGGCACGCAGGCGGCATGGCTTGCCGGGTTTGCGGCGTGGAGACAAAATGGCTTCCAGGCATGTGGCAGTCGCTGAGGCTGGGCCCCGAGGAGCACCGCCAGTGAGCCTGGCTTGGGCGGGTGAAATGGAGCAGCAGCAGCAAGTAGAGCTATGCCTGGCGCGGGTGACTGCGGCGGACACCGAGGCCGGCTGTGCGCCGCCCAATGAGCCTGGCTCGGGGCAGGCGGGGCAAACCGGCCAGAGGTCCTGGTGGTGACTGGAGCGCCGAGCTGGAACGGCGGTTTTAGGAGGTCCAAGTGACAGGCAGAGGTCCTGGCCCGTGCAGGAGGTCGGCGGGCAGAGCAGGTGCCAGCATCACCCAAGGAGCCTGGCTCCGGGCAGGTGGAACTGGCAGCCTGGCGGCCGGCGGAGCCTGCACGCCCTGGCGGTGGCGGCCACGGCCGTGGTGGCAGTGGAAGATGGCCGCCGGCGCTCTGGAAGAGAGCACGTGGGCAGGAAAAGATGGCCACCGGCTCTCAGCAGAGCTCAGGGCTGGAAAGATGGCCGCAGACTCTCAGCAGAGCGCGGGATCAGAAAGATGGCCACCGGCTCTCAGCAGAGCGCGGGGCCGAAAAGATGGCCGCGAGCTCTCAGCAGAGCTCAGGGCTGGAAAGATGGCCACCAGCTCTCAGCAGAGCTCGGGGCGGGAAGAAGGCCACCGGCTCTCCCGGAGAGCACGGGGCTAGGGAAGAAGGCTTACGGTCCGGGCAGGCACGGGGTGGCAGTGGCGGCAGTGGTGGGAGCAACGCCTGCAAGCAGAGCGCTGGTGTGGGACCTCGCAGTCGAGCTGCTGGCGGGTCGGAGAGTCTGGGGCTCAAAAAGAGAGTAAAAATAAAAAGAGGAAAAAAAAAAGAAAAAAAAAGGGGGAGGAACCCAAGAGTTCTCCTGGTTCGGCACCAAATGATAAGTAAAATAAAAAATTAATGCGAGTAGAATAAAAATAATGTGAGTACGGCGGAGTGTGAAAAACACGAGAGAGGTCCGGTACACATGGCATGTAAAGTTTTAATGGCACGGCTCTCCCGGGGATCAGGGCGAGGCACCGTGGGGCCCACGCGCCTGTCCGAAGCTTGAGGATGCGGGCTCTCCTTTTCAAGGTATGCATCTCGCGAGAGGAGGGTTTACTCGCGGGAACACCCAATTCTCGCGGGGGTTTCAGCCCCTCCCTTGCCCTGCAGAGGTCATGTGACACAAAGTCACATGAGTGCAGGACCCAACTTATCATGTAGTACTGGACATAGAACTCAGAGACATTCTACTTTCAAGGTTAACCACCAGTCCTGTTTTATTTTTTACTTTGAAATAGTTTTCACCTCATTGCTGAGGGTGTCACTAAGTTGGTGAGGCTGGCTGTGAATCTGACATCCTACGGTCTCAGCCTCTTAAGTATAGGATTACAGGCGTGCGCCACCACACCCAGCACCTGTATGTTTCTAGCACACTGAACCTCATTAGGATTTATAATTGCCATGCACTAACAAAGTGATTTAAAAAGAGAAAGTAATGGTGGGTGAAACTTGGAGAAAGAAAGTTGTGTGAAGAGAGATGCCTGGCCGAAGCTTGGATTAAAGCAGTCGATTCAAAGCAACACTCAGGGGAGGGGAATCGATATCCGAAATGCACTCTTCCTTTCCTCCAATCTCCTACAGGTATCTCCCATTGACTCAACCCACCCAGAAACCAGAAGCTCATTGATAACATCCCTAAAGCTCATGCTCCCAAGGCGAGAGCAGAGTGGAGAATGGTAAAAGTGTATCTGGGATGGGGAGCAGATGTTCAACACTGAAAGGTTTCGTGATCTTGGAAGTGACATATATCCCTTCAAACTACATACTATTGGCCAGAACCCAGTCAATGGTGACATTTAATTACAAATAAGACTGCAAAATATGGTCCAGCTGGTGCCCAGGAGGAAGAAGCGATATAATGAACAGCTGACCCTTCTCTATCACATGCTCAGGCAATAAAAACTGGGATTGTTTGTTTGATTGTTTGTTTGTTTGTTTGGGTGATACTGCTGATTGAACCCAGAGGCATTCTACTACCAAGCTACACCCCTAGCCCTTTTTATTTTTTAGTTTAAAACAGGGTCTTGTTAAGTTATCATCTGCTGGCCTTGAACCTGTGATCCTCTTGTCTCAGCATCCCAAGTACCGGGATTACGGGCATGCACCACCACACTTGGCTGAGACCAATCATTGGATTTAGCTGTTTAGAGGCAATTGGTGACCTTGATACTCTAGACCAGGTAGACTGGTGGGTGTGAACGCCTGATCAAAGTGAGTTCCAGAGGGGATGGGAAAAGGAGAATTAGAAGCAGCAATTGTTAAAAGCAACAACTGCTTTCAAGTAGATCCTGCTACAAAAAAAAAAAAAAAAAGAAAAAAGAAAAGAAAAAAAAGAGCAAAGCAATGAGATAGTAGCTGGAAGGGTTACGGAATAAAGAGTTTTTCTTTTTCTTTCTTTTTTATTTGCAATGAAGAAATAGCAGCATGTTTTTTATGCTGATGGGAATGTTCCAGCTGAGAGAAAAATTGATGATGCAGGAAAAGAGAGGGAAAATTGCTGGAACGATGTCCTTGAGTAAGCAAGAAAGGATCGGATCTAGTGAGAAGTAAAATGATGGTCTTGGGAGAGAACACGGCTGCTCATCTAGCGAACACTGAGGAAGGCAGAATGCAGACGGAGGCCTGGGAGGGGTAAGTGTGGTCCAGGGAGCGACGACATTTCCTCCTAATCACGTGTGTTTCCTTTTTCTTTTTTCTTTTGGTTTTATTTTTTGGTACTAGAGGTTGAACCCAGAGGCATTCTCCCTCTGAGCTGTACACCCCCAGCCCTATTTTATGTTTTTTCTTTTGTTTTGTTTTATTTTGTTTTGTGGCACTAGGGGTTGAACCCAGAGGCGTCCTACCTCTGGGCTCAACCCCCAGCCCAATTTTATTTCTTATTTGGAAACAGGATCTCACTAAATTGCAGAGGGCCTCGCTAAATTGTCGCAGCTGGCTTCAAACCTGCGATCCTCCGGTCTCAGCCTCCCAAGTACTGGGATTACAAGCGTGCGCCACCACGCCCAGCCTATTTTACGTTTTATTTAGAAAAAGAGTCTCACTAAGTTGCTGAGACTGGCCTCAAATCTGTGATCTTCCTGTCTCAGCCTCCCAAGTACTGGGATTACAGGTGTGCACCACCACACCAGGATAGCACTTGTGCTTTCTTATTGAAACAAAGTTGTTGTTGAAAGAAACAAAGTTGTTGGCTGAGAGTGAAAGGGGGTGGGGGAATGGTGGGGCATCTGGACAGGTTAAAGCTGTGTAGTACAGTTACGTAAGAACATGTGAAAATGCTGTCCAAGTTAATCTTCCCAGTGAAAATGGTCCAATTCTTACTGAGACATTCTAGTTTGAGTCCATACCCAATGAAGGTTCTGAAACCTGCCTTTCTCTACACCATCTATAGACCTCTCCTTGCCCCAGTCCAGCATCAGAACTGGAGAAAGGAGGAGGAGGAGGCAGAGGCGGAGGTGGAAGGGCAGCATGGTGGCGTGCATGCTTGTAATCCCAGCATTTGGGAGGCTGAGACAGGAGGATCACAGTTCGTGTACAGCCTCAGCGACTTAGTGAGGCCCTCCGCAACTCAGTGAGACCCTGTTTCAAAGCCAGCAGAAAATTCCAACATGGTGACCTTAGCACAGTCGCACTAAGCTTTGGCGGGAATCCCAAAAGTAACTGCCCCAAATGATTGTGCATGAGGAAGGGTGGGATTTCTAGACAGCATAAGAACTCACCGTGTGGCACACTCACCCTCATTCTGCTCCCAGACCAGCCAGCTCTGCGACCCTCCTGGTGAACCCACCCAATCTATCTGTGTCCCCCGAATGAGATCTTTCTTTGGGGGTGACAAGAACTGAGGGAAACTCACTGCCCTTTGAAATCATAAGGGACTTTGATATTTGCAGGGGGTCCTGGAATTGATCCCCCACGGATACCAAGGATGACTATATTTGTATTAGGACCTGTCCAAGTGGTAAACACTAGAGGGGGCGGATTTAAGAGGAATAAATAAAATCCTTAAATGTCTGTAGCCACCTAGATGGAAATGAGATTCTGTGCTTGGGATGGATTTGGTGACCACATGGTGACCCCAGAGAGCCTAGGACCAAAGGGCGGAGCCAGTATTGTGAGTACAGGGACAAGTTTAATAGGCTAGAAAAATTCTTCAGGAGCCTCTCTACCCGGTGTAGAGTTTGCATCAATCAGTATATATGATTGATTTGATTTTTTTTTTTTTTGGTGGTATTGTGGATGGAATCCAGGGACATTCTACTTCTCGGAGCTATACCCCCAGCCCTATTTGTGTGTGTGTGTGTGTGTGTGTGTGTGTGTGTGTGTGTGTGTGTGTTTTGCTGGGGATTGAACCCAGGGGCATTCGGCCTCTGAGCTACACCCCCAGCTCAATTTTTTTTTTTTTTTTTTTGGTGGTACTGGGGTTCCTGGAAGCCCTTCTACCTCCGGGCTACACTCCCAGACCTATTTTTTATTTTTGGAAACAGGGTCTCTTAAATCAGCATGGCTGGCTTCAAACCTGCGCAATCCTCCCGTCTCTGCCTCCCAAGCACGGGGATTACAAGCATGTGCCACCACACCTGGCTTCAATTTTTTATTCTTTATTTTGAAGCAGGGTCTCACTAAGTTGAGGAGGGCCCCACTAAGTAGCTGAGGTTATCTGCAAACCCTGATCCTTCTGTCTGAGCCTCCCATGTACTGGGATTACATACATGGGATACCACGCTCCACTCCCTTTCTTTCTTTCTTTCTTTCTTTCTTTCTTGACTGAGGATTGAACCCAGGGGTGCTCTGCCACTAAGATACATCCCCAGCTTGTTTTATTCTTTATTTTAAGATAGGATCTTGATAAATTACTGGGCTGGACTTGTAATCCTCTAGCCTCAGCCTCCCAAGCTGCAGCACAGGTGTGTGCCACCACACCCTGCTTGATTTAAACTTGATCTTATTTGCCCTCAGTTTCCTTCATGTTTCATTTGTTCTCATGTGGCTCCCAATCAATGAACAAAGTTTTTTGGGTTTTGTGGGGTTTTTTGGTTTTTTGTTTTGTTTTGTTTTGTTTTTGGTACTGGGAATGGAACCCATGGGCATTCTACCTCCGAGCTACACCCCGAGACCTAATTATTTTTATTCTTTATTTTGAAACAGGGTCTGAGTTACAAAGGGCCTCACTAAATAGTAGCTGAGGCTATCCTCGAACCGCTATCCTCCTGTCTCAGCCTCCCAAATGCTGGGATTACAAGCATGCGCCACCACGCTCGGCTAAACAAAGAACTTTATGAAGACCTTTATCGATTAAAATTTATCCGCGAGCCAAGAACCAAGAATTTTACTGACCTATCATTCAGTAGTCATGACACCCCTCTGAGTTACATGGCACTGTTCCCACTTTCAGGTAAGAACATGGAGGCTCAGAGAGATTGTAGCACATGACTCAGGTCCCACAGATAATACTTGGCTGGAAGTGGGGCTCGAGCCCAAGCCTGTTAGAGTCCCAAACCTCCTCTGGCCACGCTGCACCAGCTGCCTCCCCCTGTTGGGATGAAGCACCCGGAGCACTAAGGAACCCTGCAGGGCCCCAAGGGCCTCTGGGGCAGGGCCCCAAGGGCCTCTGGGGCAGTGCCCCGGGTGAGAGGAACTCCCTTTAATGAAGGCAATTGAGAAACAATCCTCCTCTTTATTTGCCTGTAACAGGGGCTCAGAAAAGCTAATTATCTTCCTGTGAACCAGTTAACTATTCAATTTTCTCCATTTGGGTAATTAATTATCAGAGTCAAATGCAGGATCCAGCTAATTTTAGAAGCATGCAGCTGTAGGGTCATTTGGGAAACACATTCAGCTGAGAAGGAGGAAGAGCGGCGGGCGCCAGCTTCTGCCCGGCTTAGAGGGAGAGGGGGAGTGTTGAGGAACCTGAGGAACCGCAGGGCCACAGGAGGGCTGAGGCAGGAGCGGGAAGAAGTGTCCTTAAGGTGGTCTGGCAGCAGTCAGTGTCCTGGACTAAGGCGTGCAAAGCTTCTATTGCAGATGCCAGTACCACCTTATTGAGAGGGGCACATCAACGATCTGCTTCTTTGGCTGCCTCCTCTCTCCCTTTGAGGGACCAGTGGGAATCTATCCTGCCATTGGTCCTCACATTCTCGCTTGAAGCCAGTTTATAAAGGTGTTAATCCAGAGAGAGAAAGAGAGAGAGGACTTTAAGATCCTATCTCTGGCTATCAATACATGTTAACATTACTAACATTTATCAAGAGCCAGGTATATCTTGTACCAAGGAGCATGGGTACTGCCACTCTCCTGTAATACAGATGAGAAAACTGAGGCCCAGAGAGGAAACCTATTGAAGATCTCTTAATTTAGATATAGTAGAAGCCAGGTATGGTGGCACATGCCTATAATCTCAGTACTTGGGAGGCGGAGACAAGAGGATCTGAGGTTTGAGGTCAGCAACTCAGGAAGCCCCTCAGCAACCTAGTGAGACCCAAAAGCAAAGAAATAAAAAGGAACTGGGAGTGTAGCTCAGAGGCAGAGTGCCCCTGGTTTCAATTCCTAATCCAGCTGGGATTTAAGCTCAATTCCTGTTAACATGCTATATGTGCAATTTTCTAAAGTGGAGATACTGGCGTGTTTGGAGTAGCAAGTGTTGGGGGGGCACTTGGTTCACTAAGACAAGGTTAGCTGGTCACATATATTTAAACTTCAGCAAACATCTCAGGGGCAGGGAATACTCCATTCATCTGCAAACCCAGAGGGTCTACAGTTTGGTCCACTACCCTCCCATGTGCTCCCGGGAATAGTCCTGAGTATAGACTCTGTCTCCTGGGCCATTTTCTGGCAGTAAGGGTAGATTTGATGGTGATGGCAACTTTCCTCAGCTCTTAATATATGCCAAGAAGTGTGATAATCAGCTGGCATGGTGATACACACCTGTAATCCTAGTACTTGGGAGGCTAAGAGAAAAGGACCCCAGGTTTGAGGCAGCCTCAGCAAGTAGTGAGACTGTCAGAAACCTAGCAAGACCCTGTTTCAAATAAAATAAAATAGGGCTGGGGATGTAGCTTGGAGGTAGAATGCTCTTGAGTTCAATCCCCAATACCAGGAGGAGGAGGAGATACTCACTTTAACATGACTTAGTCCATTTAATCCTTGCAATGACCCATGAGATTCCAATTCTATAGTACAAATAGATAAACTAAAACACAAAATTCGGTCTCTTGCCCTTGCATAAGGAATCTGAGTTCAAATCTAAACAGCTTAACTTCACATCCTGCCTCTAAGTAAGCCAGGGCCTCATAGGGGTGAGAGAGAGGGAGAGAGAGACTGTGAGGCTGCCTAAAACCATGGACAGCTCCCCTGTGGCCATGTGGTTGAACAGCTAGGTTCCTGAGGCAGGTTCCTTGCACCTCCTGATTATCATCAATGTCCACCCATTGCAAAGAGCTCACTCCTTGCACAGGGGAATTCTCCTTGGACTTGCCCTCTTGTGGAACACATACTCTGGCTTGATTCAGGTTCCTGAGAAGTCCTGGAGAGTTGAGCTCTGAGCCAGGCACTTCCCTTTGCAGCATGGTGGAGACTATCCTCAGAGAGACCTGCTACCCACATCAATCCGACAGTCTCCCTCTCCTCAGCAGCCCTGCTTGCCCCACACCTTCCACCCCTGCTCCATTACAATGAGAAAAATAATCTCCTCTGCCTCAGCTTCCCCACGTGTACCTCTGTGACTTCAGTAACCTCAAAATGTACTTCCCCAAATTCGGTCTTCCTCATTTCACCAGCCACATGGGAGTTTCCAAGTTCAAAGCCAGGCTCCCTGGCCCATGCTGCAGGCCCAGAGCCCCAGCAGGTGCAGCATGGTTGCTAAGCAACATCTCGGGATCTCTGTGTGTTCCTGTCACATGATTACCGTTGCTAAGGAAACAAGTCCTCTGGCATCCCAGGACGCAGCAAGGCCCAGGCTGCGCTGTGTTACCTGAGGCCTAACACAAATCCTGCTGTTCCGTGTTGCCGATGAGCAGTGATTTCTTAAACTGCTATAGGCAACTATCAGATTAATCCTTGCCTTTACCCAGGTATTGGCTCTTAGAAGTGAGTGCCTAAACTGGACTTGGTCCTTTGCTGGACATTCATGGAATCCAGTTCTTTGGGGTGATTAGTAGTAAATCGGCTTTAGATGGATACATACATATACACACATACATACACATACATGTATTTGTGTGTGTTACTATAAATTGAACCCAGGGGTGTTATACCTTTGAGCTATACTCTAGCACTTTCTTATTTTTTGTTTTGAAACATCACCTTGAAAAGTTACTGAGTATTGTCCTTGAATCTGCGCTCCTGTCTCAGCCTCCCAAATACTGGGATTACAGGTATGCTTCACCTGGCATGAGGGTTATATTAATAGGCCAGATTCAGAAGACAACTTCATATCCATAGTTCCCTCCCCTTTTTTGGTACTGATATTGAACCCAGGGCATTCCCCCTCTAAGATACTCCCATAGTCTAGTTTTTTTTTTGTTTTGTTTTGTTTTGTTTTGTTTTGTTTGCGGGTCTGGGGATGGAACCCAGGGGCATTTGACCTCCGAGCTATACCCCCTGCCCTATTTTTTATTCTTTATTTTGAAACCAGGTCTCACTGAGTTGCAGAGGGCCTCACTAAGTAGCTGAGGCTGTCCACGAACCGCGATCCTCCAGGTCTCAGCCTCCCAAATGCTGGGATTACAAGCATGCGCCACCACGCCCGGCTACTTTCTATTTTTTATTTTGAAACAGAGTCTCACCAAGTTGCTGAAGGCCTCACTAAAATTGCTGAAACTGTCCATGAGCCTTGCAATCCTCCAGTCTCAGCCTCTCAAGTACTGGAATTACAGGCATGCACTGCCACCCCCAGCTGTTTTCCCACTCTTTATCCATAGATTCAACTGTTGAGGTGACCAAAGAGCCCACAAGGTTTCAGGACTATAACAGCAAGAAAGCAAGACAGAGATGGCCCCAGTACCACCTCTCCACACCCACAGCTCAGTGACACAGAGTGGGAGCCCCGCCAGGGATGCTGTAGTCTCCCTGAGGGATCACCTCCCTGGATCTTCCAATCCAGACCTCCAGGGTTTTCCACCCAGGATTGGCTGAAAAGTGAGGTAAAAAAAATGAGGAAGTCTCTCTAAAGAACAAAATTACAAAGGGACAACAGAAGAGGAAATATAAAAGAACTTGAGCACCAAAGGGTGGGGGGGTTGCATCAACTAAAGAATAGGAAATCCATAAATATAGAACAGATAGAAGGAAATGATCAGAGAAATAATGGAAATATGCTGTAAACGAGCAGGGCCTGGTGGCACATGCCTATATTCCCAGTTCTTTGGAGGGTGAGAGGAGGATCGCAGGTTCGAGACCATCGTCAGCAACTTAAGGAGACTCTTGGCAACCTAGTGAGACCCAAACCCTAGTGAGATTCAAACAAAGAATAAGAAAGGGCTTGAGGTATAGCTCAGAAGTAGAATGCCTCTGGATTCAGGGTTTTTTTTTTAAATAAAAGAAATAGACTGAACACAATTGGCCTATTCTAGAAAAAAAAAATAATAAGGACAGAAGTTTCCAGACTCAGAGATTCCAAAGAACAGCCAATACAAACAATGGAAATATTTCCACCCTCAAGTCACACCTCTGGAAAGTATCGGGCCCCTTATGATAAGAGAAGATTCTAAATGCTTCCAGAGAATAAAAACAATTTTCATAGGAAATGTCAAAAATCATGACAACAGACTCCCCAAGTGGCAGACAGAAGATCGTAGAGAAACATCCTCCAAGTATCCAAGGAAACTGACTTCATTCTTTCCATTACAGCTGTGCTCGTTGCCAAATGACCCCCTTTTGTAGCATCCTGTCATTCTGATACGTGTGCAGCATCTAATCCTATCTTCTGCCTACATCTCCTTGAATACCTCAAAATTGTTTGGGTCTCCACATTGGAGACTTTTCTCCAATACTTGGGGATGTTTAATAGTTGTTTGGATATTTCTATGTTTGGGTTAAGATTAGGCTTGGATGTTTATGTTGCCTGATCAGATCTAGACATAAAGCACTAAAAAATGGATCAGAGTAAGGCATGACAGTGCATGCCTATAATCCCAGTACTTGGGAGACTGAGACAGGAGGGTCACAGGTTGAAGGCTAACCTCAGCAACTGAGTGAGGCCCTCAGCAACTTAGCGGCACCCTGTTTCAAAATAAAAAGTCAAAAAAGGGCTGAGAGTGTAGCTCAGAAGTAGAATGTCCCTGGGTTCTATCTCCAGCACCACAAACAAATAAACAAACAAAATATTGGTTAGAAGCTTCCCGCACTGGGCTCGGGCATGTGGTCTTCACTGTAAGGTGAACCTCTGGATCCGTTGGTACACTCCTTAGACTTCTCATATGCTCAGAGAAGAGTCTCCCACTCTCCTACCTAGAAGATATATCCATAGCTACCAACATTCTAGCCTTCATGAGAAAAAAAAAAAAAAGAACGAGAGTCTCCTAAACTAACACCCAATTCTCCTATCATCAACAACGAACACCTCTGCCCTCAGTCGTCCCCGGCATCCTCCCTCCCCAGAAGCCCTCTTTTACAACTCTTCCAGAAAATAAACCTGCACCCTTCGGCTGGACTAGAGGAGGCGTCTGAGAGTCTGTGCCTTAGACTTTGAACCATTCTTCCCCTTTCAACCACAGCTGGTGCTTCCAGTTGTGAGCCTTTGGGAGTCTCTGCTGTGCTTGTTGCTTCTTGGCTTTTCCGGTTGCCAGTTTAGGATTCGGCTTTCTAAGTCTGCTAACTCAGCTGCCATCCATTCATCTATCTTGTGGCTTCTAAAATTGCACTGTTGCTTGGGGATATTGTCTCCTCCACTCTCTTGGCCTTTCTAGATTTAAATCTTTAAAAATTCCTGCACTAAGTGCCAGGCGTGATGGCACACACTTGTAATCCCCGCACTTGGGAGACAGAGACAGGAGGATCAAACAGGTTCGAAGCCAGCCTCTCTGGCTTAAGAGACCCTGTTTCCAAATAAAAAATATAAAATAGGTCTGGGAGTGTCGCCCAGAGGTAGAAGGGTTCCATCTCCAGTACAAAAAAAAAAAAAAAAAAAAAAAAAAATCCTGCACTAAACTGGGCATGCTGGTGCACTCTTGTAATCTCAGTACTTGGGAGGCTGACACAGGAGGATTGCAGGTTTGTGGCCAGCCTCAACTACTTAGTGAGGCTCTCAGCAACTTCGTAAGACCCTGTTTCCAAATAAAATATAAAATAGGTCTGGAAGTGTAGCCAGGAGGTAGAAAGCCCCTGGGTTCCATACCCAGTACCACACACAAAAGAAGAAAGGAGGAAAGAAGAAAGAAAAAGAAAGAAGGAAAGAAAGAAAGAAAGAAAGAAAGAAAGAAAGAAAGAAAGAAAGAAAGAAAGAAAGAAAGGCTGAGGATGTAGCTTTGAGGTAGAATGCCCCTGGGTTCCATCCCTAGTACTGAAAAAAAAAAATGCACTAAACTGGGCACAGTAGCACATGCCTATAATCCCAGTACTTAGGAGGCTGAGACAAGAGGATCACAGCTTGAGGCCAGCCCCAGCAACTTAGTGAGACTCTATTTCAAAAATAAAAAACACAAAAAAGGGCTGAGGGGCCAGGCATGGCAGCACATGCCTGTAATCTCAGTACTTGGGAGGCTGAGACAGGATGATGGCAGATTCTAATACAGCCTCAGCAACTTAGTGAGACCTTCTTTCAAAATAAAATATAAAAAAGGGCTGGGGTACATCTCAGAGTTCAAGCCCTTGGGTTCAATCCCCAGTGCCAAAAGAGGGAGTCTTGGGTATAGCTTAGAGGTAGAATGTCCCTGGGTCCAATCTCCAGTACCAACAAAACAAAACAAAACAAAACAAAAAATCCTTATATTAATCTAGTCCAGTTTTGTGAGAGAGGGTTAGTAATCAGTTGACTTCTTTAATCTGCCATCTTGAACTGAAGTCCTTCATGTTGTAAACCAATCAATCCATACTAGGTTATCTGGATCCAGACTGCCTGGGTTCAAACACTGACTCTAACATCCTGGCTTTTATATATCCTGGCTATAACCTTTGTCTGATGCTAATAACACAGTGTCACAGACAAGATATGTTATAAAAAAAAAAAGAGGTTTTCTCATGGTTTTGGTTCAAGTTAAAGGGTTGCCTCAGATGATGGTCTTTTTGCTGTTAGAGACCCAAGGTGGGGCATCACATGAGAGACAGGAACACATGAGAGACCTTGACAACCTGGCTCTGATAGCCGACCCACTCTTGAGATAACCCACTGGCCTGTCATTCATAAGGGCACCTCTTAAAGGTCCCACCTAGTCATACCTCTGTGTGTGCGTGCGCACGTGTGTGTGTGTGTGTACTGGAGATTGAACCCAGGGGTCATCCAGCCCTGGTGGCACTTCTTAAAATCTCACAATGGAGATCAACCGTCGACGTACGTTTCCAAGAAGGCAAACGCTGCCCAAACCACACGTGTAATCCACAGCACATGGGCGTATTAGAGAAACTGCCCCAGCTTCCCTCATTTATAAACTGGGAATAATTGCAATAATACTTTATATGACCATTAAGCCATTCTATCATAGTCAATGACCACCATCATTCTTATTATTTCATATTTACTGGGGCAAGAACAGGAAACCCGAGAGGAACACGGCAGGCTGGTACAACCAGTTTTCCCACTGTGGTCTATACCATGTAAATACAGTATGTACCTTAAGTAAATGATCAAACAGGTGGAAGTTCTAGTTGTGCAAATAAAGCTGGTAACAATGTCAACAGAGTATTCAAATGAACCAAAGGCCAGCAAGGCAGGCCAGTTGTTTTCAAATATGGTTGAATCTCCTAAGCATAATGGCCGTAGGCACCATTTCCCATATGACTTGCCCACGCGTGTTTTTCTGAGCATCGAAATCATGCTGTCTGTTACTTGTTTTGCAGGGCAAATGACACCATCTGGAGACTGAAAGCGGCACAGGCTTCAGGACAGTCCCCCCAGCCCCAAGGAGCTTAAGCAAAGTCTCCTTCCCTAGAAAGGAGCTTCCTTGTGCTTTCCCTTTCTTCTGGTCTGTTAGGCTTTCATCTCCCTGGCTCTGCTCTCTTTGTCCTGCTGAGCAGGCAGTAAACCTGCAGGTTCTGCGATCCTGATCCCTGCTGCTCGGTTTTAAAACAAAAAGCAAAAACAAAACAAAACAATCCTTCTGCAATTTTGTGAACTTTTCCCTTCTGGAAAGCTTAAGCCATTGGCTTTTGTGAACGAATCTGCTGCAAGGAATTGATCTTGAAATTGTAAAGGAAAAAAAAAAAGATTGAAGAAGGAAAGAAAGCGACAGAGACATAGAGGGAGGAAGCCCAGGGAGGGAACGAGGCCAGCCAGCCCAGGATGAACCACACACATACTCGGCCTTTGAGAAGCAGGACTTCTTTACCATGGATGCAAGTCTAGCCAAGGTATTTTCACTGCAGATTCACTATCAGGCTGAAGATGGCTAAACATTGTGTGTGTGTGTGTGTGTGTGTGTGTGTGTGTGTGTGTGTGTGTGTGTGTTTCTGGGAACTGAACTCAGAGGCAGTCTACCTCTGAGCTATACCCCCAGCCCTATTATTCTTTTTTTTTTTTTTTTTTTTTTTTTTTTTTTTTTTTTTTGCCGGTCTTGAGATGGAACTCAGAGGCATTTGACCTCCGAGCTACACCCCTTGCCCAATTTTTTATTCTTTATTTTGAAACCGGGTCTCACTGCGTTGCAGAGGTCTCACTAAGTAGCTGAGGCTGTCCACGAACCGTGATCCTCCGGTCTCAGCCTCCCGAATGCTGGGATTACAAGCGTGCACCACCACGCCCGGTTCCCCCAGCCCTATTCTATGTTTTATTTTGAAACAGGGTTTCACTAAATTGCTGAGGCTAGCCTCAAACCTGTGATCCCAAATCCTGGAATTACAGCATGTGCCACCACGCCTGGCTCATGGCTAGACATTTTTAAAGTGATAGCAACTGGGACTATCCTGGAAGATGCAGTTATTCAGGCCATGAATGTCTCAATGCCCTACCACTCCCTCTGCTTGGACTGTTCTTCCTCCAGTGCTTTGATTGCTCTTACCCCCAGCTTCAAACATAAAATTCCTACTCCTAGGCAAGAGCCTCGTCTTAGATCACCAGGGGCCCAGGGGTGTCTTGCATGTTTTTGAGCCTGGGAGGTTATCCTGAGAGGTTGGTGGGCATATTCTTCTTTGGCTCCAGCCACCCTCCAGTGGGCACAGCTTTATCCACGCAGCAATACGGCTGCATAGAGTACTGGGATGGCGCGGTGACATGCCTTGGGAGCCAACAGAAGACCCACAGCCTACTACTAAACACTGGAAAATGTTTAGTATAGCATATCTTCCAATTTTCCCGTGTACAACATATTTTTCTTTCTTGAGGGGGTGGGGGTGGGACTAGCGATGGAACCCCGGGGGCTTTCTACCCTTACTGCCCCCTAGTCCTTTTTAATTTTTTATTTTGAGACAGGGTCTCATTGAGTTACTGAAAGTCTCACTATGTTGCCGAGGCTGCCCTTGAACCTGTGATTCTCAGCCTCCCACGTACTGGGGTTACAGGCACGTGCTACCACACCCAGCCCTGTGTTTTTGTTTTCAGAACTCAGAATTCAGTGTCTCTGCCCTTTATTTCTCTCATCTCTCCCTACCTTAAGATTCAGAACTGTCACCCAAACTTTCTGAGGGGATTGTTAATTCTCTATCCCCAGATCTCAGATCTGCCCCTATTCCTGATCTTTCCAAACACTGACTCTTCAGCTTTTTGGTTTTTTTTTTTTTTTTCACAACTCTGTGGACTTTTTTTTTAAATAGTCTTTCAACAAATCCCTTTTGTTTTAAGTTACCCCCACATCCGTACCTGATACCTACCACCAAAGAACCCTGCCTGATCCCACAGGGATGGCTGTCTCTGGGTCACACTTTGACTCCCGAGAGTGACCATTCTTCCAACCTACTCATTGTGGGGCCCAGGAAGCCCAGGCTCATCCCTGACCACATCCCCGCAACTCCATGCAAGTTTCAACTTCTGATTCCTTGTTACCTCCTTTCAGAAAGTGATCATCCTCAGTTTAAAAAACAAAAATGCTCCATCCACCATCTTTTCGATTAATTTTGCGAATATAAGTCAGAGTCCAACCAGGAAAACGGAACCATGCTAAACATTTAAAGGAGAGAAAATTGCCGGGCGCGGTGGCGCACGCTTTGTAATTCCCGCGCTTGGGAGGCAGAGACAGGAGGGTCGCGCAGGCTCAAAGCCAGCCGCGCTGGCTTAAGAGACCCTGTTTCAAAAAAAAAAATATATATATATATATATACATATATATATATGCATATATATATCAAGTTTGGGAGTGTACCCCAAAGGTAGAAGGGCTTCCAGGAATCCCAGTACCACCAAATAAATAAATAAATAAATAAATAAATAAATAAATGGAAATTTAATGCAGAAAATTGGTTACAAAGGAGCTGATAAGCCAAACAGAGGGCTATGAAGCAACTCAGAGCTTAAGGGCAACAGGAAGCCTCCACCACCCTAGGCTAGAGGGACGAGAGGAGGTGGTATTACTGGAGCTCGGAGCTCAGGGTCACCCAGGGAAGCCAGAACCGCAGCGAGCATGTCTGACAAGAGCGGAAGTCACAGTGCAGATATAACAATTGCTGAAGATGCTGCTGTGGCAGAGAGGAAAAGAACCACCCTGGGTTTTCCTTTCTTCGGATTTTCCATCACCTGTCAACCTTCCATGCTGTACCTCGCTGCAACCCAGCCAACAAAGGAGCGTGCTGAGTCAGCCCCACCTCAACACAGCAAGGCAGGACAAGGGCCAGGAATGGATGTGAGGGCACACAGACTTTGGGAAGCATGTGCTCCATTAAATAATAATAATGATTATTATTATTGTTTGGTACTGGGGATTGAAGCCAGGGATAGCCTATCTCCAAACTACATCCCTCAGCCCTTTTTAATTAATTTTTAATTTTGAAACAGGGTCATGCGAAGTTGCTGAGGGCCTTCCTAAATTGTTGAGGTTGATCTCAAATCTATGATCCTCCTTCGCACAAATTCGAAGCCAGCCTCAGCTACTTAGTGAGGCTCTCCGCAACTTAGTGAGACCCTGTTTCCAAATAAAGTATAACAAAGGTTTGGGAGTATAGCCCAGGGGTAGAAAGCCCCTGGGTTCTACCCCCAGTACCACCAAAAAAAAAAAAAAAAATCTATGATCCTCCTATCTCAGACTCCCAAGTACTGGGATTACAGGTGTGTGCCACTGAACCCGCCATAGTTCAGGGATTTTTAAAGGTTTAAATCTATGAGCCAGGCATGGTAATGCATGCTCATCATCTCAGCATTTGGGAAGCTGAGACAAGAGGATTGGATTGCAGGTTTGTGGACAGCCTCAGCTACTTAGTGAGGGCCTTTGCAACTCAGACCCTGTTTCAAAATAAAGAATAAAAAATGGGGCTGGGGGGTGTAGCTCAGAGGTGGAATGCCCCTGGGTTCCATCCCCAGTACTGCAAAAAAAAAAAAAAATCTATGAAGACTAAATTATATTTGTTAGTATTATTTAATCTTTAGACCAAAATGATTTTTGCATTTTAATAAATAGCCCCCCGGTTCTCTTTAATTTTTTGTGGTACTAGAGATAGAATCCAGAGGCTTTCTACACCCAGGGCTACATTCCCAGACCTATTTTATATTTTATTTGGAAACGGTCTTACTAAGTTGCTGAGAGACTCACTAAGTAGCTGAGACTGGCTTCGAACTTACACGATCCTCCTGTCTCCGCCTCCCAAGTGCTGGGATTACAAGTGTGTGCCACCACGCCTGGCTTTCCCCCTTTCCCTTTAAACGCATATGTACATGTGTTCAAAATATATGCACTATTGGCCAGGCGTGGTGGCGCACGCTTGTAATCTCAGCGCTTGGGAGGCTGAGACAGGAGGATGGCGCAGGTTCGAAGCCAGCCTCCGCTACTTAGTGAGGCTCTCAGCAACTTAGTGAGACCCTGTTTCCAAATAAAATATAAAATGGGTCTGGGAGTATAGCCCAGAGGTAGAAAGCCTCTGGGTTCCACCCCCAGTACCACCAAAAATTTATATATATATATATATATATATATATATATATATATATATATATATACATACATACATATATATGCACTATTGCCAGGCATGGTGGCACATGCTTGTAATCCCAGTACTTGGGAGGCTGAGACAGGAGGATGGCAGGTTTGTGGCCAGTCTCAGCTACTTAGTGAGGCCCTCTGCAACTTAGTGAGACTCTGTTTCAAAATAAAGAATAAAAAAAAATAAGATATAGGACTGAGGGTATAGCTTGGAGGTAGAATGCCTCTGGCTTCAATTCCCAATACTGACAAAAATAATATATATATGCAGGTATATATGTATGTATATATGTGCACTATTTTAATTCCACATTGAGTAAAGATAGCATCATACAAAACACAATAGGGAAGATTTTTTCTACTGGAGAAAGCTCTGTACCTCCAGCCTGTTCTCAACATAACATTTGTGTTTCTTTACTATTCATATAGATACTTTTCATGGACTCATAAATTTGCAGGGAGAAGGGACAGGGTAACCCTTAAAGAGCGGCCTCCCTAGCAGGAGCGGTGCCGGGCATCCCACTCCTCCAGGCCCTGGAGGAGGCAGAGCATCCACTGAGGAATGCAAATCACTGAGTTCCTCCACAGCTCCCCCCAAACCTCTCCCTCCCCGTCTTCTCTGCCTAATTTCCCCACTGCTGATGAGGGTTCAGACAGGCTGGCCTAACATCAAAGCCCAGAGAAACGGGGATGGCACAAATGTGTGACGACAGCAAGATGACCAAACAGGATCTTATATAAGTTCTTACATAAGTTGCTCTATTTCTCACATAAATTATGTCTAAATAAATGCTTTCGTAGGCGATTGGTTTTAGTTTGGTCTTGCTATGCTCACCAAGACTTGTGTGTGTGACTGGAGCCTTCCGTCTTGTCGGTCTGTGCTGCCTTAAAAGCTCCAGTATTCTGCTCTGGCTACGTGATTCTGAGGGAGCAATTCTGGTGCAGTGTGTAGGCTCAGCCTCCGTAAAAGCAGTGGCTGACAGTCCTCCCTGGAGTCATAGGAATAGCGAGCCTGGGAGAAGGAGTAGGAAGGGAGACCACCAGGGTGGGGCAGAGCGTGGAGGCCCTTGAAAACGCTCTGCAGAATGGCCCATGGCCAAGCCAAGGGCAGAGACTAGGTCAGGGGCCGGCATGCTGGGCTCCAGTGCCCCACCTGCCCCACTGGAATAGTCCTTGGCTCTGCTCTCCAGAGGCGATGCTAAATCTCCACCTGTACTCCACCTGGGTTTAGGTGAGGTCTACCTTGCCCAGGACCTTATAATATAATGAACAACCCTCCAAAGACTGGCAACAGCTCAAGTCGCCACTTAGCTGTTCCACAGAGACCTAAAACTTAATGTGTTGATCTGCGAATTTGTTCATATCTCCCCCCACAAGATCCTGCTTTTTTTTTCCTATCTTGAGTAATGGCACCTCCAGCCATTCAGCTAAGTTAGAAACCAGAATCTCACCCTTGATACTAAGTTTTCCGTTATCACCATCTAATTTCCTACCTCCTAAACATCCTGTGACTCTGGTTACTTTTCTCCATCCCCACAGCCATCAACACAGATCAGGTCATCTGTTATTTAATATTTGCGCTAAGCTATGTTGGTCGAGCACGCCTGTAATTCTAATATTTGAGAGGCTGAGACAGGAGGATCTCAGCTGGAGGCCAGCCTTGGCAATGTAGCAGGACTCTCAGCAACTTAGCAAGACTTTGTTTCAAAACAAGGACAACAAAGCTGGATACAGTAGTGCATACTTGTAATCACAGTACTTGGGAAGCTGAGAGGAAGATCGCAGGTTCGTGGCCAGCCTCAGCTACTTAGCAATGCCCTCCGCAACTCAGTGAGACCCTGTTTCAAAATAATCAAAAATAGGGCAGGGATTGTAGCTTGGAGGTAGAATGTCCCTGGGTTCAACACTCCAGGATGGCAAAAAAAAAAAAAAAATCTGGGGGTAGAGCTTAGAGGTAGAATTCCCCTGGGTTCAACCCTCCAGTACTACACACCACACATATACACACACAAAAAAAAAAACTTGGACTACATGGTCATATCCTAACTAGACACATTTTCCACATTTGCTCATTTCCCAGTTGTTTGCTGAGCACCTTCAGGGTGTTAGATACGAGTAATGCCATGATAAACCCAACTAAGTCCCCATCTTCACAGATCTAATATTCCTACAGAAGCCAGTTATCTCTCCTAAAGCACAAATATTGCCAGTTCTGTTCCCAGCTTAAAGTACGCCAATGCCGTCAGAATAAAACCCACACTCCCACACGCGCCTTCCTCTACAACTCATTCCACTCAGTGTCTCCTTTCCTACCTCCCCAGCCATAGGGAATCCATCCCAGTGGCCCAGGTGGACCAAGCTTGCACGCATTCTAGAACATTCTAACCACCCATCTTCCTCCTTTGCTAAGGACGACTTGCCCTTCGGGTATCCGTTTAGGGCTCCCTTGGCCAGTGTTGCCAACAGAGACGAGTAAAGGCATGTTGGAGATAGTGCAGTCTGGAGGATGCCCAGGATTCCTGAGGCCTGGAAGTGCCTGCCATGGCCACTGATGCCCTTTTCTTCTCCTGAGTCTTGGAAACGAATATGCGCCCAGAGAACAAGGCTGGAAAAGTGCCTACTCTTTATTTCTCTGCAATCTGGCTTCTCATGGTGCTACACTGAACAATGTGGAACACTTCTTTGACCTGAGTTGGAGGAAGACCTGATTTCAGAAGAGGATTTTTACCATTTGGGGCTTCTAAGTACCTGAGTACTATTTGAAAAGAACCAGAACCTAGGACATTGATGGGATATATTCAGTGGTAGCCATGTTGGCAGAAATGACCCTGATGGCGCATTTCTGTAGTAGAACCTTATTTGGCTTTTCTGAGAGCTATTCTTCCAGTGAATCTTTTTTTCTTCTTAATTTCCTCGTGTGTTTTCTTTTGGGGGGGGGATTGAATTCAGGGGTATTCTACCTCCTAGCTACACCCTTAGTCCTTTTTATTTTTTGTTTTGAAACAGAGTCTTGCTTGGTTGTTGAGAGTCTTGCAAAGTTGCTGAGGCTGGCCTCAAACCTACAATATTTCTGCTCAGCCTCACAAGTACTGAGATTACAGGCACGCACCACCTTTCTTTATAGGGTCATGGATATGGTCTCTGCCACTGGGACAAAGAAAACCTGAATAGAACTCTATGCTGTATCCTTTCTCCTCCCCCAACCCTGCCATGGGACCCATTCCAAATCCCTACTGTGATGGTGCCCAATGGCAGGCCAAGGAAGCGTATACCAGGCAGGATAGAGATTCTAAGTTCCAGCCAGGCATGGTGGCGCACGCTTGTAATCCCCGCGCTTGGGAGGCGGAGACAGGAGGATCGCGCAGGTTCAAAGCCAGCCGCGCTGGCTTAAGAGATGCTGTTTCCAATATATATATATATATATATATATATATATATATATATATATATATATATATATATATATATTAGGTCTAGGAGTGTAGCCTGGAGGTAGAAGGGTTTCCAGGAACCCCAGTACCACCAAAACAAAAAACAAATAAACAAAAAGATTCTAAATTCCACAGATGATCTTGATTTATCTACCCACCTACCTTTGACTCTGTGTGTGTGTGTGTGTGTGTGTGTGTGAGAGAGAGAGAGAGAGAGAGAGAGAGAGAGAGATAGGGGGAGGGAGGGAGAGAGAGAGTCTGAGGACTGAGCCCAAGGATGCTCTACCACTGAGCTATACCCCTACCCTTTTCTTACTTTTTTTTTTTTTTTTGCAGGTTTGGGGATGGAACCCAGGGGCATTTGACCTCCGAGCTACTCCCTCTGCCCTATTTTTTTATTCTTTATTTTGAAACAGGGTCTTACTAAGCTGCGGAGGTCCTCGCTAAGTAGCTGGGGCTGTCCGCGAACCGCGATCCTCAGGTCTCAGCCTCCCAAATGCTGGGATTACAAGTGTGCGCCACCACACCTGGCTTTCTATTTTTTATTTTAAGACAGGATCTTGCCCAGTTGCCCAGGCTGGCCTCAAACTTGCAATCTTCCTGTTTCGGCCTCCCAAGTACTGGGATTATAGGGATGCAACCCTGTGCCCGGCTCACCTTTGGCTTTTCTTGATGGGTTGGCAACCCAAACACCAAGACCATTCCCCTTAGTCACATGGGAAAAGAGAATTTCAAAACTGATCTAATCTTACAAGAGAGAGTTTTACTCTTTGCCCTGATTTGCATCCTGGCCCTTGGCCCATCCCTATTGGCACGTCAGCTGCTCGGACACAAAGCCAGGGAGAGAGGTGCTGGGCTTCTCCCTAGAGCCTGGCCTCTGTGAGTGCATAGGAGGCTGCCTGTTGTTTTCTAGGTACCAGGTTCCTTGCAAAAGGGGCACCATTGTCCCCTGCTTTGGTGACTCTGTGGTGCTTGTGATTTAACACTGCCCTGTCTTCATTTCGATCTTATGGCCTCTCTCTTCGGCGACTGTATTGATTCCTCTCGCCCCTACGGCCCCTGTACTCGCTCTGGGTCACAGCTTCTTGCTGGGTCCCTTGAGTCTGTCTCCCCACAGCTGCTTCTGCCTGGTGGTTCCACGCCTCCCGGCTTCAGCTTTTCTGCTTCGGCCTTCAGCTGTTTCTCTCAACCTCCAGGCCATTCTGCTGTTTATCTCTTAGATCCAAACATGCAAACTTCTCCAGGGATGATGTGATTATATCTTTTGTCCATGACCCACGCAGAGTCTTGCACAAGGTCTGTTGTCCACGGCTACTTTGTTCAGAATGGCGAGGGATGCCGCAAACACAGAGACCTAATGGATTCTACTTTAATCCACTACTGGAGACTCAATGCGTACAGAGCTAAGCAGGCCATCTTCACTTTCTGCTCTTGTTCCTGTGTTCCTTTACCTCAGTGAATATTCTGCTATTCTTTTTTATCTTTTGTAGTACTAGGAATTGAACCCAGGGGCAGGCTACCTCGGAGCTTCATCGCCATTTATTTATTTATTTGTTTCTGAAACAGGGTCTTACTAGGTTGCTGGAAGTCTCACTACATTGCTAAGGCTGTCCTTGAACCTGTGATCCTCTTTTCTCGGCCTCCCAGATTTGTCAGGAGTACAGGCAGGTGCCGCCACGCCTAGCTGGCTCTGCTCTTCAAAACAAAGCCACCCCTTGCAACTTAACTTCTCTAGCTTCATTTCTTCCCCTTCCAACTGCACCATAACCATCTGAACTTCTCCATACACAATTTAAAAAATAAGAGCAGAGCCAGGCATGGTGGTGCATGGCTGTAATCCCAGTACTTGGAAGGCTGAGACAGGAGGATCGCAGGTTGGAGACCGGTCTCAGCAATTTAGTGAGGCTGTTTCAAAACAAAATATAAAAAGGGCTGGGGGTATAGTCCAGAGATAGAATGCTGCTCCTGGGATTAATCCCCAGTACCACATAAATAAATATTAAAAAAAAATAAGTAAGTAGATAATGCTGTTTTCCCAACCTTCTAGCCAATGCCGTCTCCCTTTTCAATCTTCTTCACAAGGGAGCTTTGTTTGTGTTTCTCTGTCTCTACTTGTATTTTGTTTTCTTTAAGAGAGCCCAGCCTGGAATGTCTTCACATCCTCATCACTAAACCATGACTCTTTGGAGGCAGGAGTGACGTCTCAGTAATCTTTCAGGCTGACCAGGGTGAGTGTCAGTTTCTAAAAACTAACTCAGCAATGACCTTGGAATGTCCTTTCCCTCGACCTTAGAACATACAGTCTCTTTTTAGTTCTCCCATCTCTGGGTCTAGCAGCTCACTTTTAGGAGCTGTAGAAAAATGAATGTCCTGATCCGGGCATGGTGGTGCATGCCTGGAATTCCAGTCCTAGGGAGGCTGAGACAGGAGGATCGCAGGTTTGAGGTAAGTCTCAGAAATTTAGTGAGATCCTGTTTCAGAATAAAAATAAAATAAAATAGGGCTGGAGATGTAGCTTGGAGGTAGAATGCCTCTGGGTTCAACCTTCAGGACAGAGAGGAGGGGGGGGGTGTCCTGGAGACATCCTGGTGGGGCCTCACTCTCTTCCTCCCCTGTGATGAAGGCTGCTTAGGCAGGAATGAGACTGCAGGACCAGGTCCTGAGTGCCCTTCTCTCCAACAAGTGGGAAAAGCTACAGAGATACAGTTGTGACCTACGTGGTTCTTGCCTGGACTCTCAGAGGCTCTGGGCTGCCTGGCTGCTCCTTGGGCTGTTCTGTGGAATGAGCTCATTTCCTCTTGTGCTGTGGATGTCTCTTGTGATGCTGCAGGGCGCTAGGCTCAGGAGTGACTCAGCTGATTTGGCGTCTGGAATGCCCGAGTGGTGCAGAAGTGGTGGGGGTGGGGGCAGAATGGCAGGGGATGGATTCGGAATCAAGGTTTGAGTCTTATGGTCATGAAGCGGCCGGACCTCATGCTCATAAAACCATGGGGGATGGCCAGAAGGGTTAGGACCTGGCAGGGATCGTGGGAACTGTGCCAATCAGAAAGGATCTAAGAGGCTGCAGGGTTCTCACTGAAGTCGAGGCTTTGAGAATGTCCCCCCAGACAGCCAGAACTGGTGATGAGGATTCCAGCTGGCAGGTGACACAAATCAAGAAGTATATGAGGTTCTCATAGCAAGATCCATCAAAAGTTGGAGAAGTGCCGGGCGCGGTGGCATACGCCTATAATCCCAGTTCTTGGAAGGCTCAGACAGGAGGATCACAGGTTCGAAGTCAACCTCAGCAATTCAGTGAGGCCCTCAGCCACTTAGTGATACCCTGTTTCAAAATAAAAAATAAAGCCGGGCGTGGTGGCGCACGCTTGTAATCCCCGTGCTTGGGAGGCAGGGACAGGAGGATCGCGCAGGTTCAAAGCCAGCCTCTCTGGCTTAGGAGACCCTGTTTCCAAATAAAAATATAAAATAGGTCTGGGAGTGTAGCCCGGAGGTAGAAGGGCTTCCAGGAACCCCAGTACCACCAAAAATAATAATAATAATAAATAAATAAATAAATAAATAAATAATAAAATAGCCGGGCATGGTGGCGCACGCTTGTAATCCCCGCGCTTGGGAGACGGAGACAGGAGGATCGCGCAGGTTCAAAGCCAGCCTCGCTGGTTTAAGAGACCCTGTTTCCAAATAAAAATATAAAATAGGTCTGGGAGTGTATCCCGGAGGTAGAAGGGTTTCCAGGAACCCCAGTACCACCAATAAATAAATAAATAAATAAATAAATAAATAAATAAATAAATAAAATAGAGCTGACGGTGTATTTTTGGAGATAGAATACCCCTGGGTTCAATCCAATCCCCAGGGCCAAAAAAGTAAATAAAATATAAAAAGTTGAAAAAGAAGAAGAAGAAGAAGAAAGCAAATTACTCACACAGATGAGAGTAAGAAATCATGCAAGAATCAGCCCTGGGAGTCAGAGCACAGGCTGGGTGGGGAGGAGGAACTAAGGCTCGGAAGCATAGATCATGGTCGTTGCCCTGGAGGAAATCCGGGTTTGAGTTTGGTGCGGAGCCCAGCAATATAAACAGAAACGCCGATAACACATGGTCAAGGCTGGCAAGATGAGCACAGTGTCTGTGCTGCACAGAGGGTGAGGACCTAGCTTTCTTTTTGGAAGGAAGTCTGGGGGTCCTTTGTAGTAAGGGTAAACTGGAGGACAGAAAGGCATTTGCCAGGTGTAAAAGAGAAGCCTGGAACAGGCACAGAGGGGTATGAGCATGGTGTCGCAAAGCCTGTGGGGCACAGCGGGTAATCGTGGGGACTGATGCACTGGCTGCATGGGAGTATGCCAGCACTGTTGATAGGTGTCAACAGGAAGCAGGAGAAAGGGCGTAATTTCTCCTGGCCATAATTTCGGCGATCCTCCCTAGTAGTAAATATTGATTGTTACTCCAGGGCCCTAGCATCTGACTCCATCAAATGACAGCTCTTCCTCCTAACGAGGAGAGATGGGCAGTAGCTAGCTTCTCTTTAGGGTGATTTTTTTTCCCTTCTTTTAAGTGTAGGATGCTGACTTGGCCTGACCTAAGGAGAAGGAAGCTAAAACAAAAAATAAGGGGGAATTGCAACTCAGCGGGTACTTGGGTGTGCAGGATTCAGTCCTCTACACACAGAGTGCTGGAACAAGGGCTGTATGATGCATTGGTTTCCCCAGAAATAGTCCTTGACCAGTTGGTATTGAGTCAGGAATGAGCTGGGACGAATGCTGTAGTTGGGTCCAGATGTTGCAGTGGAATAGACATGGTCAGGTGATGGTCAGAAGGTCTGTGCATCTCTGGGAAGCCGCTTGCTTGATGGAGAGGAAAGAAAACAATAGAGCTTTCGCCAGGCATGGTGGCGTCCCAGCTACGCCAAAGTGAAAGGCAGGAGAATCCTCAGTTTTAGGCCAGCTTGGGCACTATAGCAAGACTCTGTCTAAAATATATATATATATATATATATATATATATATATATATATATATATATATATTAGGTTCAGAGTTTAGATGCAATTTACTGTGTGTCCTTGAGAAAGTTACTTAGTCTCTGAGCCACCAAGTCCTTTGCTATAAAATACAGATCAAAGCACCTACTTCCTAGGATTGTTGTGAAGGTAAATGAGCTCCTCTGGCACACACTGGAAGTTTAGTTAAAGGGAATCTCTTCTGCTTCTCCCTCCTGACCTGTCTCAAGAATTCTAAAGGAAGGGGTGCGGGAGGGAGATTAAATCCAACAGGTATGAAGAGTCTGTCTGGCATGGTGGCATGCACCTATAGTCCCAGCTACTCAGGAGGCTGAGGCAGGAGGATTTTTTTTTTTTTTTTTGTAGATCTGGTACTGGGGGTGGAACCCGAACCCAGGGCCATCTGACCTCCGAGTTACACCCCCTGCCATATTTTTTATTCTTTATTTTGAAACCAGGTCTCACTGAGTTGCAAAGAGCCTCACTAAGTAGCTTAGGCTGTCCACGAGACCTCCAGTCTCGGCCTCCCAAATGCTGGGATTACAAGCGTGAGCCACCACACCTGGCTTGAGGCAGGAGGATTTTAAGTTCAAGATCAGCCTAAACAACTTACAAAAGCATGTCTCAAAACTAAACTAAACTAAAAACTAAATGTCAATGCCCAAATAGTTAGAGTTCTTTTATATCAATAATAGAGCCAGATGCTGTAGCACACACCTATAATCCCAGTACTTGGGAGGCTAAGACAGGAGGGTCATAGGTTCGAGGCCAGCCCCAGCAACTTAGGAAACTCTGTTTCAAAATTAAAAATAAAAAAAAGAGTGTGGTGGCGCACGCTTGTAATCCCAGCATTTGGGAGCCAGAGACAGGAGGATCACGGTTCGAGGACAGCCTCAGCTACTACTTAGTGAGACCCTTTGCAACTCAGTGAGACTCTGCTTTAAAATAAAGAATAAAAATAGGGATAGGAGTGTATCTCAGAGGTAGAATGCCCATGGGTTCCATCCCCAGTACCACACACAATAAATAAATAAATAAATAAATAAATAAATAAATAAAAAGACTGGCATGTAGTTCAGAAGTAGAATGCTCCTGGGTTCAGTCCCCAGTGCCATTAAAAAAAAAATCAGTAAGAGAAAGAATATCCTAGTAGAAAAATGGACAAAATATAAAATTAATTAATAAATGCATTTAAGATCTATTAATCAGCCGGGCGTGGTAGCGCATGCTTATAATCTCAGCATTCGGGAGGCTGAAATCGGAGAATTGCGGTTCGCAGACAGCCTCAGCTACTTAGTGAGGCCCTCTGCAACTCAGTGAGACCCTGTTTCAAAATAAAGAATAAAAATAGGGCAGTGTATGTGGCTTGGAGGTCAAATGCCCCTGGGTTCCATCCCCAGACCCGCAAAAAAAAAAAAAAAAAGAAAAAGATCTACTAAAATCATATAGTATATATGCAAATGCGTAGCCATATAGTATATACTTCATTAACAAAGATAATGAGTTATAACAACAAAATATTTCCACTTAGCTTGATAAAGTTTATAAAGCAATTAATCATAAGTGCCATGTGTTTCATTTCACAATTTATAAATCATTTGTATCTTTTTTTGTGTGTGTGTGGGTTTGGGGATGGAACCCCGGGGCATTTGACCTCCAAGATCCACCCCCTGCCCTATTTTTTTTTTTAATTCTTTATTTTGAAACCAGGTCTCACTGAGTTGCAGAGGGCCTCACTAAGTAGCTGAGGCTGTACACGAACCTCAATCCTCTGGTCTCAGCCTCCCAAATGTTGGAATTACAAGCATGGGCCACCACACCCGGCATTTGTATCCTTTTTTATGGACTATTTATTAATAGCTTTTGCTCAGTTTTTTTTTTTTATGGACTTTTGGTCTTTTTCCTTTTTTTTTTTTTTGATACTATAATTGAACCCAGGGGCAGTTTATCTCTGAACTATGCATCAGTCCTATCTTATTTTTTTATTTTGAAACAGACTCTAAGTTGCTGAGGCTGGCCTGGAACCTGTGATCCTCCTCTCTCAGTCTTTCAATTATTGGGATTACAAGTACATCCCACCATGCCCAGCTGGTATAAAAACTCTGTATTTCATTTTAATCTTTGATTGCCATAGGTAACAACTACTTTTCTAGTTTGTCATTTGTCTTTTTGCATGAGTGTGTGGTACTGGGGATGGAACCCAAGGACATTCTACCTCTGAGCTACAGCCCCACCCCTATTTTTGTTTTTTATTCTTTATTTTTTGAAACAGGGTCTCACTGAGTTGCAAAGGGCCTCACTAAGTAACTGAGGCTATCTGTAAACCACGATCCTCCTGTCCCAGCCTCCCAATGCTGGGATTACAAGTGTGCGCCAACACGCCCAGCTGTCATTTCTATTTTGACTTTAATTTTAGGCATTTACCAAGACATCGGAAACTAGCAAAGTTCTCTCTTCACATTCAGGTGATAAAGATCACTCAAATTCATTTAAACGTGCATCATAGTCCATTTGTTGCTGCTATAACAAACGCTTGAGACTGAGTCGTTTATAAAAATAGAAGTTTATTTAGCTTATGGTTCTGGAAAATGAGAAGTCTAAATACATGGTGCTGGCATCTGCTCATTTTTAGGGAAGACCTTTCTTTCTTTCTTTCTTTCTTTCTTTCTTTCTTTCTTTCTTTCTTCTTTTGTGGTACTGGAGATTGAGTCCACAGCCATTCTACCTCTAAGCTATATCCTCAACCCTTTCTATTTTTTAAATTAATTAACTAACCACTAAGCCAAGCATGGGAAGGAGGGATGGGGAGGGAACGGGGTGGGGATCGGGTAGGGGCTAACTGGGCGATGTGTGCATGTATGTCTACAAAAGTATTTTCTTTATACCATTATGATGTATGAATACATTGCACCAATAAAAAAAATAAAATTAAAATTAAATTAAAAATAAAATAAAATAAATTAATTAATTAATTAATTTGCAGTACTGGAAATTGAACCCAGGGCATTCTACTTCTATGCTATATCTCCAGCCCTTTCTATATTTATTTATTTATTTATTTATTTATTTATTTATTTATTTATGGTACTGGGGATTGAATCCAGGGATATTTCTATATCTACGCTACATCCCCAGCCCTTTCTATTTATATTTTTTATTTTGAAGCAGAATCTCGCTAAGTTGCTGAGAGCCTTGCTAAGTTGCTGAGGCTGGCTGAACACCTGCAATCTTCCTGTCGCAGCCTCCCAAGTAGGCCGGGCTGGGAGGGCCTTTTTTGCTGTGTCTTGTCATGGCAGGAGTATCGCATGGTGAGACCAAGCAAACTTGTGTCAGCTCAGGTTTCTCTTCTGCTTCTCACAAAGCCACTGATGCCATCACGGGGGCTTTACCTTCATGACCTTCCATGGCCTCACTCCAAATACTATTAACACATGCCTTTGAGAATAAAGTTCCTAACACATGATTTTTTTTTTTTTTTTGAGGGGGACACATTCAGTCTACAGTAGAATACTTTTCTTTTGGGCTGGCAAAGATGAAAATGTTTTACAGTATGCAGTGTGAGAAAGGCTATATCCCTAACACGAGATTGCTAGTTTGGCTGAGCTCAGGCAAAACCCACTTTACACTTAGACCTTCTAAGTCTCACCACTCTGGGTTTACACTTTGTATTTTGTACTCTTCAAAGTGTGGTTCCTACATAGGCATGAGCCCAGGAAGAAATGACACTGGCCAGATGCAATGTTCATGTACTTCCAAAAGCTGTATTTCTTATTGAAAATTAATGGGCTCAGATCTGGTTTATACATTGGTCTATAAATTTGGTTAATTTGAGTCTGCCCTAGAGATGGATTTCTTCTCAGGGCTCATAATAATCAAATTTCTGAACTGTAAGTCTGAGAATCGGACCTGGGGTGTATTAATTTGTTCAACTCTTCCTAAGAAATGTCATTTTCAGTTTTACTACCTTCACTTGGAAATAATCCTCAACCTCTACCTATCGCTCGCTCTCTCTCTCTCTCTCTCTCTCTCTCTCTCTCTCTCTCTCTCTCTCGTGTGTGTGTGCGTGTGCGTGTGTGCGCACGCACAATGGTACTGGGGAGGGATTGAACTCAGAGACATACCATCTCTGAGTTCTGCACCCTCAGCCCCATTTCATTTTATTTTGAAACAGGGTCTCATCAAGTTGCTGAGGACTTCACTAAGTAGCTGAGGCTGTCCATGAACCGTGATCCTCCTGTCTCAGCCTCCCAAGTACTGGGATTACAGGCATGTGCCACCAGGCTTGGATTAATCCCCAGCATTTCTATGCCTATGCAAGTATCCTTCTAATGATAAGTAGAGGAGAATGTTTCAGAAAATAATAATACCTCGTAACCAAGAATACTTTATAATTATACCTACTCTATTATTAAGTATGTTCTACTTCTTTATTTCATTATTTTAATGCCAAGGATCAAAACCAGGGCCTCACACATGAACACTAACATCCCTTAGTTAGATCCCTAGCCTCTACTTTTTATTTATTTAAGATGGATTCTATTTATTTATTTATTTATTTTGGTGGTACTGGGGGTGGAACCCAGAGGCTTTCTACCTCCGGGCTATACTCCCAGACCTTTTTTATACTTTATTTGGAAACAGGGTCTCACTAAGTTGCTGAGAGCCTCACTAAGTAGCTGAGGCTGACTTTGAACCTGTGCGATCCTCCTGTCTCAGTCTCCCAAGCACGGGGATTACAAGCGTGCGCCACCACGCCCGGCTTAAGATGGATTCTAGCTATACTTCTCAAGTTGGTCTCAAACTCTTGGGCTCAAGCAATCCTCCTGCCTTGATCCTACCAAGTAGATGGAAGTATAGGCATGCACCACTGTGCCTGGCATTATTTAGTACTGCTTGGTGCATTGAACGGACTATTTATTTATTTATTTGTTTGTTTGTTTAGTGGTACTGGGGTTCCTGGAAACTCTTCTGCCTCCGGGCTACACCCCCAGACCTATTTTTTGTACTTTATTTGGAAACAGGGTCTCTTAAGACAGGGAGTCTGGCTTCGAACCCACGCGATCCTCCTGTCTCTGCCTCCCAAGTGCGGGGATTACAAGCGTGTGCCACCACATCTGGCTTGAACGGGCTATTTAAAAGCTACAACACAAGCCAGGCATGGTGACGCACGCTTGTAATCCCAGTGCTTAGGGAGCCGAGACAGGAGGATCACACAGGTTCAAAGCTAGCCTCAGCTACTTAGTAAGGCTCTTAGCAACTTAGTGAGACCCTAGTTCCAAATAAAGTATAAAAAATAGAGCTGTGGTGCATGCTTGTAATCCCAGCATTTGGGAGACACAGACAGGAGGATCACAGTTCGTGGACAGCCTCAGCTACTTAGTGAGGCTCTTGCAACTCAGTGAAACCCTGTTTCAAAACAAAGAATAAAAAATAGGGCTGGGAGTGTCACTCAGAGTTAGAATGCCCCTGGGTTCCATCTCCAGTACCAAACACGCGCGCGGGCGCACACACACACACACACACACACACACAAAAAAAAAAAATCCCGGGCATGGTGGCACACGCTTGTAATCCCAGCATTTGGGAGGCTATTCGCAGACAGCCTCAGCTATTTAGTGAGGCCCTCCGCAACTTAGTGAGACCCTGTTTCCAAATAAAGAATAAAAATAGGGCAGGGGGTGTAGCTCGGAGGTCAAATGCCCCTGAGTTCCATCCCCAGACCCGCAAAAAAAAAAATAGGTCTGGGAGTATAGCCCGGAGGTAGAAAAAGTCCCTGGGTTCCACCCCCAGTACCACACACACACACACACACACACACACACACACAGCTACAATACTTCTGTGATGCAAACAACACTAGCTCTAATTTACAGATGAAGAAATAGCAGGCCCAGAATGATAAAATAATTTGACCAAGGTTACCAAGAAAAGAAAGTGCTACCGCCAGTGCTTGAACCCTGAACCATCTGCTGCCTTTGCATTTATGTTGGTAAGAGCTGCTCATGATCCTGACTTGAGATCTTCCTTTAGCTCAGGGAGCTTTGCTATTACATAACTATCCCACCAACTATTCCATTAATAAGCCAATGACCACTCTGCTCTAACTTCTCCATTTCTTTCTGAATTTTTATTTATTTATTTATTTATTTTTATTTTATTTATTTATTTATTTATTTATTTATTTTTGTGGTACTGGGGGTGGAACCCAGAGGCTTTCTACCTCCTGGCTATACTCCCAGACCTTTTTTTTTTTAATATTTTATTTGGAAACAGGGTCTTTAAGTTGCTGAGAGCCTCACTAAGTAGCTGAGGCTGGCTTCGAACCCGTGTGATCCTCCTGTCTCAGCCTCTCAAGCACGGGGATTACAAGCATGCGCCACCACACCCGGCTTTCTGAATTTTTAAATCTCCTACACCATGGGGCCGGGATGTAGGTCAGTGGCAAGGTGCCTGCTTTGCAGGTGTAGTGCTCTGGGTTCGATCCCCAGTTCCAAAAAATAAAAAAAAATAAAAAATAAAAAGAACCCCTTTAAATCTCCTACACTAAATCATTCACACAAGTACTCTGTGGGTAACACACAAGGAACTCTGGCCAAATCTGTCATCCCAGAAAATATGGGCTTCCAGCTAGGCTTGGTGTCACATACTTATAATCCCAGTACTTGAGAGGCTGAGACAGGAGAATCACAGGTTTGCAGCCAGACTCAGCAATTTAGGGAGGCCCTTGGCAACTTAGCAAGATCCTGTTTCAAAATAAAAAATAAAATAAAGCCAAGTGTGGTGGCTCACGCTTGTAATCCCAGCATTAGGGAGGCTGAGACAGGAAAAATCACAAGTTCGTGGCCAGCCTCAGCTACTTAGTGAGGCCCTCTGCAACTTAGTGAGACCTTGTTTCAAAATAAAGAACAAAAAATATGGCTGGGGGAGTAGGCAGAAGGTAGAATGCCCCTGCATTCCATCCCCAGTACCACAAAAATAAATTAAATAAAATAAAACAAAATAAAATAGAGCTGGGAGTGTAGCTCAGAGGTAGAATGTCCATGGATTACATTCCCAGTACCACAGAAAGAAAGAAAGAAAGAAAGAAAGAAAGAAAGAAAGAAAGAAAGAAAGAAAGAAAGAAGAGAGAAAGAAAGAAAGAAAGAAGGAAGGAAGAGAGAGAGATGGGCTTCCATTCTTCTCTAACTTCAACAACGCTGTGTGAAATTTAAAATATTAAGTGTTTCCCATACCTTGTCTTCTATCTAGCAGAACTAGCTATCGGCTGACACATTCCATATAAGGTCTCAGGCCTCAGGAAAAAAAAGCCTTTCCCTCACCATTTTTCAAAGTATAGATTTAGCTCTTTATTTCCTGAATGTGAATTTAGAAACTTTATTTACCCGTTTCTGATGCTTTGGTAATGTTCAAATCACTAAAATTGTCCAGACTATAATTGAATCGAGTTATTTGGAGGATATAAGAATACCATGCAGTTTCGTTTTATGTGTTGCTATTTTTATGAGGGCTAGAAAACATTCTGTAGACAGAAAAATAAAAAGTGGAAAATAGAAAGGGAGCTTGCATTGTGGTACAGGGAAAAAGAGAGAGAGAGAGAGAGAGAGAGAGAGAGAGAGAGAGAGAGAGAGAGAGAGAGAGAGAGAGAGAGAGAAACCTGGGAAGAAAGTAGGCAACATCATAATTTGTTATCACTTTTGCCAGTCACTGTGGGAGATGCTTCATGTCTATCGTCTTGTTTAATCCCACAACCACCCTGAGCTGTAGATTTATTAATCCATTCCATGGATGCAGAAACTGAGACTCAGAACTTTTAGGTAACATATTCAAGGGCACACAGCTATTCCAGAAGAGCTTTGAGTGTAGTTCTCTCAGACCCTCCGTGCAGGGTATAGAAAGGAAGAATAGATCAGAAAATTCAAACTGAAATCTAGCAGATAACTGAAAAGATCAAAGTGAAACTAACTAGCTCTGAGGAGAGAGGAGTATGATCTGAGGCAGAAAAGGACATGCTGGCCATTAGTGAGAAGTGTGGCTTCTGAATCTACCTGCTGTCTGCCCACAGCAGGGGAGAAAAGGCAACTGGAGCTGGAATTGATGGAGGTCAGGGTGGGAGTGAGTTAAGGGCTCCTCAAGTCAAGAGGATGATGCTTCAAGAACAGGTGAGTGAGGGGAGTCTCAGGTGAGTGATGAAGGCCAAAGAATCACTGATCTGGCGCAGATGTGGTGGATGTATAGATACATGGATAAATGAATGATTGATGGATAGGTAGACAGATGTATAGATTGGTAACTGGTATGATGGATGAGAGGACTCTGGGTTGAGGAAGTCCTGAGCTCACTGGCTGGCTTTTCCCTCCTGGAGGATCATTCTCCTTGCCAAAGTCTTCCATCAGTAAAGATAGACTTGCTTGCCATGGTCTCAATAATGCCCTAGCAGCCCATCAAGACCATTCCTAGTGATTTGAGTGGGAGTGCCATTCATTGAAAAGAAATATTTACTGGGTACTTTCTATGTACCAGGCACGACTTCAGTGGTGGTATAAAACAGTACACAAAATCTTTTGATCTCAGTCCTTGTGGAGTTCTTGTGGAAAGAATGATCTGAGTCATGTGATCATACAAATAAGTGTACAGTAGAATTTGAGTATTCCAAAGGAAGGGTACACAATGCTATAAGAACATGTTGAGTAAGGCTTCCTTGAGAAAGAAATACTTGTGCTGTAATGCGTAGAGGTTAATTATTTAAAGGAAGGGTGCTGCATTCCATAGAGGGAAACCATCAAGTGCAAAGATCCCTTGGGTGTGTGTGTGTGTGTGTGTGTGTGTGTGTGTGTGTGTGTGTGTGTGTGTGTGTGACTAAGGATTGAACCACGGACACTCTACCTCCAAGCTACACCCCAACCTTTTTCATTTTGTTGTTCTGAAACAGGGTCTCGCTAGGTTACTGAGAGTTTCACTAGGTTGCTGGGGCTGCCTCCTGTCTCAGCTTCTCAAGTACTGGAATTACAGGTGTGCATCCTCACACCCAGCTAGGTTCCTTGTTTTTAATGGTTCATCCAGGAGGGTGTAGTTTCAGTCCAGGATTGGTACTTATTTATTTATTTATTTATTTATTTTGCGAGTATGGGGTTGGAACCCAGGGGCATTCAACCTTCGAGCTACAACCCCTGCTCTATTTTTTATTCTTTATTTTGAAACAGGGTCTCACTGAGTTGAAGAGGGCCTCACTAAGCAGCTGAGGCTGTCCGCGAACCGCGATCCTCCTGTCTCAGCCTCCCGATTGCTGGGATTACGAGCATGCGCCACCATGCCCGGCCAGGATTGGGACTTTTTGAACATTTTACAGTCTATCTGTAATCTCCTTTCATAACTAGAAGCTTCCCTGATGTTCCACAAGTATCCATTTCAGGTCAAAGATAATGCTTCTGTCTTTAAGCATATGAAACTTTTCATTTATTCATGCATATATATACACACATGCAAGTACTCATCTAGCCAATCATATCTCCAAGCAAATATCTACTCACTGTGTACTCACTGATTGCCCATTCATATATGTATTTAATCATCCATCATACCAGTTATCAATCTATGCATCTATCTACCTATCCATCATTCATTTATCCATGTATCTATACATCCACCCACATTTTGTATCTTCTTGTGCTTGTATATCCATTTACCCACTTATCTACCCATGTAAACATCTATTCATATATCCATCCATGTATCAATTTATCCTCCCTTCCAACCAATCCAACCTTTTTTAGGTAACTATCCACTCTTCTTTCCATCCATCCATCCATCCATTCATCTGTCCATGTATTTATTTGTCATCTATCCAGTTAATCATCCCAGTATTCCTCTATCTTTCATTTATTTATTTTCATCCATTAATGTATCCATCTTTTTCTCTTTCTGCTGTGACAAATTACTACATATATAATGGTTTAAGACAACACAGACTTATTGCCTTTTAGTTCTAGGAGTAAGAAGTCTGAAATGGATCAACTTACTAAAATAAAAGTATTGGTAGAGGTGTAGCCCTTCTGGAAGCTTTAGGGGAGAATCTGTTTCCTTGACTTTTCCATCTTGAACACACCTATATTTCTGGTCTCATGGCCAACCTGCTCCAATTTCAAATTCAGTAGCATAGCGTCTTCAGATCTTTATCTGACTCTGTCCCTTCTGCCATTCTTTTGCACTTATAAAGAGCCTCAAAATTATTTTGGGCCCACCCAAATAATTCAGGATAATTTCCCCCATATCAAGGTCAGCTGATTAACAATCTTTTTTTTTTTTTTTTAACAATCTTTGTGTGAGTGTGTGTGTGGTACTGAGGGTGGAACCCAAGGGCTTTTCTACCTCTGCACTATACTCGCAGACCTATTTTTTTATACTTTATTTTGAAACAGGGTCTCACTAAGTTGCTGAGAGCCTCAGTAAGTAGCTGAGGCTGGCCTGGAACCTGTGCAATCCTCCACGCTGAGATTACAAGCGTGCACCACCACACCCGGCTAACAATCTTAATTCTCTTTTGCCATGCAATCTAACATATTTTCAAGTCCAATAATTCTGATGTGAACATCTTTGGGCCATTATTCTCCCTCTTGCCTCATGCATCCATTTATGCATTCATCTATCTAATCATTCATTATCCCATCCTGTGTTCATATACCAATCCATCAGTTTGGTCATCCATTTGCTCATGTATATATGATGAATAGAAAGACACATATATGTGCCTTTCTACCCATCCAGTTGTCCATTTATTTAACCATTCATCCAACTAATCATTAATTCATTTGCCTACTCTTAATTTATGTCACGTCAGCCATCCTTTCTAATTTCACTTATCCATTCAAAAATCCATTCATACACCAATCATTCATGCATCAATTTATCTATCTCTTCAACCCCCTGTCTAACCTTTCATGAGGCACCTTTAGTTGCCTTGCCTCTGACCCTCGAATTAACCAGATAGCGCTCTTCCAAGATCCCAAGCATGTGCGTGCCCCCACGATTTGGACCTATTTACCCAAACAAGTAATTTTACCTGTATCTTTGTTGTTTGGTCTCAACAATCTCCTTTTCTGATCCTAGCACCAAATGACTCTCCAGGCTCTTAACCCTGATTCAGTTTTGTTTGTAGTACTTTGTACTGGCTATATGCCAATGGCACTTCCTGGAATCTTACTTAGTTTACAGAGCCCTGGCAAGTGTTGACTTTGCGTTGATTCTGATTTGTCCTTCTCCTGGTCGTGCCTTGGAAGATGGAGGGCAATCAGCTACCCTGAAATATGTTAGTACGTGTTGTAGGGAAGAAGTAGATTAGAGCTCTGTGTCTCAATGTTTTTTCTACTACCCTCCCCATCCACTCCATAAAGAGGTTTGGGTAAAACCCATACTCTTCACAATTTAGGTTGTTCCTCCACCAGGGAAGTAAGACAAATAGTACTTTAAAATATTTGTGGTGTGATGGTCATAAAAGCATTTTGCAAACACTTCGATAGATGAAAATGCCATGTAAAGATCTCAAAAAATGTGACTATAAGGAAAAATTAAATAAATATGGCTAATTTTATTTTTAACAAAATGCCCTGTTTTTCCCCCAGACCTTTCCCCCACTGGTGCTATTAATCAGGCAAGAAAACATATACTACTGAAGCAAAAGCATAAATAGTAGCAGTAACAATAAAACTGCTACTCACAAAATCAACTGTAATTTATAGTTGTCAGAACTATTAATGGTCTTACCACAGACTGAGACATAGGTAAGGTGGACTATGGGCTGTGCGAAATTCTCAGTGCTCAGCTAAAATGCCACCCCCGATTCTGTTGCTCAGGAGAGCATACCAGAATGCAAATGAAGAGGAGTGACATCATTACAAGGATAACTGCTCCCATTTATTTTTTTTGAAGATTTAAAGAAGTTTATTAGAAAGATAGAAATACAGAAAATAGGAATACAGCTCCATACCAGACTGGCATGGAAGGGGTGACTCGAAATGAATACACCCCCATTTATTTTATTTTTAAGAAAAGTAAGTCAGTCAGACTGCGGTATTTTATACATGATTAGAAACAAATTACTGGCAATATACCTATGACTGACTATGTCAAGGCATGACTGCTGAGAGCTGAGGCTAAGTGACTGCTAGGTTTCTGCAGAGTTTTAAGGCCAAGAATTCATCCTGGGCATAAATGCACACTGGAGTTTCCCCCTCTTGCCCAACCTGTACCCAACTTCCTTGAGCGACCCCACAATCGCTGTCACGTTTCAGTTCTGTAAGCCTGCCTGCCTGCTTCCATCATTTGTCACAAACCTATAAAATGGGAGCCCAAGGCAGGAGTCTTTCAGGAGCTGTTCTAATTTCAGCCCTCTGGTGTCATAAACTTTCTCTTTTCCACCATAATCGGCACTGGGTCAATTATCCCAAAGAATTTCTGCAACATCTCCATTTTTCCCATCCATAAAGTGAGGGTAATCAATTTTCCCTTGTATGTTAACATACAAGGGAAAATGGTAAAACATGTAAAACATCTAGAATGGTGCCTGGTGCATGTAAAGTGCTCAATAAACACTTTCTATGATGAACGGTCAATGTAACCGTTTATGGTTTACTTATCACGGGATCATCCTTCCTTCCAAATTTATTTTCTTCTAGGCTATATCTCGGGAAGAAGCAAAAGAAGTGGTAGGAGCTAGATTTTCTGGAATTTGGAGTTTAACCTCCAGTAATGAAAACATAAGAACCACTCGCAGTAAATAGAATTGGACGGAGAAATGCAGCTTGCTGCCATCGGTCTTGTTCAAATTGCTGATGGTCAATCTGGATTTTCTGTCACTCAGAGGTCATAAAACATGGCGTCAACAAATGTTTGCTTGATGGGGCTGCAATGAATCATGGAACAACTCGAAATAGCTGGGCATATACCATATGTTGAGCAAACTCTCAAGTTTGGAGGCAAGCTTATGCCATAACTAAGCATGGTTTACAGTTACAGTAATTTAAGGATGGATGCCACTTACACACTTCAACACCCAACATATGAGTTACCTGCTGCTGCATAACAAATTGCCACTGAAGCTTGATGGCTAATAATAATAATAATAATAATAATAATAATAAACATTTATTATCTCCCATTGTTTCTATAGGTCAGAAGTTTGGGAGTGGTTTATTTTCGTGTCCAAGGGGCTTCTCATGACATTATAGTCAAGACACTGGCTGGGGATGAAGTCTTATCCAAAGGCTTGGGTTGGCATGGAGGATCTGCTCCCAAGGCTGTGTGTTCTCATGACATAGCTACAGACTGCTCCCATTGCAAATGTCCCCAAGGAGCAAGTCAGATACTGTGATATTATTTATGACTTCACCTTGGAAGTCACACTTTGCCTTTGCAGTAGCATGCTACTGATTACGCATATCATATCAGCTCTATTCAGTATGCAAGGGGGTAATCTCAGGATCTGAATCTCAGCAGGTGGAGATCTTTTGTTTTATTTTATTTATTTATTTATTTATTTATTTTGGTGGTACTGGGGGTGGAACCCAGAGGCTTTCTACCTCCGGGCTATACTCCCAGACCTATTCTATATTTTATTTGGAAACAGGGTCTCACTAAGTTGCTGAGAGCCTCACTAAGTAGCCGAGGCTGGCTTCGAACCTGCGCGATCCTCCTGTCTCAGCCTCCCAAGCGCGGGGATTACAAGCGTGCGCCACCATGCCCAGCTGAGATCCTTTGTTTTAATACTTTTATTTGGTGCATTGCATTTATACATCAAATTGGGGTACAGCGTGCTAGAAACAAAACAGGCACACCACATCTTGCAGAAGGGCTACCAGGCTTTACCTAAGCAAGCACATGGAAACTAATTCATTAATTAAAAAAAAAAACTGTGCAGTTTCATTTCTAGAATGCAAAATACTGCTGCTGCTTTTATTGTCAATTTACAGATGGCAGCCTCTCTCTAAATTGGTCAGTAATGCTGATGGTAGAGCTGCACACACAAGGAAAAGAATTTCACAGCAACTTGAGGCTTAGTAAAAAGCCTCGGCTTAAGCAAGTTTTTATGGCTAAAACTGTCTGACCATAGTTGCTGGAAAGCACACTGCTGCGCGAGGATGAAGGACTTATGGAGCTGTTTCAGGGTAGAGTGACCAGTGTTTTTAAAAAATCCTGCCCAAGAACACTTGAAGTGTGACTTTTCATAAATCATAGTTACTGAAAGGGCCCATAGCCATTTATATGTATAAATTAAGAGTGTGTGTGTGTGTGTGTGTGTGTACGCGTTCATGTAGTACCAGAGATTAAACCCAAGGACATTCTGCCTCCGAGCCACACCTCCAGCCCTATTTTATTTTATTTATTATTATTATTATTTTTTTTTATTTTATTTTTTTTTAGTGGTACTGGGGTTCCTGGAAGCCCTTCTACCTCCGGGCTACACTCCCAGACCTATTTTATATTTTTGAAACAGGGTCTCTAACGCCAGCGCGGCTGGCTTCGAACCTGCGCGATCCTCCTGTCTCCGCCTCCCAAGCGCGGGGATGACAAGCGTGCGCCACCACGCCCGGCTCCAGCCCTATTTTATATATTTATTTTTTATAATATGCTCTTATCGGTGCATTATAGTCTCACATCATAATGTAAATCATGTTGACAGTGACATGCATGCACACAGCACTTGGTGCCCCAACCTTTTATTTTTATTTTGAAATAGGGTCTCTCTAAGTTTCTGAGGCTGGCCTCAAATTTGTGATCTTCCTGTTTTAGCCTTCCAAGTATTGAGCTTACAGGGACAATCCCATCGTGCCCAGCTTAAACTCAGGTTTTAAAATATTAAAGTAGGCTCTTCCGCCGCCATTTTAAATCCAGCTCCATACAACGCTCCGCCGCCGCTGCTGCCGGGACCCGGACTGCGCGCCAGCACACCCCTGCCGACAGCTCCGCCACCATGGAGGACATGAACGAGTACAGCAACATAGAAGAGTTCGCAGAGGGATCCAAGATCAACGCGAGCAAGAACCAGCAGGATGACGGTAAAATGTTTATTGGAGGCTTGAGCTGGGATACAAGCAAGAAAGATCTGACTGAATATTTGTCTCGATTTGGGGAAGTTGTAGACTGCACAATTAAAACAGATCCAGTCACTGGAAGATCAAGAGGATTTGGTTTTGTGCTTTTCAAAGATGCTGCTAGTGTTGATAAGGTTTTGGAACTGAAAGAACATAAACTGGATGGCAAATTGATAGACCCCAAAAGGGCCAAAGCTTTAAAAGGGAAAGAGCCCCCTAAAAAGGTTTTTGTGGGTGGATTAAGCCCGGATACATCTGAAGAGCAAATTAAAGAATATTTTGGAGCCTTTGGAGAGATTGAAAATATTGAACTTCCCATGGATACAAAAACAAATGAAAGAAGGGGATTTTGCTTTATTACATATACAGATGAAGAGCCAGTAAAGAAATTGTTAGAAAGCAGATACCATCAAATTGGTTCTGGGAAGTGTGAAATCAAAGTTGCACAACCCAAAGAGGTATATAGGCAACAACAGCAACAACAAAAAGGAGGAAGAGGTGCTGCGGCTGGTGGAAGAGGTGGTACTAGGGGTCGAGGCGGAGGTCAGGGCCAAAACTGGAACCAAGGATTTAATAACTATTATGATCAAGGATATGGAAATTACAATAGTGCCTATGGTGGTGATCAAAACTATAGTGGCTATGGCGGATATGATTATACTGGGTATAACTATGGGAACTATGGATATGGACAGGGATATGCAGACTACAGTGGTCAACAAAGCACTTACGGCAAAGCATCTCGAGGGGGTGGCAATCACCAAAATAATTACCAGCCATACTAAAGGAAGACATTGGAGAAAACAGGAGATGCTAAAGAAAACCATCTTGCAGGATGACATTGAAGATTGGTCTTCTGTTGATCTAAGATGATTATTTTGTAAAAGACTTTCTAGTGTACAAGACACAACTGTCCAACTGTATATAGATGCCATTTAGTTTTCTGTTTTTACTTTGTCCTTTGCTGTCTGTGTTATGACTCAATGTGGATTTGTGTTTATACAAATTTTATTTGTATGATTTCATGTTAAACCTCAAATAAATGCTTCCTTATGTGAAAAAATAAAATAAAATAAAATATTAAAGTAGTAGTAATGCTATGTATGGAGGAAAATGAGAACTCTGTGGCACTGTAAGTGTTAAATTAACCAGATTAATATATAATGGATAGAGCCAGGCGTGGTGGAGCAAGCCTGTAATCCCAGCACTTGGGAAGCTGAGACAAGAGGATTGCAGGTTCGGGGCCAGCCTCAGCTGCTTAGTGAGGCCCTTTGCAACTCAATGAGACCCTGTTTCAAAATAAAGAATTAAAAAAAAAATAGGGTTGGGGGTGTAGCTCGGAGGTAGAATGCCCCTGGGTTCAATGGTTCAGTCTCCAGGGACACACACACACACACACACACACACACACACACACACACACACACAAATATATATAATCTGGCTTGCTTTAGAGCTTTTAAAAAACTGAGAGGAGCTCGGTGCAGTGGTGCACACTTGTAATCCCAGTACTCGGAAGGCCGAGACAAGAGGATCGCAGGTTTGAAGACAGCCTCAACAAATAGCAAGACTTGGATGTGAGTGTGGTCTGGCTGCGACATCTGTCACCCCATTGATCACCAGGGTTGATTCGGCTGATTGGCTGGCTAGGCGGGTATCCCCTTCCTCCCTCACCCTCCATGTGCGTCCCTCCCAAAGCTGCACACTCATTTGAAGAGGACAACCTTCCCCGAATAGAGGAAGACCAGTCTTTAGTCAAGGGTATACAAGTAGCTGCGCTCCTCTGCTAGAACCTCCAAACAAGCTCTCAAGGTCCATTTTAAGGGTAGTCAAGCTTCCAAGACTCCAGACACATCCAAATGAGGTGCTGCACGTGGCAGTCTGCCTTCCTAACAAACAAACAAACAAATAGCAAGACTCCTTACTAGTGAAACCCTGTTTCAACATAAAAATTAACTGCTGGGAGTGTTGCTCACAGGTAGAATGCTCCAGGGTTCAATCCCCAGTGCCACAAAAACAAACAAAAGAGTAACTGTGAGAGGTTAAAACATAGAGACTTTAAGGACAAGCAGGCCCAATGCCAGGACACCTGTATATTGCCTTAGTGCTCTTTACCAAGGCAGCATCTTTGGAAACAAGTATAGCCTCATAAGATGTTTCTTTGTAAACCAGACCTGGAGGATTGGAGCGAGTAAGTTTTCAAGAGGTTTTTCCTGGCCTCCTCCACCAAAGCAGATCCTTTGAGCCCTACCTCACAGCCCTCCTTTCATGAGCACTGCTGGGAGGTTACATTTAATCACATGATGACTGGATTAATGTCTTTCTCTTCTGCAGATTGCAAGCTCCACAAGGGTTGAGTTTGTGCCAAATTGTATTCACCATTGTATCCCCAGTACCTAGATAGCACTTGTCCATAGCAGGCATTCAGTACATGTACTTTCATGGGCACATTCAATTTTTTTTTTTTTTTTTTTTTTGGTGGTGGTACTGGGGATGGAACCCTTCTACCTACGGGCTACACTCCCATTCTTTCTTTCTTTTTTTCTTTCTTCCTTTTTTATGGTACTGGGGGTGGAACCCAGAGGCTTTCTACCTCTGGGCTATACTCCCAGACCTATTTTCTATTTTATTTAGAAACAGGGTCTCACTAAGTGCTGAGAGCCTCACTAAGTAGCTGAGGCTAGCTTTGAACCTGTTCAATCCTCCTGTCTTCACCTCCCAAGCGTGCACCACCATGCCTGGCTCAATTTTTTTTTTTTTTTTTGAGGGTCTGGGGATGGAACCCACAGGCATTTGACCTTCGAGCAATACCCCCTGCTCTGTTTTTAATTCTTTATTTTGAAACAGGCTCTCACTAAGTTGCAGAGGGCCTCACTAAGTAGCTGAGGCTGGCTTCGAACCTATGCGATCTTCCTGTCCCAGCCTCCCAAGCGCTGGGATTACAAGCGTGCGCCATCATCATGCCCAGCTCCTCCATTTCTTTTTCTTTCTTTCTTTTTTTATTTCTTTTTTTATTTTTTGCGAGTCTGGGGATAGAACCCAGAGGCGTTGGACCTCCGAGTCACACTTCCTGCCCTGTTTTTTATTCTTTATTTTGAAACCAGGTCTCACTGAGTTGCAGAGGGCCTCACTAAGAGCTGAGGCTGTCTGCGAACCGCGATCGTCTGGTCTCAGCTGTTATGGATTGGGAAACTATCCCCAGGGATCTTTGTTAGACCCCTGGGAATAATTTCCCAAAAACTCTCCAAAGAAACAAAAAAGCAGAAAAAGAGGAAAAGATAGAAATACAGGAGATAGAAATACAGCCCCATGCCAAAATGGCATGAGGGGGTGACTCAAAATGAATACACCAAAGGGCTTACACGTGGACTCAGCCTTTTATACCCATGACCTCCATCTTGTTTGCGTAACTCTGACGCAGTGAACGTCCCTGTAAGGTACCTCCCCCAATAAGGTGTGGTGAGGTGTCTCCTTTCATGAAGGTCGACCCCTCCCTAGATCATCATGTAGATCAGTCTTTACTTAAAAGCCTTGTTCTCCTCTCAAGATCTGTCTTTACATAGAGAAAGGCCTAGTTCTCCTCTCCTATTGACTGGTTAATTACTTTGAGCTAGGTTAATTTACATTGGAATAGCTGCCTGCTTTAGGCAGAAATCAAGTCCTTTCTTTACCCTTGTCTGCTGCCATTTTGACACAACTATTTTTGAAATATATTAATAGTCATAGCTTTCGCAAATCTTCCTAGGCCATTCCCAATACTGGTACACTGGGGATTGAACCCAGGACATTCTACCGCAAAGCTACACTCCCAGCCCTAGTGTGGATTCTTTCATTTGAAACAGGATCTCACTAAGTTGCAGAGGGCCTCACCAAGTAGCTAAGGTTGGCCGCAAACCTGTGATCCTCCTGTCTCAGCCTCCCAAGTACTGGGATTACAAGTGTGCACCACCACGCTCGGCTTTCCAAAGTCTCTTTTGAGCTGGGCGTGGCGGTAAACATTTGTAATTCCAGCACTTGGGAGGCTGAAACAGGAGGATCAGAGGTTTTCAAGGCCAGCTGCAGCAACTTAGTGAGACACTGTTTCACTGTTGGATAGAATGTCCCTGAGTTCAATCCCAGGTACCATAACTCTTTTATATCCCTATTATTCCCTAGCTTCTGCATATGAAAGAAAACATATGACCCTTCACTTTCCTTAACTGGCTCTAATCTCACTTAAGATGATGTTTTCTAGATTTATCTATTTTTTCCTGCAAATGTCATAATTTTGTTCTTTTTCTTTTTGTGGTACTGGGGATGGAGCCCAGGGGCATTCGACCTCCGAGCTACACCCCCAGCCCTATTTTATTTATTTATTTATTTATTTATTTATTTTTGTGGGTCTGGGGATGGAACCCAGGGGCATTCAACCTCTGAGCTACACCCCCCCCCGCCCTATTTTTTATTCTTTATTTTTTGAAACAGGGTCTCACTGAGTTGCAGAGGGCCTCACTAAGTAGCTGAGGCTGTCCGCGAACCGTGATCCTCCGGTCTCAGACTCCCGAATGCTGGGATCACAGGCATGCGCCACCACGCCCGGCTTACTTCATTTCCTTTGGAAAGATACCCAGGACTGGCACAGCTGGATCATATGGTGGATCCTTTTCCAGTTTTCTGAGGAATCTCCATACCAATCTCCACAGTGGCTGCAGTAATTGCAATCCTACCATCACTGTTCGTGTTTCCCCACATCCTCGCCAGCATTTATTATTGTTTAACTTATTTTTTTTTCGGATCTGGGGCTGGAACCCAGGGGCATTCTACCTCCGAGCTATACCCCCTGCCCTATTTTTTATTCTTTATTTTGAAACCGGGTCTCACTGAGTTGCAGAGGGCCTCACTAAGTAGCTGAGGCTGTCTGTGAACCGTGATCCTCAAGGTCTCAGCCTCCCGAATGCTGGGATTACAAGCGTGCGCCACCACGCCCGGCTATTGTTTAACTTCTTGGCGATTAGCATTCTAATTGGGTTAGATGGAATCTCAGAATAGTTTTGATTCATATCTCCCTGACTGCCAATGAGACTGAACATCTTTTTCATGTATTTACTGGCCATTTGTATTTCTTCTTTTGTGGAGTTTCTTATTTAGTTCAATTGCCCATTTCATGATTTGATTACTTGTTTTTTTTAGTGTTAAGTCTTTTAAATTCTTTATGTATTCTAGATATAAGTTATCTATTAGAGGAACAGCTGGCAAAGAGCTCCCATTCTTAGGCTCTCTCCTTAGATCCTTGATGATTTCCTTTGCTGAAAAGTAACTTAATTTAATGCCCTCCCATTTATTAATTCTTGTTTTGATTTCCTGAGCTCTGGGGGGTCTTCTTGAGCAAGTTTCTACTTGTGCCTAGATGTTGGAATGTTAGGCCTATGCCCTCCTCTAGTAATTTCAAAGGCTCTGGTCTACTTTCCAGGTCTTTGATCCTTTTTAAGTTGACTCATGTGCAGAGGAGCACATTCAATTTTAAATGGCAATCTCCTTAGGTATCCACTGAAGAGAAATGAAAACATATGTCCACACAAAGATGTGTACATGAAGGTTCAGAGCAGCATTATTCATAATAAGCCCAAAGTGGAAACAATCCAGTGCCCATTATCTACTTCTGTATATGCTATGCCCCCTTCATAGAACATTTTCAACCTGTCATCATTTATTATTTTTGTGTGCGGTACTGGGGATGGAACCCAGGGATATTCTACCTCTGAGATACACCCCCAGCTCTACTTTTTTTTTTTTTTTTTGGTGGTACTGGGGTTCCTGGAAGCCCTTCTACCTCCGGGCTCCACTCCCAGACCTATTATATATATATATATATATATATATATTTTTTTTTTTTTTTTTTTTTTTTTTTTTAGGTCTGGGGATGGGACCCAGGGGCATCGAACCTCCGAGCTATACCCCCTGCCCTATTTTTTATTCTTTATTTTGAAACCGGGCCTCACTAAGTAGCTGAGGTTGTCCGCGAACCGCGATCCTCCAGGTTTCAGCCTCCCAAATGCTGGGATTACAAGTGTGCGCCACCACGCCCGGCTTATTTTATATTTTTGAAACAGGGTCTCTTACGCCAGCGCGGCTGGCTTCGAACCTGCGCGATCCTCCTGTCTCCACCTCCCAAGCGTGGGGATTACAAGCGTGCGCCACCACGCCCGGCTCCAGGTTGCAGAGGGCCTCGCTAAGTAACTGAGGCTGTCCGCAAACTGCGTTTCTCCTGTTTCAGCTTCCCAAATGCTGAGATTACAAGCGTGCGCCACCAGCCACCATGCCCGGCTTATTATTTTGAAACAGGATCTCACTGAGTTACAAAGGACCTAAGTAGCTGAGGCTGGCCACGAACCTGTGATCTTCCTGTCTCAGCCTCCCAAATGCTGGGGTTACAAGTGTGCACCACCACACCAGGCTTGCCTTGTATTCTTCCTCTGATCTCTTAAAACTAGGCTCAGGTATCATCTGATTAACACATGCAGACTTTAAGCAATGCCTACTATGTGCCCGGCATTAAAATAGTGCTTGAATTACAAATACAATCTCTGCCTTGGAGGGGCATGGACTCGAATGAAGTTAGACAAGTTCTGTATTAGCCAGGGTATGCTAATTAATGGCCACAACATACAACCGTCACATCTCAGTGACTTGACATTATGACAGTTTATTTCCTGCTGCTGGCACGGCTCAGTGCAGGGAAGCTCAAGGGTTCTGCTCTTTGCAGTCAGGGAGCCAGGCTCACACTATTGCCTTTTACTGGGCCTCCACTGGGTAATTTTGCATATAGCCAACAGATAAGGAAAGGAGGAGAGGGAGGAGGGTCACACAGGAGTTTTCAGGGGATGCCCAGAAATGGGGGATACCTGTCTCCCTAGATTCCATTATCCAGAGCTCCGTCAGATGGGCTCACCTGATGACTGAGAAATGTATTTTTCTATAAGCCTAGGAGGAAAATGCAATGGTCTGGTGAAAAAGCCCCCCCCCCATAAGAACAATGAAGATCAGAAGAAGCAAGAGAACATGGTCAGGTGGGATGTATCTCGTGTTGGTGGATTTACTGTAAGAAAGTTCTAGAATTGCTGAAAGCCATTCTGTGGCTCCCTGCAGAGTGCTTTTCTGGAGCCATTTGGAAATGGGGACATACTATGTAGCCCAGAAATTTGTGCATCCCTGGTGCGACCCTCGCAGCAGACCTTCAGAGCCTCATAGTGTTAACCATCTCTTTTCCAGCAGCTGCTGGGGCAGCCAGCTCTGACTTCACACAGCTATGCCCTGGTAGCACACTGCCTCAGCACCTTGCCATTGCCTCTCGCCAGAGTCCCTGTTTATACTGAGTTTGGGGACACCACAGAAGACCACTGGCATCTAGGCAGGAACAACTGGTATGAATCTTTATCCACTGAGAGATGAGCTGGCGGATATATTTCCATCCCTTTCCCCTCCCATAGATGATTCTGAGACTCATTTTCTATGGTTTCTCAGAGGATAATCCCTTGAGCAGAAGTAATAAGCCACACTTAGGAGGCCAGATTAATAACTATTCTGGTATTGGCTTTTCTCCCTGCCTTACACCTTTGCCTCGTGCCTGCAGTACTGAATTAGGCTCTGCTTCTGGACAACCCAGCTAAAAGCATCTTAGCTATTTGTCTCTCTTCCTGTTGCTCCCCACAGGTCCCTAGCTGCCAAAGTGCTTAAAGTACCTGAAGAGTCAGATTCCGCTAACCCCTCTCAGCTCTGCAGACCTGCTGGGTCAAGGTCAAACCTACAGCCTCTCCTGACTGTAGCCACAGACTCTTACCCTTACTTTGCATCTGCCTATCCTACTCAGTTGTGAATCCATCAGGTACTCCAATCGATTCCTTGTTTGATGACCTAACATTGTATCTCTGTATGTTTAACTTCTCCTTTGCTGTTGACTTTTTCAATATTTGAGCACAGCAATTACCAATAAGTCAACCTTCCTTTCCCTCCTTCTCTGCACCTCCTCAGACTGTCTCTTGCCTCTGTACATACATGCTACTCCCTTTGTCTGGGGCCCCACTTTCTTTCCTTAATGCTGTTCCTAGCCTTTTTCCAGAATATGCGTAGACCTGGGGCCCTTGCATTATCGAGAGCTCTGGAACCCTTAATTTTGGTTGTTTGAGCTGAACAGGCTGTGACTACCAGCTACCTGGTTCTGCTACAGTGTCAGCAGCAACTGGCTTAGGAGAGGCAGGTAAACTAGCCCCATGGGGCTGCAGTAGGGGGGATATGTAACTCTCAATGTACTGGTTCACCAGCTTGGCAGAATTGGAGATCCTCACAGTCTATATGCAAAATCGCCACTTTGTCCCCAACTAGAGTATAAACTTCTTGAGGGCAAGGATGTTGTCTGCCTTGTTTAATACTGTATCCTGTACCTAAAACAATACCTGGGGTGTAGCTGGGGCATAATAAATATTGCTTAAGGAAGGGACACAGAGGCACAGGGAAGGGCTGGGACACATTCTGGCCAGCCTCGAGTCAAATGAATGAAAGGTGTCCAGGCCAGACACGGGTGACAGGGGACTGACCACTGATAGCTCTGCATTTTCAGAATGGGCAAATCTCTAATGACTAACAAGAATTGAAGAAGCTTTACTCAGAAGAGAGTTAAGGGCCACAGGCTGAAAGCCATAGGAATATTGGGATTTCAAAGAATGCTAAAAATATTCTCTCTGGGGGTGCAGTAAGACTCCGCTAAATCATTATAGCTATCCTTGATATGCTCAAACCATGCTCATCTTAAATGTATCCAATAAACTGCTCTTGGCATCATCAGACTCAGATCATCCTTGCTTTAATTAAAGTAAAATGAGCCTCTAAAGTCAGAACCCAACCGGCTATTTTTAGTGGGCACTGAAGAAACACTCAAGGTGGTCAGGCAGGGAGTGAAGAGGGCAGGATCTAACCCCTTGGTCCAGGGTGGGAGGCGGCAGTAATGAGATACCACAGGGAGTATTCAGCCAGGTAGGGCAGACTCCCCGGCCTTCCTTTCCTAATTGCTCCTCCCCACCTCTGGTCTAATTTCCTTCCTTCCTCCATCTATTTTCTTTATGACACTCACTATTACCTGCCCCTTGTATTTATTTATTGTCCTCCAATTCCCCGAGAGCGAAAGCTTTGTCCTATTGACCGCTGTATCCTCTTAGATCAATGTCTGGTAGTTAGTAGGCACTTAAAAATTAGCTGCTAACGAACGAATTAAGAAATATAACAATTAGTTGAATCACTGCCATATGCTGGGCCCCGTCCTTGAGGATGCTACAAGGATGGCAGCGGAGATAGGTCCGAAAATAAATACACCATGGCTCAGACACCTGATTTTGTATAGCTAAGGCGCTGCAGGTTCCCCGGGGCCTAGAAAACTCCTGGGGTGTGCGGAGGCCCGCTGCGTGCCAGGAAGCCAGGCGGAGCCGCAGGAGATGCGGGCTGGAGACTGGGCTCCTCTCTCGGCCTCATCTTTTCCTGACTTGCGGGACCCCTGCCTCTCCTGTCGCGCGACCTGCGCCCCAGCAGAACCCCTCGGTCGCGGGATCCCAGCCACATCCTGTCCCACCCGGGGTGAAGCCATCCCCAGATCTTCCAGCAGGCTCGCCCGCTACCTGGGAGACCTCCACCTGCCGCCGGAAGCCCCGCGCCCGCGCGCGCCCGCCCCAGGTCTCCGCCTCCTGCCTGCGGTCTGCGGCGCGCACGACCCCGCCCCGCCCCTTGCGCCCGCGGGACCCCGGCCCCGCCCCGCCCCCGTGGCCCCGCCGCTCTGTCCCGGGGGGCGGGGCCGCGCTCAGCGGCGTCTCCAAGGCGGGGGATTCGAGGCGGGGGGGGGGCGGGGCGGCCCCGGCGTCGGCCAATCAGCGCCGCGATCACATCCATGCAAATACGAGCACAATGGAGCGAGCCCATCACTCGTCCCTGCAAGCAAGCTTGAAATTGGCTTCCGCTTGAGCGGCAGCCGGACTGACCAATAATTCTGTGTTTTGGGCCGGCGAAGCCCAATGGTGCGGCCGGGAAGGCGGGCCCGAGCTGGGTTAGGGTGTCCTTGCAGGGTGTCTGAGCTAAACTTCACCAAATAATAGCTGTTTGTATTTTGGCTGTTGCAGGAGCCATTTTAGGTAAGTTCTTCTCTTAACTTTTTATTTTCCTCCCCGGCCTCGGCGGACCGGCCTCGTCCGCGGGCCCCCGGCCCCGCCCCGCCGGCCCGGCTGGGGTGCCCTATGAATGGAGCCGGGATGAGGGGCTGCGGCGGCGTCGAGGCCCGGCCCGGCCGGGGTCCGAGCGGGGCTGGCGAGCGGCGGCCTGGCGGAGGGCAGGCTGCGGCCCGAGGCCTGAGTCGAGCGGCCGGCCTCCGCCGCGCCGGGCCGCCGTCCTTGGGAGTGCGCCGCCGCGGGCCGCGCGCAGGGCGGGGGTCCCGAGACCCCGGGCGCGGGGCGGGGCGTGCGGGGCCTCGGGAGCGGGCGCTCGGGGACCCCGGGCCCGCGGCGCCGGGCTGGGCGGGGGTGCCCGCCGCTCCCACCGCCGCCCCCGCCGAGAAGTTGCTCTATTCGCGTCCTGCGTCTGTTTGCAGGGGTGGAGGAGGGTGGGCTGGTGCCAGGCTGCTGCCCCGGAGGGGGCGGGGGCCCCGGCGCGTCCTCGGATCGCGCACCCCCTCCGCCCCCTTCTCACGCACTAGCGCGCTCGCCCCGCGAATCCGAGCCCTGGAGGGGTCCAGCCACCCTGCTGCCAAGTTTCCTGCACTGCTAGGTTGCATGTTGGAGCTTGAACACGCCAAAAAAGAAAAAAAAAAATCTGTCCCCTTCAGGGTATTTATTTTCTTGGCCGTTGAGAAGTAACGGAGTCGGTCGCTCAACAAAATTTTCAGGGACGTGCCTGTCAAGATGTGCAGAGGGTTGGCAGCCTCTTCATTTTTTTTTTTTTTTAAAGATGTTATTAGGAAATCCCCGCACTAGTGAGATAATTGAAATTTGAGTTTGTTTGCAGCTTCAGTTTTATTTGATCCAATTAAAAATGCATAAGCAGGCACTTTATATTTGTGTACATAGAATATTCCTAGTTTGAGTTATGACTAATATGACTGTGGTTTCACTAGTGTGGGATCTAATAAGGCAGTATAATTCAATTTTGAGCTTGTAGGCCCGTGTTCTCCAAATTAGGGTTTATGGACCATTAGTAATCTGGCCAAGGTTTCTAGTGAATCCTTGGCATCTCTGAGCGTCTTTCTCTGGAGCTGTGTGTGCCTTATTCCTCTTGAAAACTTCATTTCTGGTATAACAGACCCGTGAACAGAGAAGATACGTATTGTAAATATTTGCAGTTTTCAGGGTGTCTGGAATATCTTGCCTTAGGTTTGATTGTTTCCCAAATGGTATGTAAGAATACCATGCCATTAGGCCCCACGTTTTGACATATTCCTGGGGACCTGCAAATGGCCTTTGGAAATTTGGAACAGAATCCACTCTGCTGTTCCCTAAAGCTAAATTGTGATTATTCTGACTTACTGGGGAACTGTCCCATTCACTGTGTGTGGCACAGTAGTTCGAATGGAAGATCAGGTTGGCAACTCCAGAGAGAGGATTTTTTTGTGAACTTTGTGACTCTCCAGCAACAAAAAGGTTTGCGATCTGTATATGATAAAATCATCAGGCATGAATTGTCAGGTAACCTGGTTTATGCCAACCAGAGCAGGTGGTTCGTGTAAGCACTTTAACCTAAGGCCTGGGAAAATGTGGAGTGGTAAGATAGTTGATTTTGGACTTCCTTCTGTTCCAGGGTAGAGTTCATAGATTATGATTCTTTTTGTATGTAATGCTTTCTCTTGATGAATGGGCTATGAAAAGCAAACCTGAATGCTGCTTTTTTTTTTTCTTTCCCCCACTCCCCCCATTTTTTTTTTTTTTTTAGCTTTGGAATGTCCTGATAGTAGTTGGACTGGTGCTGTTCTTGGTATGTTCTGTCAGTGGGCAGAGTAGATCTCTTTTGAAGTTAGAATTGTAAGAGTGGTATTACAGTCTCACTGGAGTCCTGGCTTTTATTCTGTAGTTCTTTACATTTCACCTTTAGGGCTTCTGTTACAGCACTGCAGTCTTTTCATACGGACACTTCCATCACAACTATTCAATATTCCATAGTTTTATAAATTGTCACCAGTAGTCTTGGAGGTTCTCTATACTTATCGGCCTTTTACTCCAGGCAAAACCCCATAAGAAGTTAAAATACCAGTTAGACATGAAGCAGGAGAACCATAGCTAAACCTCCTGTAATCTCTGTAAGATTCCTTGGCAGTTAGTTACATGAAGTCAATGCATTCAAAAAACCATTTCAAATACCAAAGGAAATCTAAGGCAGAATTTTATCTCTGTAGGAACCACATCTTATTTGTGATTTTGCCAACCTAATATTGCAGAAAGCTTATCAGAAATCATAGGCCCTTAAGCTACTGTGTCTTGGAGATCTATTTGGTTTATAGAAGTTTCAAAGAAATTTCCAGTTTTCTTGGAAGTATGGCTTAGTCCCAAGCAAAGCTCATGTATTGATAACATTGAAAGACCCTGTGTTGATAATGACCAGATGAGTCATGTGTGGACAGCACTTGTTCTGAACCCCTGTGAATGGGTTTTAGGATTCAAAAACTACACGCAAAAAATACTTTTGGTACAGGAAAAGGGCATTATCTAAGTCAGTGAGGAGAATGGGAGGTCACTCTTGACTTCCCTTCAGTATGACAAAAGCTTGAGATAGTTATGTTTGTAATAAATATTTAGAGGTCTCTTATATCTCTTTTTCCCATAAAAGCTACAGTTTAAGTGAAAAGCTGCAGTGAATTCCATGGGACTGCCTGCATTCTCCTGTACTAGTTTATTATATTGAAAGGTTGTTATCTTGAAAACTCTTTGAAATGCATAAAATAATAACTGGAACTTAGATATCTGCTCCCTAGAGAACATTTTTGTTTGCTGCAGAATGTGACGTACTTGTGAGAGGAGCAAGAAGACCTGGCATCGACTGAATACCTGGTGTGTGTCCAGTACTTAGCCAGGTGCTGAGGCTTCAGAGATGAATAGGTGTCCTTGCTTTGAGCTGGACGGCAGCTCAGAGACATGAAGTCACTTATTCAAGGCCATAAAACTAGTAAATGAACTCAGATCATCTGGATCCAAAGCACACATTCTCCAGCAACTTTCTCTTCAGAAATTCCTTTAAAAGTTTAGCCAGGTGTGGTGGCGCACGCTTGTAATCCCAGCATTCGGGAGGCTGAGACTGGAGGATCGCGGTTCTCAGACAGCCTCAGCTACTTAGTGAGGCCCTCTGTGACTTAGTGAGACCCTGTTTCAAAATAAAAAGAATAAAAAATAAGGCAGGGGGTGTAGCTCGGAGGTCAAATGCCCCTGGGTTCCATCCCCAAACCTGCAAAAAAAAAAAAAAAAAAAAAAAAAAGTTTAGCCGGGTATGGTGTAATCCCAGCATTCGGGAGGCTGAGACTGGAGGATTGCGGTTCTTGGACAGTCTAGGCTACTTAGGCCCTCTGCGGCTTAGTGAGACCTTGTTTTAAAATAAAGAATAAAAAAATTGGGAAGGGGGGTGTAGCTCGGAGGTCGAATGCCCCTGGGTTCCATTCCCAGACCCGCCAAAAAAAAAAAAAAAGTTTAGTGTTCTCTCGTGATTTATTAGTGTGGTGCTAGGTTAACTAATATACTTTTCCTAAGTTCTTCTCTACATGTGTTTGTTTGTTTTTACTTTCCATTCCAAGAACTTGCCACTGTAGAGGGTATTGGAATACAGGGAGGGTACCCTTTCCCCTTCTCTCCCTCTAGTGCCCTGAGGAGTTCAGGCATAGCCTGGTGCCTGCCCGAGGACCATGCGGTAAAGAGGGAGAACAGCAATCACTTTTTCTTTGCCAAAATGTTCTTTTCTTTTGTTCCTGTTGTGGAGGCGTTGATACCCTCGTGAGAAATTCTGTTACTTCCATAAAAGTCCTGAAGGTAGTAAAATGGAGTTATTTTAAAATATCCATCCTTGTTCCCATTTCTAAATGAAATCGTTTGCATAAAATCCAGAGAAAAATGTTTATTTTTTTCCTGTAGTACCTGCATTTGTTGGTTTTTATAGTCGATTATAGTGATTCTGTACGTCTTCTTTTATTCTTTTTGTTTGCCATCATTTGTTCTATTCTGGGACCTTTAGAATCTGAGGGTATGTATGTTGTAACTTTAATTAGCTTCTATTTTGTGGAAGCAGGATTTTACTTTTTAGTTGAGCAAACCGTTTTTCTTTATAGGCATAAGGAAGGAGTGTAAAAACGTGAGAAGCAGGATGTAGTAGTGCATGCCTGTAGTAGCAGTGCTTGAGAAGCTGAGACAGGAGGATTACAGGTTCGAGGACAGCCTCTGCAACTTAGCAATCCTCTCAGCAACCTAGTGAGACCCTGTTTCAAAACAAAAAATAAAAAGGGCTGGGAGTGTAGCTCAGAGGCAGAATGCTTTTGGGTTAAGTACCACCCCCCCCCCAAAAAAAAAAAAGAAAAAAAATCCCTGATTTTTCAACAAACTCTCATGGTGCTTTTATCTGCTATTTCAGAAGAACTCGACATACAAATATGGTACTTGAAAATTTCAGGAAAGCTGGGAAGGTAACCTCAGGGTATGAACTCCAACCCACATAGCAAGTGATGGATATTTGAATTTTCTAAATAAGTGAAGGGAGATTTTCATTTTTCTGTCTCAAGATTCTTGAAGGAGTATTCACTGATTAATTTTGAGTCAAATGTGTAATTTTTTTTTTTTTTTTTTTTTTTTTTTTGCGGGTCTGGGGATGGAACCCAGGGGCTTTTGACCCCCGAGCTATACCCCTTGCTCTATTTTTTATTCTTTATTTTGAAACCGGGTCTCACTGAGTTGCAGAGGGCCTCACTAAGTAGCTGAGGCTGTCTGCGAACCGCGATCCTCCAGGTCTCAGCCTCCCGAATGCTGGGATTACAAGCGTGCGCCACCACGCCCGGCTTAAATGTGTAATTTTTTAATCAAGTTGTTAAAATATATTTTGGATATTTTTATACAGTATGTGACCCAAGATTTTTTTTTTGTTTTGTTTGTTATTTTTTTGGTGGTACTGGGGTTTCTGGAAGCCCTTTTACCTCCGGGCTACACACCCACCATCTACACTCCCAGACCTATTTTATACTCTTTTATGTGGAAACAGGGTCTCTTAAACCAGCTTGGCTGGCTTCGAACCTGCACGATCCTCCTGTCTCCGCCTCCCAAGCGTGGGGATTACAAGCGTGGGCTCCCACATCCGGCTCCCCAGGATATTTTGTTTTGGGATTTTTTTTTAATTCCAAGATTGTTTTTATATAAAAGGGCAGGCTTCAGGTTAAAGGAAGGTCTAACTACTGCAGTAACATTGTTCTTCAGTTCTTATTTAGCCAGGTTGACTTTTTATCCTGGGACTCATGGACTCCTAGGGAGTCTTTGGCTGATCTATGAATGCCGCAAAATGCTATGCAAACTTTTGTTTGATTTTGTGTTTTCATAGGAAGGGAATCCATCCTGTTTTATGATTCTTAACTCATGTTCCTTTCCAAATTCCTTCCCACCTGTTGGTGGGGAGGGCATTAAGGCTCATTGATTAAACTTGATTAAAAATCATTTCAAAACCATTTTTTTTGCTGGAGCAAAACCTTGTCTGGAGGCTAACTTTTTGGGCTTGTTTACCCTTTAGCATGCCTGCATCAGTTGGCCTAGATTTGGGGAAGTACTTCTGCATCCCTCTGGGCAGCATCCAGGCAGTCACGGATCATCCTTAGGATTTTTCCCTCCCTGTGGCCTTATGGAAGCTCTTGATGTCCTTTCCACCTCACAGAGTTAAGCGTTGGAGTAGGAGGTATGGGACAATTACAAACTAGTCTTGGAGGGTCCTGGGCCTTGAATTTAGCCATCTGCCTCTGCAGATGGGACTGGGGTGGTGCCTGTGGCAAAAGCGCATGGCATTTTCTTGCTTTGAATACTATTACTTATTCATTCTTTTATTGCTTTATTCAATGTTAGGAGGAAAAGTGTTTCTTATATTGAAGAATAATTATGAATAATAATTCCTCCATTTTTATATTTACCAGATTTTATAAGATGTCTTGCAGCTTCTGTTAATGTTAACTGGGCTTTTAAAAAAATGTCTAGTTGGACATATTATTTTACAGAGAACATGCAGATATATGAAGTTCTGTTAAGCCAGGGGTTACTATAGGAAAAGTATCTCATATTAAAGTTGTCAGAGCCTTATTTTATGATTTACTTGAGTTAAAACAAATTGGTAAGACAAAATTCTAGAGCATCCAGTAAATCCTAATTACAGCTCTAGGAGGTGGTTGAAGTTGGTTATCCTGGTAATTTTCTTACAGAATCCATTTGTTGGGTCTGACCAGAAACTGAATAGAAGAATCAGTTTATTTGGTTTGATATGTAGATTAGGGAAATATCTTTGCTTTAGGCATTTTTGTGATGGACACTGACTCCTGTGAGAAGTCTCTGGGTTGTTCCTTCCTTAGGTGTACTTGAGTAAAGAAGTATGCCTGGGCTGTTTACTTTCAAGAAAAACTGTCAGTAGTCTCAGAAATCTGTTGAAGGATTGTGTCTGGTGAGCTAGGTCCGGATCATAGGTTTTATTTACTGAAAGAAATTTTACATAATTTAACACAGAGACTTTATTATTGTTCGCTGTGTATTTTGGCTTAACAACTTTTGCAGTGTTAGCAGTCTAAATTCAGTATGTGTTCACACGAAGAAGTTAAGCCATCATCATTGCTGACCACGTGACAGAGCCGAGTCACATTAGAAATGATGACACCATTAGATGGCTTCCTTAAGCAAACCTGGTTAGTGTCACCTTAAGGGATTTAGGAGTGTGCTGCTTAATGGAATTAACGGTTTTGCTTTTAGTTGTAAAAATACATTAAGGAAATTACAGACAATATAAAAATTATTAATGACAGGCTTCAGAAAGATGATTATGAAAATACCAAGTAAGGTTTTCTCTATGTTACTCCATTCAGAGTAGTCTGTAGCTTATTTAGGACTGTGGACTGTTTCTTCTCTATGATAAGGCATAGAGAGAACTTGTAAGGAAGCATGCAGATATTTTTAATAACAAAAATAATTTAGAAAAATGTTGGATAAGTGATTTGTTGGTTGAGACTAATAAGAAATATTCCCTAGGCATGGTGGTGCAAACCCATAATCCCGTACTTGGGAATCTGAGACTGGAGGTCTGTAGATTTGAGGCCGGCATGTGGTAACTTAGAACAGCCCTGGGTTCAACCCCCAGTTACTCCCCACTCCCACACGTATTAGTTTATATTGCTGTCTTTATTTTTTCTGGTATTTTATAAAAATATTAGCTTGTGATGAGTGAGAAAGACCAAGCACAGAAGCTAGTTCTTTTCATAGGGAGCACTAATTAGAATGATGGGCAACATCAGTGTTACTTTGGAACTTGTACTACCAGACTTCCTGGGTGGGGATCCCTTCGTCTGTTTTAACAAGCTATCCCAATGATTTTTGTTTACATTGAAGTTTGAGAAACATTGTTCTAGACCAGCACCATTCAGTAGAATTTTGTGCTTGATGGAAATGTCCTGTTCCTGGATGGGAGCTACTAACTACAGGTAGTTTTTGAGCCCTTAAAATGTAGCTAGTATATGCCAGGCATGGTGGCGCACGTTTGTAATCCCGAGCTTGAGAGGCGGAGACAGGAGGATCGCGCAGGTTCAAAGCCAGCTGCGCTGGCTTAAGAGACCCTGTTTCCAGATAAAATATAAAATAGGTCTGGGAGTGTAGCCCGGAGGTAGAAGGGCTTCCAGGAACCCCAGTACCACCAAAAAAAAAAAAAAAAAAAGTAGCTAGTATGACAATTTTTTTCTTTTTTTGGGGGGGGGGGCAGTACTGGGGATGGAACCCAGAGGCATTGTACCTCCGAGCTACACCTCTAGTCCTATTTTTTACTCTTTATTTTGAAACAGGTCTCACTAAGTTGCAGAGGGCCAAAGTAGTAATTGAGGCTGTTCTCAAACCGCCATCCTCCTGTCTCAGCCTCCCAAATGTTGGGATTACAAGTGTGCACCACCACGCCCGGCTCAGTTTTAGGTTTTCAAGAGGAAAGTTGTTAGTCATTTAGGCAGCGACTTAACGAGAGCAGCAGTAAAGGATGGTACTATGCAGTTTACAGGCATAGGAGTTAGAATCAGAAGGGTCTATGGGCATTGCAAAGGCTGCAGTGTAGTGTAGTGGTGTCTCTTTTGGTTATGGTAGGAGTTAATGCTATATTGTTTTTCATTGATGTTTTATTTCAAATCAGTACTGTTTTCCCACTCAGGGACCAGTGAATGAAGATAAGGTAGTTAGGGCAAGGGCTTCTGTTTGGCTGAAATGACATGGATATCTGTTTTGGCTTTTTGTGTGTGTGATACTGGAGATTGAATCTGGGACGCTTTTCCTATGAGATATGCCTGTAGCCCTTTTTATTTTTTGTTTTGAAAGGTCCTACTAGGTTGACGAGAGTCTTGCTATGATTGCTGAGGTTGTCCTCAAACCTGCAAGCCTGTCTCGGCCTCCCAAATAGGGATTACGAGTGTGCGCCACCACACCCATCTCTGCTGTGGCTTTTATGTGTAACTTTCTCCAAAGGATTTCAGATTCTAGACCTTTGGATATTTGAGTTCTTGCTGTTGGGGGTAGCAGTCTTGAAGAATTAGAAAGCCCAACTCTTGGAATCAAGGCCTGACCGTTTGACAGATCCCAGTCATAACAAGTTTGGAAGTTCCTGGGTCAGAGTTTTTTTCCCATCATTGCCATCGGTTTTTGGAATGTTTTCTGAGATCTTACTAAAAGACAGTGATTTGATAAGTCACAAGCTACATAAAATGCCAGTCTTCTTATTTGCCTGTGATGATACTCTGTTCACTCTCTTTCCTGCCCTTTGTATTTGCAGTGTTCCATGCAAGCAGGGTTCTTTCTGGGTATTCTTGACTGCTGCACGTTCATGGTTGAACTAACAGTTTTTGTCTTTTATTTTGGCAGGGTCTCACCAAGTTGCCCAGGCTGGCCTAGAACTGGTGCTGCTTCTGCCTCAGCCTCCTGAGGAGCTGGAGTAACAGGCTAGTACCATCATGCCTAGCTGCATGTTCAAGTTTATGTGTGTGTGCGCGCGTGTGTGTGTTTAATTGGAGATTGAACCCAAGGCCATACTACCTCTGAGCTGTACCTCCACCCCTGTTTTATGTTTTATTTTGAAACAGGGTTTTAGTAAGTCACTGTGCTCTTGGCCTGGAACCTGTGACCCTCCTGCCTCAGCTCCCAAGTACTGGGATTTAAGGCCTGCACCATTGCACCTGACTCGCATGTTCACTTTTGAACTAAAGTTTTGTTGTTGTTAGTGTGGTTTTGGCAGTTACTTCTAATTTAAGATTTAAGAGTTACCAGGTCTTTACAAGTTGGTATCTAGTTAGATTCTGTTAAAGCAAAGCTTCTTGCTGGTTTCTTTGGAGTGTAGAAGAATAGAGTTGGGATGTACTTCTGAGGACATCTAGTCCAGTGCCATCATTTTATGGGTGATAGAATGGAGTCCTTGTCATGTAAATATTTTGTGAAGCCACAGAGCTGATTTATGGCAAAGCCATGATTAAATTGATTCTCATTTTACTGGATAGGATTTCTTCCTTAACCTCAAAGGGTTAGGGTCTTGAAAGCCACATAGGAGAATTTCTGTTAGGGCGTTGGTGGTGCACACATGTAATCTCAGTATTTGGAAAGCTAAAACAGGAGGATCGCAGGTTCATGGCCAGCCTCAGTAATTTAGGGAGGCCTTCCACAATTTAGTGAGACCCTGTTTCAAAATAAAAAAATAAAGTAGGGCTGGGGGCATAGCTTAAAGGTAGCTTCCCCCTGGGTTCAAACACGGGGGCCGAAAACAAAACAAATAAAAACAAAATGAGGAAGGTATACTCTGAGATTAGGAGTGAGCCTGTGAAAAGTTGTATAATTTTTAAAATGTCTTAAAAAGTTTAAAAAGTAATAATGATGTCAGTGAAATTTTACATGTCTTAAATGAGTAAGAATGGTGGTTCTCTTTTGTTTAACTCTTTTTTACTGTTTTGTTTACTAGAAACATTTGGGCACATCCCTGTGTCATATCATAGTAAAATGTTCATTGTACTATTTTGGTAACTCTTGTTTACTATTTTGTGTGTACTAGCAATTTTGGTGCGTTCCCTCTCTATGTCATGGTAAGATAATTATACATTTATCTTTATTTGCAAATAATGCTCACAATGATAGATTTTTCACATGTTTATTCAGCCCTTCAATTTTATGACTTGGGTTATTAGACTAGGTCTCTGACCCCTCAGTAATCATAACAATAATAATGGCTATCAATTGCTGAGCACTTACTGTGTGCCAAGTTAGGGGCTAGGCTCTTGCATGGTGTGGTGGTCATTAGGACTTCTCACCAGTGTTCTGGATCTTTTTCTTCCGGGTGCGTGGTAGGATTACACTGTTAGGCATGGCTGTGACTTGATTTGGGTATTGAAATTTGAGTGGAAATGATGTGTCACTTCTAGGCGGATGCTTTTTCTTTTGAAAGAAATTTGTGATGGTTACGTAGTATAAACAAGTAGACCTTTGCTTTAAAACACTAATTTTATAAAATGGAGTTTTTTTGTAATGTGGCATAGCCAAGAATATCCTTATGAATACATATGGATTATTATGGATCTTTATGAATAAGTGCCCACTAGCCCCCCATCCCCCTCAGTGAAGAAATTGAGGTATGAGAATGAGTTACTTGTCCAAGGCACAGAACTGACCCCAGGGCCTGGCCTTACACACTGCTGCCTTCCTCTGTGCCCTCCATGTTCCATTATCTCATTACCCTCGTAGAACATGGCCCTGCCCTTTACGTTCCTCTGTGCCGAAGCTGCATTCACCTCTCTATTCCATCCTTTCTTGCATGTGCTTCTGAGGTGGTTAGTGCCACTTCAGATTGATCCTTCCTGATGTTGTACTGCATTCCTTTTTGTGTGTGTGTGTGTTATTGGGGGTGGAACCCACAGGCTTTCTACCTCCGGGCTATACTCCCAGACCCATTTTATATTTAATTTGGAAACAGGTTCTCACTCAGTAGCTGAGAGCCTCACTAAGTAGCTGGGGCTGGCTTCGAACCTGCGCGATCCTCCTGTCTCAGCCTCCCAAGCGCGGGGATTACAAGCGTGTGCCACCACCCCCGGCTTGCATTCCTTTCTTGTAATCTGTTTTCTACTTCTACTGTGTTTTAAAACCCTACCTTTCATAAATGATAAGGATAGTTCCTTGCTTCAATTATATATATATCCTTCGCATCTCCAATATTTTGAAAGTAGATTTCTCCCATGGCCACAGTTAGCTGTAGGATTAGCATGGTTGTCCAGCAGTTGCAAAGCAACATTGCAGCCTAGTGGTAAAGGGCCTGGTTTCTGTAGACATAGTATCTGGGTTCAGATCCTGGCGTTATGAGCCTTCTCTTGCCCCAGTTTTCTCATCTAAAGCAGGGATGGTAATACCTATTTCATGTTGATTGTTGTGAATGTCAGTGAGTGAGTTTGTGTCAAGCATTGGAACAATGCCTGGCATTGTAAGCATGATGTGTTAGGTACTATTAATTTTAAAAATCAGGTATCAGAAAGCCAAAATAAGTGAGGAGAAACCATTATCAATCTTTCAGATGTTAATATTAAGATATTAAAGGTTTAATGCCATCTTTAATTTAATTTTTCCCTTTATTCAGTAGGGATTACTGAGCAAAACTCTACCAGGCATTGTGCTCTGGGGGATAAATGGCCTAGAGCTTGCTCTCAAAGGACTTGTAGTGTAAAGGGAGGATAAAATATCGATAAATACCTGTGCATAGGTAATTGTGCTATTGTAGTATAGCCCATGGGAAGTGTCATAAGAAGGATGAAGGGATTTGGGAACTCAAAATTGGGAGAGAGGGGGAGTCAGAGAGGGCATCGAGTCAGGGCATTTTGTGGGGTTGGGAGGATAGGCAGGATTTGGATGCATGGAGACTGCATGAGGCAGTCTCGAGGTGGAAGGAAGTTTAGGATTGAGGCCATAACAGATGCATGCATTCAACAAATATTTATGGAATATGTATGTGCTAGGTGCTTATACCAACCTGGAGAATAGCATAAATAAGGGAGTTTATGTTTTAGTGAGTATTTGGATATACAGACAGGTTAATGAGATAGAGAATAGATGTCAACTGAGAAAACCTTTCTAAAGTGTGTGTGTGTGTGTGTGTGTGTGTGTGTGTGTGTGTGTGTGTGTAAGAGAGAGAGAGAGAGAGAGAGAGAGAGAGAGAGAGAGAGACAGACAGACAGACAGACAGACAGAGGGATGAAACCAGGGGCATTCTACCTCTGAGCTACACTCCTAGCCCTATTATTATTTTTTAAAATTTGAAAACAAGGTCTTACTAAGTTGTGGAGGGCCTTGCTAAGTACCTGAGGCTGTCCATGAACCTGTGATCCTCCTGTCTTAGCCTCCCACATACTTGGATTATAAGTGTGCACCATCTTGCCTGACCTTCAGAGTTCTCAAGGGTACCTTTGAAAGACCCAAGTCATCTAACTGGCTTTTTCTTGTGCATTGAGTGGCTCGTGCTGCTTCCCATATTCATAGGTCTGTCCCCTCTCTCTGGGCCTGTCAAGATATATTCCTTCCTTTGAGTCTTCGTTGGGCCTTCCCTTTCTGGGACTTCTTGAAGCAGTCTCTCACCCTGCAGCATTTCCAGAGATAGATCTCACCTCTTTAACTAATTTGGCATTTTATATTGAATTGCCTTTGTCTTTTCTTAGGATGCTATTCATTCTCTTAAGAGTGTGGTGCTAGAGGTGTAGCTTGGTGGTGCTTGAAGATCATGGTAAGGAGTTGGATCTCTCTTGGCAGTGAGAAGTCACCAGGCAGGACAGTGGTATGTTTCCCATGCTTGGGCAGCAGAGGTTTGTTTAGAGCAGTGGTGTTCAAATGTTGCTGCATATTAGAGTCATTTGAAAACCCTTTAAAATAACAGTATCTAGGCTGCACACAATCAAATAAGATTATGTGGAGGAGGCGCCCAGATATTGACTTCTTTATAACTTTCCAAATGATTCCAGTGTGTACCCAAATGTGAGACCACTGGTTTAGAGGGTCCTGCCAATAGCATAACGAATTAGAAGGCTGTTGTAATGGCTCAGCTAGGAGCCAGGACAAGGTAGAGCCAACCATTCTCCAACAGAATCAGGGCCCCCAAAGGCTCAAAGGCCATTTGTTGTACTTTAAATTTCTCATCGAGCCAGGTGTGGTGGCGCACGCTTGTAATTCCAGCATTTGGGAGGCAAGACAGGAGGATTGCAGTTTGAGGACAGCCTCAGCTACTTAGTGAGGCCCTCTGCAACTCAGTGAGACCCTGTTTCAAAATAAAGAGTTACACACAAGTTCCCCCCCCCAATATGATGTATGAATACCATGCATCAATAAAAAATTAATTAAAAAAGTTAGGAAAATAGAGCTGGGGTATAGCTTGGAGGTAGAATGCCCCTGAGTTTCATCCCTAGTACCGCCAAAAAAAGAAAAAAAAAAAAGAAAATTCCTCATAGTGATTCATTCATAGTAGGTTCTCTATAAATACTTAAATTCACTATAAAGTCAGTTTTCATATGTTCAGGTGGCTAATTTGAGCACTTAGGGCACTATATTTTTTCCTTTTTATTGTTATTTTTTCTCTATTTTTTTAAAATTTTTAATTGGTGCATTATATTCATACATCATATTGGGGTAAAAATTTTGTGTGTACATACATGTACACATCACCCATTTAGCCCCTACCCAATTCCCACCCCATTCCCTCCCCATCCCTCCTTCCCATGCTTGTATTCAAAACCACAGAAAGAAAATCATACACCATGACCAGGTAGGGTTCATCCCAGGGATGCAAGGCTGGCTCAACATAGGAAAATCAATCCATGTAATTCATCATATAAACAGAATCAAAGACAAAAGTCACATGATCATGTCAATAGATGCATTTGATAGCCGGGCGTGATGGGGCACGCTTGTAATCCCCATGTCAAGAAAAGGAAATCAAAGGAGTACAAATAGGAAAAGAAGAACTCAAACTTTCACTATTTGCAAATTACATGATACTATATTTAGAAAACCCAACAAACTGAACCAAAAGGCTTATAGAACTGATCAATAAATTCAGCAAAGTGTCTGGATACAAAATCAATCTTAAAAAATTAGAAGCTTTCCTGTACACCAACCATAAATCCACTGAAAAAGAAATTCAGAAAACACTTCCACTCAGGATCTCCCACAGAAAAATAAAATACTTACGAATAAACTTAACGAAGAATGTAAAAGATCTCTACAAAGAAAATTACAAAACACTGAAAAAAAAATTGAAGAAGATCTTAGAAGATGGAAAGATCTTCCCTGTTCATGGATAGGCAGAATAAATATCATTAAAATGGCCATCCTTCCAAAAGTGATCTACAGATTAAATGCAATGCCCATTAAACTATGAAGATTATTCCTCACAGACATAGAAAAATCAGTCCTTAAACTTATTTGGAATAACAAAAAATCCAGAATAGTCAAAGTAGTTCTCAGCAACAAAAACCATGCAGGATGAATCATAATGCCCGACTTTATACTATACTACAAATCCATTGTAATAAAAACAGCATGGTATTGGCACAAAAACAGATATACAGACCAATGGATCAGAATAGAAGACCCAGAAACAAGTTCACACACTTTCAGCCAATTGATTATTGACAAAGGGGCCAAAAACATACATTGGAAAAAAGATAGCCTCTTCAACAAATGGTGTTGGCAAACTGGTTAATTATATGGAGAAAACTGGAAATTAATCCCACTTTCTTACACTGCACAAGAGTCAATTCAAGATGAATCAAAGACTTGGAAATTAAACCAGAGATCTTGAAGCTCCTTGAAGAGGGTATAGGGCCAACACTGCAACACATAGGCACAGATAAACACTTTCTCAGCAAGACCCCAAAGGCACAACAAATTAAAAGGAGAATCAATACGCGGGATTGCATGAAACTGAAGAGCTTCTGTTCAGCAAAGGAAACTGTCAGGAACCTCAATCGAGAGCCAACAGTATGGGAGAAGAATTTTGCCACCTACACCTCCAATAGAGGACTAATATCTAGAATATACAGAGAACTCAAGAAACTCAACACTAAAAAAACAAATCATCCAATAAAAAAAGGGGAAAAGAACTAAATAGACACTTCACGAAAGAAGAAATTCAAATGGCCAATAAATGCATGAAAAAATGTTCAACATCATTGGCAATCAGAGAGATGCAAATCAAAACTACCCTGAGATTTCACCTAACTCCAACTAGAATGGCAGTCATTCAAAACACAAACAACAACAGATGCTGGCGAGGATGTGGAGAAGTGGGAACTCTAAGACATTGTTGGTGAGATTGCAAATTAGTGCAACCACTTTGGAAAACAGTATGGAGAATCCTCAGAAGAATGGGAACAAATCTACCATTTGATCCAGCGATACCACTTCTGGGTATCTACCCAAAAGAAAAGAAACCAAACTACCAAACTAATGCATGTGTATCTATGTTCATAGCTGCACAATTCACCATAGCCAAACTATGGAACCAGCCAAGATGTCCATCAACAGATGAATGGATTACAAAACTGTGGGATATGTACATAATGGAATTTTACTCAGCCATCAAAAAAAACTCAATTACATCATTTTCAGAGAAATGGATGGAACTGGAGGACATTATGCTAAGTGTGATTAGTCAGTCACAAAAAATAAGAAATCCAATGCTTTCTCTAATATGTGAAAGCTAAGGAGAAATGGGTCATAGGAGGAACTCTAGATGAAAAAGGAAATCTTATGGAGGAGCAAACAAGACAACCTAAATGAGGGGATGGGAGCGGGGAAGAAGGAAATTCTCTAAAATACACAATGTACTTAAACATATTGAAATCAATTACTTCCCTTTTTATTATTAAATATAATCCACGTGTGTGTGTGTGTGTGTGTGTGTGTGTGTGTGTGTGTGTTACTGGGGATGGAACCTAGAGAGAGACATTCTACCTCCAAGCTACATCCCAGTCCTATTTTTTATTCTTTATTTTTTATTTTATTTTTTTAGATTATTTATTTTATTTTTTTATTGGTGCAATGTATTCATCCATCATAATGGTAAAAAGAAAATAGTTTTGTAGACATACATGCACACATTGCCCAGTTAGCCCCTACCCGATCCCCACCCTGTTCCCTCCTCATCCCTCCTTCCCATGCTTGGCTTAGTGGTTGACATCTAGTTTTTTTTTGAAACTAGGTCTCACTAAGGTTCAGAGGGCCTCACTAAGTAGCCGAATCCTGTCTCTGCCTCCCAAATCCTCGGATTACAAGCATGTTCCATGACGCCTGGCTTTAGAATCTGCCTTAGGGATGAGAGCGGATGGAGATAAAACTTTTGGGCCAGTTTTATTATCTCATGGCTCTTGTTAAAGTTAAAATTCATTAATTAAAACAGTAAGTCTCAGGGACTGTATAAAATCCATTAGCATCAGTGCACCCTTGAAAATAAAGAATCCACAATGTGTGGAAGGAATACCTTAAAAATAACACCTGGATTCTTTTAATTGATGAGTGCTTTTTTTTGTGTGTGTGGTACTGGGGTTCCTGGAAACCCTTCTACCTTTGGGCTACACTCCCAGACCTAGCGCTGCTGGCTTTGAACCTGCACCATCCTCCTGTCTCTGCCTAACTAGTGCTAGGATTACAAGTGTGCGCCACCACGCCCGGCTTGGGGATAGTATTTTTAAAATGCTGTGAAATGTTTTTAAGTCAACTTTTCATTCTTCTAACGGAGAGGAGTTGGGACATAGAGAAATTAAAAACTTATTTTTTTTAACTTGAAGATGTTAATATTTCCCCATTTCTGTCTTTAAATAGATCATAAATACAGAGTAATACCATAAACACCTATCTCCCTTTTACCTGAAATCACCAGTATTTTTTTCAATTTTTTTTAACTGTCTCTATATGTGCTGTTTTTCCTTTCCTTTCATTCTTTTTTTGCTATATATCATTTGAGAGTTACTTGCAGACATTGTGACACTTTGTCCTTAAAGACTTTTACATATTTATCCTAAATGGCATTCTTCTACATAACTACAACATAATTGCATCATTCAAGAAGCTTGACATAAAACCAATATGTAATCCATATTTAAATTTTTCCCATACAGATGTTATTTATAACCTCCTCCTCTCCCCTTTTACAGTCTCATGGAAAGCCTGCATTGTATCAAGTTAAGTGTCCTTACCTTTCAGTACTGATTAGTTTGATCTGGTGGTCACATGATTCCAGAAGGGGAAGTGAAAATACTTTATGAAGAGTGGTGGGTCCCAGTGTCCTGGTCCTCCTCCTCTTTATGAAGAGTGGGGGTTCCCAGCGTCCTGGTCCTCCTCTGCTTACTTCTTCCTGTACTCCCACTATAGGCCTGGAATCAGCTTTAGGAGGCAGATACAAAGTTTTCAAGTGGAGCCTCACCTCCAGTGCACTCCTGCTTGTTTATGACTTCCTGAGGCTGGGAGAGTTTGTCTTGAAGGAGGTATTTTCCATCCTAAATTGAGACCATTAGGTGCCCTCCATGCTTAATTAAGAAAATGTGATCATACTAATGAGGCTTTGGGAATGGATTTTTATAGCTGATTTTAAGTCATCTGAAACATTAGGAATTATTAGTTTTCCTCTATTTCTTGAGGATTATCATGGCCTACCTTTGTATAAATTCTGGGTTTAATTTCCTTATTAGAATATTAACAGCCTGCCTTTTAGGCATTACTAAGAGTCCCGCCCATTTGTCCTTGGCCCTTAGCTTTGTACTTCTTCTGAGGCAAACTTTCCTTTCTTATTGCAACTCTTGAAGACTGTAACTGCGTTTCCATGCCCACCTCTCTTGTGACCCATACTTTTATTTCCAACACATGCTCAGCAGCATCACCTGCCTGAGCCACATGCAGAGATGAGCTCACAGTTCTTCCATATAAACCCGAGCACTGGCTGGATTACTAGACATGGGGTGAGAACGAGATGCTATCTGACCAAGGGGAGTAGGAACACTAGAATTAGTCCTTCACAGTAGACCCTGCGGTCCCTGATTACTCCCCACCACCATACGGGCATGCACCCATGCACACATGGAAATAGGTGAACTAGAGGCAAGGTCTTGACAACTGTGCGTTTTCAGCTGGATGTAGAATCTTGGAAGTTAGGTTTTATGAAATAAAATTTTTGAGGGCCTTGCTAAGCTGCTGAGGCTGGTCGCAAACCTGCGATCCTCCTGTCTCAGTCCCCCAAGTTCTGGGATTACAAGTATGATTAGAAGTTATACCTAGCTTCTCTAGTCTCTTAAAAATAGTCTTATTGACAAAAAGTCATATTATAAAAGTCACCTGTTTTATTCTATATTTTTTTTGGGGGGGGGAGATGGTGCTGGGGATTGAGCCCAGGGGTGTTCTATTCCTGAGCCAAATCCCCAGCCCTATTTTATTTTTTATTTTTGAAACAGGGTTTTGAGGGTCTTACTAAATTGCTAAGGCTGGCCTTAAACCTGCTATCCTCTTGTCACAGCCTCTCCAGTGCTAAGATTACAGGAATGTGCCACTGCACCCAGCTTTTATACATTTTTTAATTGCAAAAGAAAAGTGCTGTCATGACCCAGTGACTTACAGAAGGTGACAGCCAGCTGGAGGAGCAGTGTGGAGGTGTGCTGGTCCAGAAACAGTCTACCAGAGAGCGTGGGGACAGGGTCCTGGCCTGGAGCCACCCTGCTCCTTGTAGTCATGGGACTGTATTCATCAGTGCCCATGAACTTGAGCAGTTTCTCTCCTGGGTGTGGGATGAAAGCTGGGGAGCTCAGGGGAGGGGAGTGCTGTAGGAAACTTTTTCAGCTCAGGAGTAAAGCTGCTCCAATTTATGATTATGGTGCTAGATCCACCCTATTCCCTGAAAGAAAGAAAAAAAAAAAAAAAAGGAAGGATTCATCTCACTTTCAATAGTAGAGTCTGGAAATCTTAAAAGTCTCATGATTTAGCTGGAGCAATCTGTAATAATATTTGAGAGAGTGACTAAGGGTTGGGACCTGTGTATTTGATCAGTTTGCTATCATTAATCTTTTGCTAGGGGAGAGGGCAAGGAAATAAGACAGAAACGACTAAGTTTTCATTAGAAGAATGGACGAGCAGAGGGTAAGACGTAGCTTTGCCAGGTGTTCACTGCCAGAGGGAGCCCTGTGTGCAAGAATATCAGCTGTGCCAGTGAGGAAACCGGTGGCGGGGGATGAGGGAACTGAGGCACAGAGAGGTAAAGTAACTTGTTTATGGTCACATGATTACTTGTTCTTACACACAAAAGTGTGTGTGTGTGTGTGTGTGTGCGCGCGAGCGGTACTGGGAATGAAACCCAGGGACATTCTACCTTCAAGATGCACCCCCAGCTCTATTTTTTTAATCCTTTATTTTGAAAGAGTCTCACTAAGTTATGGAGGGCTTCACTAAGTAGCTGAGGCTGTCCTCGAACTGCGATCCTCTTTTTTCTGCCTCCCAAATGCTGGGATTACAAGCGTGTGCCACCACGCCCGGCTTCTTACATGTATATAAATGCAGGGTGTTGGAGCCCCTGCTCTGTGGATTCAGCTTGACAGGACTGTAGCCTTCTCAAGCCATAATTGCCCTGGGATTTCCTATGTCGGTTCCTTGCAAACCATGAGTAGACAAAACCATTAGGATCATATGTGGGGTTAACAGTTGGACCCTGGCTCTAGGGTTGCCCCAACTCTTTAATATCTTGAAATATCAGCTTCTTTCTAGCCAGGATTAAGTCATTTTTGTCCTAACTTCTTTATGCAGTCTCACAGGTCTTGCTGCTACTAGCACCACTGTCAGTCAGTCCCTCAGAAATTAGAGTCTGTGGAATCCTAGGTCTGTCTGCCTCTTTCCCTTTGACCTTGGGCGCCCTGGGGACAGTCCTCACACAGGACTGGGTTGGTCCCAGAGCCTGCTGTGAAACGAGTGAACCCCCCACCTCTGGGACTGTGCCCACCACACCTCTCATGGGGATCGTAGCTGGCCTACCAGATCCCATAATCTTCATTTATTTGTTACTTTGGTACTAAGGTTTGAGCCCAGGGGCATTCTACTTCTGTGCTATTTTATTATCTTTTAAGATTTTGAAATAGGGTCTCTGTAAATTGCTGAGGGCCCTGCTGAGTTGCTGAGTCTGGCCTCAAACATGTGACCTTCCTGTCTCAGTCTCCCAGGTATTGGGATTACAGCTGTGTGCCACAGTGGCCCAGCTATAATCTTCATTTAAGTCATTTAATCTTCAGGTTACTACTCTGAAGTTTACTCTGAGAAACTGGTGACCACAACACTAAAAATAATATTGTCCTAGAGAATATTTATAGTTTTTTTCACTCCCTTCTCTCAAGTACAGACTGTGCCTTATCTGGGAAATACCACTTATTTTGGGAGTCTAGGGTTGAGCATTTGAATGGTAGGGTATGCCCAGTGATAGTCAAGTTTCAAGTTACATCAGCAGACATTTGTGTACTTTATACGAGCCCTACCATGCGCTTAGTACTGCAGTGACAAATGTGATTACTGAGGAAATAGGACTAATTTTTAAATAGCAGTGAAAGAAAGTGAGTAGAACATGGGGGCGTCAGGAGGTTAGGAAGAACATTCTAGCAGAGTTAACATCCGAGTTAGGTTTTGAAGGATGTATAGGAGTTTTCCAGGCAGGCAGATAGTCATAGAAAAATTAAATGAAAATTGCCAGAAAGAGCCCCCCTGTATTATTGCCAGTGTGTCTAGATTTTTATGTAGTAGACAGAACTTAGAGGTGTAAGATTCCATTTTTTCCTCTAGTGTCTTGAAATGCCATAGGATCACATGCTTCAGCATTAGGACTGAATATCTAAGGATTATGTTTCTGAACAGGCCAGCTGTAGGAGAAGCAGATGCCTGGTGTAGACCCTGCCTGGGTCTAGACTTTGGGCAGAAGTAAGTCTCTTGCTTGTGTGTGTGTGTGTGTGGGGGGGGTGTGTGCTGGAGTCTAGCTCCAACCCAGGTCTTTGTGATTACTTAACTATATTTTTCTTATCTTTCATGAAAATAGTTGATTGCTGTCATTTAGAAGGTATTTCAGCATTTAGTCACAAATATTTATTGATCACTGAGGCTTTGTTGGGGGTGCGGGGAAGGTGAGGACCATATGTAGAATATGGGTTTTTTTTTTGTTTTGTTTGTTTTTGTTTTTGGTGGTACTGGGGTTTCTTGAAACCCTTCTACCTCCGGGCTATACTCCCAGGCCTATTTTTATACTTTTTTTTTAGTTGGAAACAGGGTCTCTTAAGCCAGCGTGCGTGTGGCTGTCTTCAAACCTGCGTGATCCTCCTGTCTCAGCCTCCCAAGCGCTAGAATGACAGGCGTGCACCACCACGCCAGGTAGAATGTGGGTTTTTGAAGCATAACATGCACTCCAGTAAAATACACTAACCCCGAGTTTGCAGCTCGATGGACTCGTGTGTGTATACCTGTGCAACTACTGCCCTCAGGTCAACAATACTCCAGTCCCCCAGGCCTCTCTGCTGTCCCTTCCTTGAGAAGACTCCCACCCTGTCCACACCTCTTACTGCCAGTCCGACTTCTGTCGTCAAAGCTTAGTTTTGCCCGCCACTGGACTTTAAACGGAATATACAGCAGTTTACAGTTCTTGATCCAGCCTCTGTAGCTCAGAAGCACATGCTGTGAAATACATTCAGTTGTTGGGATGCACTGGTTATCAGGCATAGTGCTAGAAAGAAGCTCAGAGTAATGACACAATTCGTGCCTTACCAGTGCGGGTTGGTATGAGTTTACTGGTGACGTTCACTCATTCAGTACATTCTTAAAGTGCCATATACTAGGTGCTCTACCAAGGCTTTTGCAGATCAAAGATGAATGCAACTCATGGGAGTGGGATCTTACAGTCTAATGAAGCAGGTAGACCCACAAATAATTACAGCGAGAAGTTGGTCAACTTTTAGGGGTGACCATGGTTTGCAAAGTTTCCTCTGATGATCAGAGGATTGTAGATGAGAGCTCATGCACAAATGTGGAGGTATTTCAAAGCAGCATGATGTAGGAGACCTGGACTAGTGATGCTTTGATTTTGGACTGATTGGGATTGTAAGAATGCCAGAAACACCACTTGGGGAAGAAATTTTGAGGAATGCAGTGGTATTTAAGTTTGACTTTCATCTACACTGCGGTTGTGGAATATGTGCTCTCCAGCATATGATCTTGCAGATATTGATATGGAGATGGCAGAGTGGTGGTGAATCTTGGTAATTGCTGTAGCAGAGGAAAATGGTTCCAGCAGAGCATCACTATTGCTATTATGGAAGACTTCAGATTAAACTGTAGGATGCTTAATCCAAATGTATTTTTTTCAATAACTGAGGTGACTTGAGATGTCCTGCTTAAGCCATCAAAAATCCCCTAAGAATAGATTTACATACAGCATTTCTCCTTGGTTATGGGATTTTATAGCAAACTGTTTTCTATTATATTTGTTTGCTAGGGCCGCTGTAATAAGTATTACAGACTGGTGGCTTAAACAACAGAACTTTATGTCTCAGTTTGAGTGGCTAGAAGTCTAAGATGAAGATATCTGCTAGCACCGTTGGGGGCGCTCCTTGTCTTGCACAGAGCTGCCTCTTGCGCGTCCTCATCCAGCCTTGTCTCTGCGTGTGACCCTGACCACATTATCTTCCTCTTATAAGACTGAATTAGAGCCAGGCATGATGGTGCGTGCTTGTAATCCAATGCTTGGGAGGCCGAGACAGGAGGATTGCAGGTTTGTGGCCAGCCTCAGCTATTTTGAGGTCCTCTGCATCTTAGTGAGATTCTCTTTCAAAAATAAAGAATAAAAAATACGGCTGGGGGTATATTTTGGAAGTAGAATGCCCCTGGGTTCAATCCCTAGCTCTGCAACAAAGATTGGATGAGGGCTGGCCCTTGTTGACCCTTTTAACTTGTTTACCTTTTTAAAGACCCTCTCTCCAAATATAGTCCCATTTTGAGGTACTGAGGGTTAGGGCATCAACATATAAATTTTGGGGAGACATCTGTATTTTAGAACCTGTAGCCCCATAACACCTATGTTTCAGAACTTGGTATCACAGAACTATTGGGGGTTGTCATCTTAGAAAAGCAAGGCTAAAGAGCTGCAAGACAAGCAGGTAGAGTGCTGTGTGAAGAAGTCTGTGTGACCCCAGTGGATGCTGGCCCACTGTTACAGCACCATCTCTGAATTCATGTTGAGCTCACAGTGCACACAAACTCTTGAACTTGGGTGATACATCTTAACTCCCTATGGTGTTTTCTTTTTTTTTTCTTTTTTCTGGTACTGGAGATTAAGCCCAGGGGCATTCTACCTCCAAGCTACACACCAGCCTTATTTTTTATTCTTTATTTTGAAACAGGGTCTCACTAAGTTGCAGAGGGCCTCCCTAAGTAGCTGAGGCTGGCTGTGAACTGCGACCTTCCTGTCTCAGCCTCCCAAGTACTGTGATTATAAGCACCACAATGCCCAAGCCCTATGTTTTTTTTTTTTTTTTTTTTTTGTTAAGAACGAATAAAGAACTAAAATAAGAGACTAAGAAAAAAACCTAAACTGTAAAGGCAAGTGAGCATAACAAGGAAGATAACTTTTATCTTTCAATTTTTAAATCATTTTCGGTGCCAAACCAGCCACATCCTTCTCTTTGCCATTGAAACCCTTTTCTTGGGCAGGGTTGAACAGCCTGAGCATTCTCCTTATCAAAACATTTGAATAAAAACCAAGAGCTGTTTTTAAATGGGATCAACTCAACCTTTCTCCTTATTGGGGGCAAGAAATTGTTTTCTGTAGAAGGATTGTACAGTATTTGATTTTTCTGTTGTCATTGCTACAAAGAGGGTGTCAGCGTGGTTTTTTTTCCCCCTATACTTTTAAGGAAGTGCTTTTGTACATTCACTTCTTAAACTGTTTTCATTGGAGATAAAGGGAAATTTTGTTAAGAGGAATTTTGGAGAGATTGCTATTATTTTTACCTGCCTGGAATTCTCTAGTAGCAGGTGACGCTTCTTTTATGTATTGAGAACTAGAGAGCTTTGTTTTTCTGTATAATGGTGTTTGTCCTACAGTTGCTATTATAAAACTCGGTTACCCAATTAGAACTTTAAAGCTTTTAGGTAGCGAGAACTCATGCAGACTTTCCTGAGATGCATGAGCTCACCCCCAGACATTGGGCCCAGCCTAATGCAGAACAAGGGCTGTGTTGAGGGCACCCCTGCCAGGCCTGCATGGTGCGTCCCTGTCACTGCCAGCGCTGTCCCACAGTTGGTCTGCTCCTTTCCTTGCCGTGGCCTGGTCGACCATGACTTAGATTTTGCCAGGATAGTCTGAGTTAGAAGTAAGCATCTTTAGGTCTTAGAACAGCTGCCAAAGGTAGGTCTGGTTTCTGCTTGTATTAATACACATATTCATGCTGTCTCTAAATTGGTTGGCTGTTCAGTGGTGATTGGGTTCTTTTAACAGATACTGCCGAGTCATTGTTAATTATTTTATTTTTAATCTTTAGGTTTTTTGGTACTGGGGATTGAACCCAGGGGTATTCTAACACCAAAACACATTCCCCAACCCTATTTTATTTTTCAAACAGGATCTCACTAAATTGCTGAGGGTCTCATTGAGTTGCTGAGACTGGCTTCAGACCTCTGATCCTTCTGTCTCAGCCTCCCAAGCACTGCAGTGATAGGTACGTGTTACCAGGCATAGCTTGTTAATTTTTTAGAAAGGAGTAGATTCATTGTTTGAAATGAGTTTATAGTAGCCGGGCATGGTAGTGCACACTTGTAATCCCCGCGCTTGGGAGGTGGAGACAGGAGGATCGCGCAGGTTTGAAGCCAGCTACATTGGCTTAAGAGACCCTGTTTCTAAATAAAAGTATAAAAAAAAATAGGTCTGGGAGTGTAGCCCGGTGGTAGAGGGTTCCATCCCCAGTACTGCCAAAGAGAGAGAGGGGGGGGGGGTGAGTTATGGTTCAAAAGTGTACTCAAGAGTTTTCCTTACATTTTGAAAAACAAGTCTCTTTCTCAGAAGTCTCTTTGTTTAAGACAGTAAACATTCCTCGTCTGCCCAACAAATTATCTTAACTTCCTAAATTGTTCTATTTTTTTTCAATCATCTTGTTCTACCCTACACTTAGATTTGACTTTATCTACTTTTTTGTGTGGCTCATGACCTTTTTCTTTTTAAGAAGTAGGTGAAGAATCGTTCTAGAAGAAAAATTTTTTTTTGACCTTAAAGGTGCTGAGAGAGCTTGAAAACTTTGGATGAAGGGAACCTGTGGCCATTGGACCCATAGAAGGATAATTTGAAATTCCCTATGCCTTAATAGAGTGGTCTGCATGTCTTACTGGCACCTTCTGTCTGGAAATCCTTGAATGGTTGCTGCCTCATTTTCTAGAGTCCTCCTAAATAGAGTTCTCCCTGGCCCCTTTTGGTTAGATGTATCTCAGTAAAATAACTCAGAACAGACTCTTTCTCTCCAGGGAAGAACAGAGAAATAGGGACCCATAGAAAGAAAACACTGCATTAGGGAATGGGAGTTAGTGTAGCATGTCTTTATGCTTGTGTTTTAGTTAGATTTTTATTTGTTTATTTATTTTTTGTGTGTGGTACCTGGGTTCCTGGGAGCCTTTCTACCTCCCGGCTACACTCCCAGACCCATTTTTTATATTTTTATTTGGAAACAGGGTTTCTTAAGCCAGTGCGGCTGGCTTCAAACCTGCACGGGGATTACAAGCGTGTGCCACCATGCCCGGCCAGTTAGATTTTTAAGTTGCAAAGAACTGAGATTTAAGCCTAGCTAATTAGAAGGTGATGTGGCATGGTATCGTAGATTGAGTCATTGGTTCCAATTTTTACTCTCCTGGAGAAGTTTTCTATATCCATACTTTGCCATAACTTAATAGTGGATAGAATTTTGCCCCTGTGCCTTGGCTTTGGACTTTGCCAGGTGACTTGCTTCAGCCCAGTGAGATGCTGGTGGGCGGGGTGAGCGCAGAGGTTTGTGATGTGCTCCCACGAAGGGCTTGGCTTCTAGTGCCTTTGCTATTATCTGAGAAGGAATTGCTGTAGCCCCTTCAGCTGGCGTCTCTGCCTGAGGCCACAGAGCTGAGCCACTCCAGCCGACCTGGAACTTAAAGCAGTGCTAACCCATAGGGAGTGAGGCGCACACTTGTGATCCCAGAGCTTGGGAGACAGAGACAGGAGGATGGCACAGGTTCGAAGCCAGCCTCAGCTACTTAGTGAGACCCTGTTTCCAAATAAAATATAAACTAGGTCTGGGAGTGTAGGCCAGGGGTGGAAAGCTCCTGGGTGCCATCTCCGGTAACACACACACACACACACACACACACACACACACACACACACACACGTAGTGCTAACCCAACTCAGATGCCTGAGTGAAAATACATTTCTCATTGTTGTATGTCACTGAGATTTTGTGGCCTGTTTTGCAGTGTTACTGTGGCAATAGACAGCCGGCACAATCATCCTGCTTGGTCCAGGGCCTCAGCTTTAGTAAGCAGCTTTTCTTGGAGGGCTTCTTTGGCATTTTGCTTTTACAGGACTCACTGTGGGTCAGCCCCGCCCTCATTGCCACCCAGCGGCTTCCTTCTCCTCTGGTTGCTCTCCTTTACTTACTTGCACGCAGCCTCTTAACTTTTCCATGCCTAAGGCCCCATGTGGTGCATCCAGGCTCTCAGAACTTCAGGGCTTCTCAGACTCCGCTTCTGTGTTTAAGGCTTTGTTCTTTCAGTACTTTTCAGAGTTGAGAAAATCTGTTTTGCCCGAAAGATTTTTTGTCTTTTTTTTTTTTTTTTTTTAATCCTAGTAATATCATGGTTGTTGGCTGTTTTTGGCTTGGGTTGCTTGAATTGTCCCATCTTGTCCAATTAGGTGTGGCTAGGGGTATCTTAGGAGGAGAGGGGTAATTGAGTGCATAGGACTGCTTATTAATAGAGGCCATGAATATGTGGAAGGCCTAGTTATAGGCAGCCTTTTACAATGTGTTAAGTGATTACCAATTTCCAGGCTGATCAGTTCTTTCCTTACCAGAGGGGATGTGTGTGCGTGCGTGCGTGCGTGCGTGTGTGGGTGTCTGGTATTACGGATTGAACCCAGAGGCATTCTATCTCTGAGTCATGTCCCCAGCTCTGTTTTATTTAGAAATGGGGTCTCAGTAAGTTGGTGAGGGTCTCATTAAGTTGCTGAGGTGGACCTTGAACCAGTCTTCCAGTCTCAGCCTCCCAAGGACAGGGATTCCAGGTGTGCACCACCATACTGGCTAAGGGGACACGTTTTAGCATTTTAAACTTTTGTAAGCTTTAAGTCAGTTTATTCTGAAGATTTAGGCTACTCTTAAGTTGTGTCCCATAGCATTTTTATATAGGATAAGAGGCTGGCCAATTTAATGCTGGTTTGTAACAGGTACAAAGCTTTATTTAATTAAAGTTATCTCTCCAGTAGTTTTCTAAGTATATTTTGGGTACTGTTATAATGAAACTTTCTTTTGTGTGGTGCTGGATATTGAACCTAAGGGCATTCTACCTCCAAGCTATACCCTCAGGCCGATTTTTTATTCTTTATTTTGAAACAAAGTCTCACTAAGTTGCAGAGGTTCTCACTAAGTAGCTGAGGCTGTCCTTGAACCCTGATCCTCCTATCTCAGCCTCCCAGGTACTGGGTTACAAGCGTGCACCACCATGCCTGGCTCATTGAAAGTTTTATTTTATTTTTATTGGTGCATTATATTCATATATCATATTTGGGTAAAAAACTTGTGTGTACAGACATGTACACATCACTGATTTAACCCCTAGCCAATTCCCACCCCATTCCCTCCCCGTCCATCTTTCCCTTGCTTGGCTTAGTGGTTGAGTTCAATATGTTTAAGTACATTGTGTCTTTTAGAGATTTTTCTCTCCCACCCCCCCCCTTTCTCCTCCTTTAGGTTGCCTTGTTTGCTCCTCTATAGGATTTCCTTTTTCATCTAGAGTTCCTCCTATGACCCATTTCTCCCTAACTCTCACATACTAGGGAAAGCATCTGATTTCTTATTTTTGTGACTGACTAATCTCACTTAGCATAATGTCCTCCAGTTCCATCCATTTCTCTGAAAATGATGTAATTGAGTTTTTTTTGATGGCTGAGTAAAATTCCATTGTGTACATATCCCACAGTTTTGTAATCCATTCATCTGTTGATGGACATCTTGGCTGGTTCCATAGTTTGGCTATGGTGAATTGTGCATCTATGAACATAGATACACATGCATTAGTTTGGTAGTTTGGTTTCCTTTCTTTTGGGTAGATACCCAGAAGTGGTATCGCTGGATCAAATGGTAGATTTGTTCCCATTCTTCTGAGGATTCTCCATACTGTTCTCCAAAGTGGTTGCACTAATTTGCAATCCCACCAACAATGTCTTAGAGTTCCCACTTCTCCACATCCTCGCCAGCATCTGTTGTTGTTTGTGTTTTGAATGATGGCCATTCTAGTTGGAGTTAGGTGAAATCTCAGGGTAGTTTTGATTTGCATCTCTCTGATTGCCAATGATGTTGAACATTTTTTCATGCATTTATTGGCCATTTGAATTTCTTCTTTCGTGAAGTGTCTATTTAGTTCTTTTGCCCCTTTTTATTGGATGCTTTGTTTTCTTATTGTTGAGTTTCTTGAGTTCTCTGTATATTCTAGATATTAGTCCTCTATTGGAGGTGTAGGTGGCAAAATTCTTCTCCCATTCTGTTGGCTCTCGATTGAGGTTCTTGACAGTTTCCTTTGCTGACCAGAAGCTCTTCAGTTTCATGCAATCCCATGTATTGATTCTCCTTTTAATTTGTTGTGCCTTTGGGGTCTTGTTGAGGAAATGTTTATCTGTGCCTGTGAGTTGCAGTGTTGGACCTATGCCCTCTTCAGGGAGCTTCAAAGTCTCTGGTTTAATTTCCAAGTCTTTGATCCATCTTGAGTTGACTTTTGTACAGAGTGAAAAAGTGGGATTAATTTCCAATTTTCTGCATATGGTTAACCAGTTTTGCCAACACCATTTGTTGAAGAGGCTATCTTTTTTCCAGTGTATGTTTTTGTCCCTTTGTCGAAAATCAATTGGCTGAAAGTGTGTGGGCTTGTTTCTGTGTCTTCTATTCTGCTCCATTGGTCTATATATCTGTTCTTTTGCCAGTACCATGCTGTTTTTATTACAATGGCTTTGTAGTATAGTTTAAAGTCAGGCATTGTGATTCCTCCTGCATAGTTTTTGTTGCTGAGAACTACCTTGGCTATTCTGGGCTTTTTGTTATTCCAGATTAATTTAAGGACTGATTTTTCTATGTCTGTGAGGAATGATCTTGGTAGTTTAATGGGCAGTGCGTTAAATCTGTAGATCACTTTTGGAAGGATGGCCATTTTAATGATATTTATTCTGCCAATCCATGAACATGGAAGATCCTTCCATCTTCTAAGATCTTCTTCGATTTTTTTTTCCCAGTGTTTTATAATTTTCTTTGTAGAGATCTTTTACCTCCTTGGTCAAGTTTATTCCTAGGTATTTTATTTTGTTGTGGGATATCCTGAGGGGAAATATTTTCTGAATTTCTTTTTCAGTGGATTTATGGTTGGTGTACAGGAAAGCTTCTGATTTTTTAAGATTGATTTTGTATTCCAGATACTTTGCTGAATTTATTGATCAGTTCTATAAGCCTTTTGGTTGAGTTTGTTGGGTTTCATTGAAAGTTTTTATCACAAACTGAGATGTGGTCTTTTTCTTTAGCCTGTTGATGTGGTGAATTTCACTGAAAACTTTTTGCAGGTTGAATATTCCCACGATATAATTCTCACTTGACCTAGTTGTATTAGCATTTTTTGTATTGCTGTATTCAGTTTGCTAGTATTTTGTTAAAGAGTTTTGTATCTTTTCTTGTATTTGTCTTTGATCTGTGACTTCTTGTATTGCTTTTGTTAAGTTTTTGTTAAGTTAATCCTATCATCATAGGATGATAGGAAATCATAGGATAGTGAAATAAATCACTATCATAGAATAGTGAAGTAGGAACTATTCTCTCCTTTTCCGTCTTCTGGAAGAATTTATATAAAACTAGCATTATTTCTTTCTTAAATATTTTGTAAAATTCTCCAGTGAAGCCATTTGGACCTGGGGTTTCTTTGAATGAGGGTTTTTAATAACAAGTTTATCACTTAATAGACATGAGATTGTTCATGCTATTTCTTCTTGAGTAAGCTTAAATAGCTTGTGTCTTTTGAAGAATTTATCCATTTCATCCAAGTTGTTCAGATTTACAGACATAAAGTTGTTATGCTCCTTTATTATCCATCGTTATCCTTTTAATACATGCAGGCTCCCTAGTGATGTCTTCTTTTTGAGTCCTGGTTTGGCAGTTTATGTTTGTCTCTTTTCTTTTCTTTTCTTTTCTTTTCTTTTCTTTTCTTTTCTTTTTTCTTTTCTTTCTTGTGCTGGGGATGAAATCCAGGGGCCTTCTACCTCCTGTCTACACTCCCAGACCTATTTTTTAAAATATATTTTATTTGAAAACAGGGTCTTACTAGGTAGCGGAGAGCCTTACTAAGTAAGTAGCTGAGGCTGGCTTTGAGCCTGAGCTCCTCCTGTCTCAGCCTCCCAAGTACTGGGATTACAGTTATGTGCCACCAGGCCCAGCTTATGTGTTTGTCTTTCTGTCTCTCGGTGTTTTGCGTGTAAGTTTATTAGTTTTATTTTTTCAAAGAACAAGCCTTTTATCTCATTAATTTTTCTCTACCATTATTCTGTTCCCATTGTCATTGATTTTTGTTGTTACTGTTTTCTTCTACTTGCTTTGGGTTTACTTTGGTATCTAGTTTCTTAGGTAGAAGCTTGATTTAACTTTTCTTTTCCAATACAAGCCTTTAATGCTATAAACTCTCCTCTAAGCATTGCTTAAGTTACATTCCACAGATATTCATATATTGTGTTTAGACTATCATTCAGTTCAAAATATTTTCTAATTTCCCTTAACTTCCATTTGACCCTTGTTATTTAGAAGTTCTTTTATTTTGACATATTTATGGCTTTTCCAGAAGTCTTTCTGGTGTGTGAGTGTGTGTGTGTGTGTGTGTGTGTGTGTGTGTGTGTGTGTGAGAGAGAGAGAGAGAGAGAGAGAGAGAGAGAGAGAGAGAGAGAGACAGACAGACAGACAGACAGACAGACAGACAGACACAGACAGACAGGGGATTGAACCCACGAGCATTCTATCTCTGAGCTATACCTTTAACCTTATTTTATTCTTTATTTTGAAGCAGGGCCTCACTAAGTTGCTGAGACTGGCCACAAACCTGCAATCTCTTGTCTTAGCCTCCAAGTACTGGAGGATATGCCATCACTCACACCCAGCTTTCTTTCTGGTTTTTTTTTTGTTTGTTTGTTTGTTTGTTTCTTTGTTTTGCCCATCTGAGGATGGAACCCAGGGGCATTTAACCTCCGAGCTATACCGCCTGCCCTATATTTTATTCTTATTTTGAAACCGGGTCTCACTGAGTTGCAGAGGGCCTCACTAAGTAGCTGAGGCTGTCTGCGAGCAGCAGGTCTCAGCCTCCTGAATGCTGGGATTACAAGCATGCGCCACCACACCCGCCTTCTTTCTGTTTTTAATTTCAAGGTTAATTTCTTTATGGCAAGATAATATTTTTAGTATAATTTCAGCTCTTTTAAATTTGTTGAGGTCTGTTTTGTGGTGAAAAAATATAGGCTATATTGGTCATTTTTCCATGTATGCATGTAGAAAATGTATATTCTGTCCTTATTGGGTAGAATTTTCTATAAATGTTATTTAGGTCAAGATGGCTGATAGTGTTACTCAAGTCTTATATTTTTAAAGATTTATTTTTCTTCTTTTTTCTGGTACTAGGGATTGAACCCAAAGGCATTCTACCTTCGAACTACAACCCAAGCCCTATATTTCTTTTTCTTTTTTTTTTTTTTTTTGGTGGTACTGGGGTTCCTGGAAGCCCTTCTACCTCCGGGCTACACTCCCAGACCTATTTTTGCATTTTTATTTGGAAACAGGGTCTCCTAAGCCAGCGCGCGGGGCTAGCTTCGAACCTGCGCGATCCTCCTGTCTCTGCCTCCCAAGCGCGGGGATTACAAGCGTGCGCCACCACGCCTGGCGTCCTATATTTCTTTATATTCTTTATTTCGAACCAAGGTCTCACTAAATTGTAGAGGGTCTTAGTAAGTAGCCAAGGTTGGCCCAGAACCTGCAATCCTTCTATCTCAGCCTCCCAAGTACTGGAATTATAAGCATGTGCCACCATACCCAGCTATATTTCTTTTCTTACTTGCTTTCTGGATTACCAAAAGAAGAGTGTAGTCTCCAACTATAATTATGGATATGCATAGCCTTTCAGATATTTCCGTTTTGCTTCGTGCGCATTGAAGCTCTCGTCAGATTCACATGTATTAAGGGCTGCTATATCTTCCTGATGAATCAACCCCTTTACCATCATGTGATGGTTCTCTGTTGCTTTTAATCTTCCTTTTCAAGTATACTTTGATATTAATGTAGCTATCCTAGCTTTCTTTTGATTAGTATTTTCATGGCCTATCTTTTTTCATTGTTTCACTTGTAGCCTTTCAGTCTTTAAAGTGAATTTCTTGTAGAAAGCATATAACTAGTATGATAATCTTATCCTTTTATTGGGATGTTTAGGCCATTTTACATCTAACATAATTATTGTGATGTTGCTGAGTTTAAATCTGTCATATAACTACTCCTATTTGTCCCATCTGACCTGCTTCTCTTTTCTTCTTCTTGTTTTTACGTAGATTTTTAAAAATTCTATTCTATCTCCATTATTGGTACATTGGTTATACCTCTTTTAAAATGTTATTGGTTGGTTGTTCTTGGGTTTACAACATACATCACAACCTAACTTCACGTATTACTCTAATTCATGTACAGTATAAGATCTTAGAACATAATAAGCTTCTAGTTTTTCCTCTACCTTGTGGGATATTGTTGCCATACATTTTACTTTTATGTTTTTTATAAACTCCAGAATATACTACCTGCTACTTTTTCTTTAGATAGTTACATTTTAGAATGATTGTGGGAAAAGATCTTTTACATTTACTTTTATTTTTTCCCATTTCTGGAGCTATTCACTTTATGTAGATACTCATTTTTGTTTGGGGTCACATGCCTTTTACTTGACATATGTGTCTCTTCCCTTTGCCATGTCTTAGAGTGCAGGTGTGCTGATACTGAATTTCTTCAGCTTTTGTTGGTCTTAACAGTCAAGTTTTTTTAACTTTAATTTTTTAAAAAATATTTTTGCTGACTATAAAATTTTAGGTGTTTTCCCTTTTTTTCCCCTTTAGATCCTAGGGATTGAATGCAGGAGCATTCTACTTCTGAGCCACACTCCCAAACCCTTTTAATATGTATGTATGTATGTATTTATTTTGCAGCTCTGGGGATGGAACCCAGGGGCATTCGACCTCTGAGCTACACCCCCTGCCCTATTTTTTATTCTTTATTTTGAAACAGGGTCTCACTGAGTTGCAGAGGGCCTCACTAAGTAGCTGAGGCTGTCCTCGAACCGCAATTCTCCGGTCTCAGCCTCCCGAATGCTGGGATTACAGTGTATGCCACCACGCCCTGCAGTTTTTATTTTAAAACAGGGTCTTACTAGGTTACTAAAAGTCTCACCACATTGTCAAGGCTGTCTGGAACCTCCACTCCTCCTGTCTCAGCCTGCCAACAACTGGATTATAGGTGTGTGCCACCAAACCTAGCTATTCTTTTCCTTTTTTCTTTAGTACTTTACAAATAAGTCACTGCATTGGCTCTGGATGTAAGCATTCCGATGGGTAGTCCACTGAAATCTTTTATTTTTTTCCTTAAAAGATAATGTTTGCCCCTCTGGCTGCTTTTAAGATTTTCTCTTTCACTTTGATTTTAGCAGTTTAACTTTGAAGAGAGAGATAGAGAAGAAAATGAATGTGCGTGTTTCTTGTACCAGGACTTCACACATGCTAGGCAAGGCTGTGCCGCTGAGCTGCATCCTCAGCCATTTTAGTTTTTTGAGACATAATCTCTCTGAGTTGCCAAGGCTGTCCTCCAGACCGCCATCTTCCTGCCCTGGCCTCTCGAGTCGCTAGGATTAGGTGTGTGCTCTTAATTGTAGTTATTCCTATGCTGTTGGTTGTATTTATTCTGTAGGCTTCTCTGAGATTCTTGGCCATGTGATTTGATGACTTTATTTTTGGAGAATTCTTAGCCCCCCCCCCCCCCCCCAATGTTGTTTCTTCCCTGTTCTTTCTCCTCCCTTCAGGGACTCCAGATACCTGCACATGATTCCACTTCCCACAGCTCTTCAGCCTCTTCCAGGAGCCTCCCACCCCACCCCAACACCACTCCTTTTATTTTCTTCTTTTTAAAATTTGTGTGTGTGTGTGTGTGTGTGTGTGTGTGTGTGTGCGCGCGCGCTCATGTGTGTGGTGGTGGGCTTTTCCACCTCCGGGCTACACTCTCAGACCTATTTTATACTTTATTTGGAAACAGGGTCTCACTAAGTTGCTGAGAGCCTCACTCAGTAGCTGAGGCTGGCTTCGAACCTGTGCGATCCTCCTGTCTCAGCCTCCTAAGGGTTGGGATTACAAGCACGCGCGGCAGTGTCTTTTTGTGTTTTATTTTGGGGTTTCTAGTGACCTATCTTCAGGTTCACTGATAAGGATTGTCTGATAAGGATTGTCTCCTAATGTCCTCATGAGGATATTGAAGGAATTTTTCATCTCTGATGACTTTAAGAAAAATATAATCATTTTCATTTGAGTCTTCTATGTTCCGTCTTTCTGTTGAATTTTCCCATTTGTCGATGCATATTGTCTACTAGATTTGCTAACATATTAATCAATGTTATTTTAAATTCCCTGTCTGATATTTACAATATCTGGGTCATTTCTCAGTTGATTCTCTTGATTACTTCTCTTTTAATATAGGTTCTCCCCTTCCTTTTCTTTTTCATGTGTCTTAAAAAGTTTTATCAGCTGGGCGTGGTGGCGCATGCTTGTAATTCCAGTACTTGGGAGGCTGAGACAGGAGGATGTGGTTCGAGGACAGCCTCAGCCACTTAATGAGGTCTTTTGCAACTCAGTGAGACTGTTTCAAAATAAAAAATAAAAATAAATAGGGCTAGAGGTGTAGCTTGGAGGTAGAATGTCCCTGAGTTCCATCCCCAGTACTTGGGGTGGGGGGGGGGGTGTTATCAAGTACTAGACATTGGATATTGATGCTGAGCCTGCCATTACATTAGGTGTGAGCTTTTTGTTGTTGTTTTCTCTTTCCTCCTCCTTCCCCTCCCCCTCCTTCTTCTTCTTTTGTAGTTCTGGGATTTGAGCGCAGGGTCTCACACATGTTAGGGAATGCCACTGAAATACATGTGTAACCCTTTTCAGAAATTTTGTTTTTAGACAGTCTTGCCTGAGTTTGCCTTGAACTTGGGATCCTCCTGCCTCGGGCCTCTGAGTAGCTGGGATTGCAGGCTTATTGTGAAAATTTTTTGAGGGGAGAGGTTCAGATATGTACATTTCGAAGAGTCAGTACCTGTTAATAGAACTCAGTGCATACATTCAGTGCTTGTTCATTAACCTCCCTGCCCTTCAGTTTATTCATCTACACAGTAGGAACAGTAACAGTACCTATCTTGTGGGATTATTGAGACCATTAAGGGCTAAGTACAGTAATCTTTGCTGCTGCATTCTAGCTTCTTAATAACAGTGAATGTTAGAAATTCAAATCTAACTTTAAGTTCTTAGAAGCTATGTTCTTTGAGTAGGAGGACTTTTAATATCTGAACACTATCTTAGCATGGATAAATATAACTACTCTGTTTTAATTAAGGAAGTACCACGTTTGCTTGGAATATTAGCAGCAGAGAGGAAGCTGAGCTGATTAATTTCTACCTTGCTACCAGCAGTGTTGTTCTTTCGTTCTCACCCTGGGAATACTCTACCCTGTTCTCGGGAGAATAAGATCAATAGAGAAATAGATTTTCCAGATTCGCTTTCCTGACAACCAAATGTGCTTTATCTTACAGTTTATTTTCAATCGTATGTTAGAACTATATTCATCTTTGCCTTCAGGCACCACTTATCATGGTTCGTTTTTAATAATGTCTCTTCCTTTTTAGCTCCACCGTTTACCAAATTACATTCAAGACACACAGAGCAGAGAAAGGAGTCACAGAAAGGTGCAAGTTATTCAGCGTTATTTGGCAGACAGCTATCAGGAAAGCATTGTTAAGGCTGGCAAGGTGTGGTATTGGAGACTCACTCTTTCTTTATCTAATGATACAAACCACAGCTGAAGGTCATGAGGAAGAAGTCCTTGGTGTTGGCTATAACAGAATAAAATGTTATAAGTGCAGTGGACTACTCTCTATGAAGATTTTACACTTGATTGTAGCCAAAAGGCCGAGAAGTGATTCTATGAAGATTTTAAAGGAGCTGGGTATAGTGGCACAGGCTTGTAATCCCAGTACTTGGGAGGCTGAGACAGGAAGATAGCAAGTCTGAAGCAAGCCTCAGCAACTTGTAAGGCCTTATGCAACTTAGTGAGACTCTGGTTTGTTTGTTTGTTTGTTTGTTTGTTTGTTTGTGGTACTGGGGTTCCTGGAAACCCTTACCACCGGGCTACACTCCCAGACCTATTTTATACTTTTTTAAAATTTGGAAACAGGGTCTCTTAAGCCAGCAAGGCTGGCTTCGAACCTCTGCGATCCTCCTGTCTCTGCCCCCCAAGCACGGGGATTACAGGCATGTGCCACCACGCCCGGCAGTGAGACCCTGTTTTGAAATAAAGAATAAAATAGAATGCCCCTGGGTTTGATCCCTAGGATGGCATTAAAAAAAATAAAGATACCTTTGACCTGTAAGTCTGATATAATCAGTCAGTGTTATAACTTCACTGATATCTAAAGGGAGATAATATTATCCTAAAACAAGCTGTGAGCACTGGAAAAAGAGATTGATTTAAATATACTTTTATACCTTTTTAAAGGTGATTTTTTATTACATTAAAAGTATTTATTCAGCCGGGCGTGGTGGCACACGCTTGTAATCCCTGTGCTTAGGAGGCTGAGACAGTAGGATCACTCAGGTTCGAAGCCAGCCTCAGCTACTTAATGAGGCTTTCAACAACTTAGTGAGACCCTGTTTCCAAATAAAACATAAAATAGGTCTGAGAGTGTATCCCGGAGGTAGAAGGCCCCTGGGTTTCACCCCCAGTACCAAAAAAAAAAAAAAGTATTTACTCAGTGTACACAACAATATTTATGTATAGAGAAACTTGAAAGATTGAAAGGTACAAGAGGATAAACTGCCAAAGACTTAGAAATATTTATGCTCGTGTGTGTGTGTGTGTGTGTGTTATTGGAGATTGGATTCAGGGGCATTCTACCTCCAAGCGACACCCCGGTCCTATTTTTTATTCTTTATTTTGAAACAGGGTCTCACTAAGTTACAGAGGGCCTCACTAAGTAGCTTCAGTGAATCTGTGATCCTTCTGTCTCAGTTTCCCAAGTGCCGGGATTATCAGTGTGCAGTACCACTTATATATATATACACACACATACGCCAGCTCTATGTTCCATCTTAAAATACGTGTTTTAGTATTCAAATTTCTCGAATAAGTTTTCTCTGGGTAGAGGCTGGAAGAGCTCAGTTTGGTATCAAGACATCTTGCATACACCTTGGTAACAGAACATTGCTTAACAGAAAACACTCCTCCATCTGAATGTGATAGGATTTCAGCTGACAAAGCAAGCCCGCCCAAAGCCTCTGCTTTCATGTCCGTGCTACGGACGCGGGCTTTCTGCAGTTTCTCATGCCTCCTGGATGGTGTCCAAATTTAGGACTGATAGTAAATTCCCGTCCCTTCTTTTTTTTAACTTTTAAGAATTTATCTATTATTATTTTTTGTAGTGCAGGGGCATTCGACCGCTGAGCTACACCCCCTGCCCTATTTTTTTATTCTTTATTTTGAAACAGGGTCTCACTGAGTTGCAGAGGGCCTCGCTAAGTAGTTTGAGGCTGTCCGCGAACCGCCATCCTCCTGTCTCAGCCTCTCGAATGCTGGGATTACATGCATGCGCCACCACGCCCGGCCCCTAAATTTTTAATATTAACCTAATTTACTGAGTCTTTTTTCTCTGCTTTCTCAGAAATGACTTTTTACATTTATTTTTTTGAATCACATCCAAATAAGGAACACATGGCATCTGATTGATAAAACTCTTCAGGCTCTTGTAATCTATAATAATTCACCCTGGGGAGGCAATACCACTTATTTGATGAAGAAACTGAGTCATTTCCCTTTCCCACATTCTGGATTTTGCTAAGTGTATTCTTGTGTTATACAACATATTCTTCTCTCTCCATGTTACCTACAAAGAGGTAGGTTTGAAGGCATGGATATTTTTATAATATTCATTATTTTGAAAATTCATAGGTAGGGTATAGTACACTCTGTTCATTAGCACACACAACACTTGATTGTCCCACTTAGTGTTCCAAGATTGGTTTTGCTGGGTTCATGTTGGCTGAGCCCTTTACTGCCAAGTCATGTTTCTTCCATTGACCAACAAGTCATTTTTTTTTGTTTTTGTTTTTTTTTTTGTATTGGGGATTGAATCCAAGGGCATTCTACATCTGAACTATACCCCAAGCCCTTTTTATTTTTATTTGGAAATGGAGTCTTGCTAGGTTTCTGGGGGTCTGACTAAGTTGCTGAGGCTGGCCTTGAACCTGCTGTCTTCCTGTCTCAGTACTGATGTGTGCCTCTGCACTCAACTTCATGGGTAACATTTCAATACTCTGCATATTTCCAGGTTTGTCCATTTGTAGCTAACAGTTTGAATTGAATATTCATGAATGATTGTTGCCCAAATCATTCATTTCACTATTACTACATTTTTTAATTTTTTTTTATTTTTTGCGGGTCTGGGGATGGAACCCAGGGGCATTTGACCTCCGAACCACATTCCCTGCCCTATTTTTTTATTCTTTATTTTGAAACAGGGTCTCACTAAGTTGCAGAGGGCCTCACTAAGTAGCTGAGGCTGTCCACGAACCGCGATCCTCCAGTTTCAGCCTCCCGAATGCTGGGATTACAAGCATGCGCCACCACGCCCAGCTTTAAAATATTTATTTAAAAAATGTAGTAATAAGCCGGGCGTGGTGGCGCACGCTTGTAATCCCCGCTCTTGGGAGGCGGAGACAGGACGATCGCGCAGGTTCGAAGCCAGCCTCAGCTACTGAGTGAGGCTCTCAGAAACTTAGTGAGACCCTGTTTCCAAATAAAGTATAAAATGGGTCTGGGAGTATAGCCCAGAGGTAGAAAGCCCCAGGGTTCCACCCCCAGGAGCACCAAAAAATAAATATATAAATAAATATTTTACTTTTTTTTGTGTTTCTTTTTTGATTGGCACATTGTAGTCATACATCTTAATGGGATACAGGATGGTAGAGGCATACATGCACACATCTCTCATTTAGCCCTTCTCCAATTCCCTCCCTCTTCTCTTCCCCTACCTCCTTCTCATGTTTGGCTTAGTGATTGATATAGTTTGTAAATGTATATCGGGAATCCCCCCCCCCCAATTCCTCTTAGTTAGGTCACCTTATTTACTCATCTATGGTTATTATTACATTTTAAGAAGAAAAATTGGTTTAAAAATAGAATGGAAATTTGTAGTTGAAACTTTAAAAGAATTCAAGTAAAGTCTGAGGTGTCTAGAAAATTCATTTATGCAAAGTACTTTTTATCTGCTTATGTCATTGTAAAAGAAAAGAATGCTTACAAGTTGTGTTTAGCTGAATTAAGTGCTTCTCTACTTATTTTTGAATAAGTTGTCTTTAAAAGGTTTTATGATAGTAGATTTTGAGCTACAGTCATGTTTCTGGATTTTTATTGTGCATTTGTGAAATGTTTTTACCTATATTGGGGCTTATTCCTTTAACCAAGGAAAACAAAGTTCTAAATTTCATTTGGTTGAGAATTATGAATCATGGTAAAGACTTAACTTGAATCTATATAGGTCATTTATTCTTCCTACTATTGTTATATATTTTCCCTGTAACCCTAAATGGTTATCTTGTGACTATCAACTAATTTCACTTGTATATTATTTTCTGTGTGCTAGATACTGTACTTTGAAATTTGCATATGCTAATTTATTCAGTCCTCACATGATTATCATTCTCTACTGTAGGGGAAGAAACTGAAGCAGGGAGATTAAGTGATTTGTCTTGGTCATACAGCTGATAATAGCATGGGCCAGGATTTGGGCCAAAACAGTTTTGTAGAATCTGTACTGTAAACAGGGAGAGTAGACTATGTAGAGTCTCTACCAGCCTGCTGGCCTTGGAGGATGAGCTTATTTATGTTAACATATAAGTGATGTGTATCTATGTGTGTAGACACACACACACATACACACAAGCACACACACTCTCTCTCTTTCTCTGTCTCTATACTCTAAAACCTTTCTTGAATTTCCTAAGGACCTTAAATGGAGCAGAAGCAGCCCCAGGAATCTGGCATTCTCCTCTGGGATAGGGAGACCCAGGAGGTCAGCGAGGGTGGAAGGGCTAGGTTCCTGCAGGATACCCCTCTGGCCTTTGAACCCTCTTTGCCTTGAAGTTAAGCTGTTGCTCTCTATGCCATCCAGATAGATCTTAGCTATACAATTTTAGAAACAGCCTATAGCTAGTATCTTAATACCATAAGAATTTTTCCAGTTCTCCAAATCATAATAAATAGCATCCATAGATCTCTAATAATGGAACTAAGTAAGTCAGGGGTACTATACTATACTACAGAGAGAGTCTTGTTCCAGATTTATCTCTGCTACTTTTTTTTTTTTTTTTTTTTTGCGGGTCTGGGGATGGAAACCAGGGGCATTCGACCTCCCAGCTACATCCCCTGGGTCTCTTTGCTACCTTTTTGAATAATGTTTTTTTTTTTTTTTTTTTTGTAGTTCTTGTTTTTATGTTGAAGTAATGTCTCATATTTTGACAGAATATTAAGTAATCCTCTCTCCTTCTTTTGCCATCTCTCCTGTTTTTACTTTAGCAAATGAGCTTATTTTTATGAGATATTAATTCAGGTGGGAATAGTGAATACTTTGAGTAAGTATTCTTTCACAAAATGTCACTACCTTTCTCTTTTTTTTTTTTTTTTGGCAGGTCTGGGGATGGAACCCAGAGGCATTCAACCTCCGAGCTACATCCCCTGCCCAATTTTTTATTCTTTATTCTTGAAACAGGGTCTCACTGAGTTGCGAAAGGCCTCACTAAGTAGCTGAGGCTCTCCGCGAACCGCGATCCTCTGGTCTCAGCCTCCCAAATGCTGGGATTACAAGCATGCACCACCACGCCCAGCTACTACCTTTCTCTTAAGTTTGAATTGTGCATGTTTAATATTGGCCCAAGAGTTTAATCTGTAAGGATAAGAAAAGGACTAGATCCTCAAGAATCTGAACATTGTATTGACAACCTGGCAGTGTGAATAGATGATATCGTCGATAGGGATAAACATTATGGGAAAGGATGAGGAAGTGTCCTTCTATGAAGGGGATGGGTTCATCTGGTGTCCTTGAATCCATGTTTGGACTTAACAGGAAAGGCCAAGGGATTTATTCTGTGGGCATTATAGCAGATATGGGCATATTTCAACATATATATTTTTTTCTTGCAGTATTGAGGATTGAACCCAGAGGCATTCTACTTCTGAGCTCACCCCCAGCCATATATATATATATATATATATATATATCCTTTATTTTGAAACAGGGTCTCACTGAGTTACAAAGGGCCTCACTAAGTAGTAGCTGAGGCTGTCCATGAACCCAGATCCTCCTGTCTCAGCCTTCCAAATGTTGGGATTACAAGCATGCTCTACCATGCCCGGCTTGCAATATATTTCTTAATATTACTTATTCTGTCTATAGGTTTGAATATTGATGTTATATATATAGTTTTGGTAATCATTACTTCAGGGTTAATTTTCCCCACATAGAATTTCTTCAAGTACCTAACATGTTTTGGTAAAGATGTCTGTGCTTTCTGACAGAAGCAGATTTCCTGAATCATGTTTCTGATTTCTATGGTGCTTTTTCTTTTTAATAAATTTTGCTTCAAGGAAGAATGAATTTATTTTTCTACTTGATTAGAATTTTTTCTTATTAATTTAGAAAAAGAACTCAGTAAAACAGGGAACATATAACTGCTTTTGCAGAAAGATTAATTTCACAGATTATTTTTTCCTTTGGTATATAGTTTTAGATACCAGAGTCATAGAATTTTAGGGCTTTAGGGAAACATCTTTTGGAAAGGGACTTTTTTTTTTAAAGCCTTTATTTTATACCTGTAGAAGCAAAGTTGATTCTGTAGTTTCCTTCGTGACTGTCCTGTACTACTTCTGTTGTGTACAGAATGAGTTGACTAGCCCTCAAATAATAGGATACACTATAAAATAAGAGATAAATTTGAGAATTGTTGGATTTACTATAGTAGAAATTCAAGATGGATATTATGTTGAGCATATACTAGTACCATTCACAAAGACAATCTAAACACTTGTGTGGAGTTTCTGTCTGATGGGGTCAGTTCCAGTGCCCTGTCAAACTATTGAAGGAGGTTGGCCTCTCAGTTGTGGCCTCTGCCTTGGCTCCAGTCCTGTGAGTAGGCGGCCACAGCCACAGGTGGAGTTGGTTTCATTGGGTGTGCATGATGTGAAGAAAGCATGAGGTTTCTTTTCACAAATTAACATTTATTAGGATAAATGTATTTTTTTTTACCAAAATTTTATGGTACTGGGGATGCAATCCATGGGCCTTCTACCTCTGGGTATACCCCCAGACCTATATTATATTTTATTTGGAAACAAAGTCTCACAATTGCTGAAAGCCTCACTAAGTAGATGAGGCTGGCTTTGAACCTGTGTGATTCTCCTGTCTCAGCCTCCCAAGTGTGGGGATTACAAGTGTGCGCCACCACACCGGGCCTGGTCTATCTTTTTAATGAGAGTGCTTTAAGCATTTCACTATGAGATCTAGTTTTGGGTAGATATTTATAAGGACTGATAAAATACCTTAGTTCAGCTTTGACTTTGCAAAGTAAGGATGATACAGAACAGAAATGTTCAGAAAAGACAGGAGATATTTAGGCATTATCTGAGTGAAGAGTTTAGAAACTGGGGATGATTTCGTTATCTCCAAGAATAAAGAGGCCCCATGTGGACAGTTTAAAGCTTCTGGGTCATCGTTGAGAGTGAGAAGAAATCCGGTTTTTTTCTTCGACAAACTTTTTTTGAACAATAATAATGCAGACAGGAAATGACACACCATTTTAAATTTTAGATGATTTGTCTCTCTCCCTACCTTTTTTCCTTTTCTGTTCACTTCCTCCTCTCCCTCTCCCCCCCCTTTTTCCCTCCCCATTGTAGTAATAGCTAAAATAACCTGTGGTGCCTGAGGACATTGCAGTCTTGTATTCATTTGAACAGTGAGTGATGGGACCCATGTGCTTATATCCATCTGGAACCTATTCTTATGTTCTCATGGCCTGAGCTGGTTCTCTAGCTGGTTTATGGTCAGAGAGCTCACACTAAATGGGGAAAGGTAGAGAGCTGTTCCCCAGGTGTTTAGACTGTCATTGAAACAGTCTTTTAACTTGTATGGCTCTTTTTTTAAGGTTTAAGTCCTGGATTTTTTGCTTTGCTTTTTTATTTTTTCTTTAGTAGTACTGGGGATTGAACCCAGGGGCATTCTATTTCTGAGCTACTCCCCCAGTCCTGTTTTATTTTTAATTTTGAAACAGGTCTCACTAAGTTGATGAGGGCCTCACTACATTGGAGAGACAAGCCTTGAACACTGTGATCCTCCTGTCTCAGCCTCCTAGGTACTGGGATTACAGGTGTGCAGCCACCATATCTGGCATCTTCTAGCTATTTTGATTACTTATCTCATCTTTCTCACTAGATCATATGTCTTCATCCCTGTTCTTGAGTCACAGGTATTACTTTGATCTTCTTACTCCCAAATGGAAACTTTTAGGATTTAGCTTTTCCTTTACACTTGGTCTGAATTTTTAGATGCTTCAATTAAGATATCAGCAATATCATAATTTCCCACTTAAGGGTTGTTATATAATATTCAAAGTGTGCCAGTATTGAGAATGGCCTAGGAAGATTTGAGAAAGCTCTGATTATTAATATATTTAAAAAATAATTGTGTCAAAATGATGGCAGACCTGGACAGAGAAAGGCTTGGCTTTGGTCAGGAAGCAAACAGCTATTGAAACTTAGATTGACTTAGCTACATGTAATTAGCAAGTCAATAGGAGAGGAGAACTAGGCCTGTCTCTATCTAAAGACATGATTGGATAAGCTAGCTAAGATGGTAGGAGGGGTTGACCTTCATGAAAGGAGACACCTTGCCACACCTTGTTGGGGGAGGTACCTTTCAGGGTTAAGGGGAGGTACCTTACAGGGACGTTCACTACATCAGAATTACGTGAACAAGATGGAGGTCATGGGTATAAAAAGTCCGGTCCACGTGTAATTCCTTTGGTGTATTCATTTTGAGTCATCCCCTCATGCCATTTTGGCATGGGGCTGTATTTCTATTTTCTGTATTTCTATCTTTCTAATAAACTTCTCTAAATCTTCAGCAACTGTCCAAGCTATGCATATTTATTCTTAGCTTAGGACAAGAACCTGTGATAATTTTTTGTTTTGGGGTCATTTTTGGCTTTTGTTATGGGTTGGGGGAAAGTGTGTCCAGGACCCTCGCAGGGGTTCCCGGGGAACGGCTTCCCCAAACCACATTCTCCCAATCCTGAACACATTCTCTCAATCCGTAACACAAAGTATAGGCTAAAAATCACCTATCTTGAGAATCTAGGTTTCATGTAAGGATTTGTACAATGATAGGTTCCTCATTCATTCAGCAGATCAGCCAGTCACAATAGCAGAGAAGGGAATGAATGGAATGTCAAATGACACTGCCTCAGGCTGTAGAATTTAGAGGGTGTGGTGAAGTACCTTTAATTTTATCAAGGTTGATGGTCACAGAAGAATCTTTGTTGAATCGCACTGTACTGGTTCAAACCTAAGCTCTACTATTTAGTAGGGTAAGAAAACTACATATGGGATCATAGGGGCTGTTCCCAGTGCTGGGTTTCAGTTTTCACTTAAAATGATGTGGTTATAACTGATGGAGGCCAGAGACATTCTCTGGGTTCCCTGAGAGCTAGTCCATGGTTGCTAGGCAAATAGGAAACAGCCTTCTGTGGTAAGGCTGGTGGGCAGGCTTGCAGAGGGAATAAGTACGGGCCACATTGGGGAGACCAAGGGGAACAGCCCTTCCGGGTTCAGACAAGGCGGGTGTGTCTGGTGGGCAGGTCTGCAGAGGAGGCCTGCTGCTGTAACCCCATCTGGAGCACATGGTGTCTGCCTTGAGAGGGCCGTAGAAAAGCAACTCTGGGCTGTAAGCAAGCAGAGGACCACAGGAAGATGCCCATACTGCAGCTCATGCTTGCTAAAGGACTGTGTGTTTTGATCGTGTGGCTGAGTCAGGGGACCACCATATGTTCCCACTTACTCCACTGGTGACCATAGAGTAAGAACAAGGACTAGCAAAGCACAGCAGAACCAGAAAGAAGCTCCCTTCCTCCTGCAGCATCCCTCCAGCTCCCTCTGCTGTCCATGCTTTGCGTCGTGCTCTCTGTTAAGGAGAGTTTGGAGACCAGTCCATTGTCATAGAGCTGTACTAAAGGGTGATTGGAGCAGAGGCAATAAGTTGATAACTCCATAGAAGCTGAAATCAAGAGTACTTACTATCTAATTCCACTTTTTAAAAAAAAAATTTATTTTTTTGGTGGTACTGGGGTTCCTGGAAGCCCTTCTACCTTCGGGCTATACTCCCAGACCTATTTTATACTTTTTATTTGGAAACAGGGTCTCTTAAGCCAGAGCGATCCTCCTGTCTCTGCCTCTCAAACCTGGGGATTAGAAGCGTGCGCCACCACGCCCAGCCTAATTCCACTTTTATAAGGTGCAGTAATAGGCAAAGTAATCTATAAGCTGGGCGTGGTGGCGCATGCTTGTAATTCCACGATTTGGGAGGCTGAGACCGGAGGATTACACAGGTTCGAAGCCAGCCTCAGCTACTTAGTAAGGCCCTTAGTGAGACCCTGTTTCAAAATAAAGAATAAGAAATAGGGCTGGGGTGTTGCCAGGAGGTAGAATGCCCCTGGGTTCCATCCCCAGTACTGAAGAAAAAAAAAAAAAAAGTAATCTATATTGGAGGATCTGTCTAATGATGAGTGGCAAAAAGTAGTAGTGACCAAAAAGGAAAGTTCTGGTTCTGTTTCTGGATATGGGTAATTTATTTATTTATTTATTTATTATTTTTTTTTGGTGGTACTGGGGTTCCTGGAAGCCCTCCTTCCTCCGGGCTACACTCCCAGACCTATTTTATATTTTTGAAACAGGGTCTCTTACGCCAGCGCGGCTGGCTTCGAACCTGCGCGATCCTCCTGTCTCCGCCTCCCAAGCGCGGGGATTACAAGCGTGCGCCACCACGCCCGGCTGGATATGGGTAATTTATGAAGAGCTATAATGTGGCACAATTTGATTACAGAAGTAAAAAATTAAAAACAGGGTCCAGTCTAAAGTAGGGGAAATAAAAGAAATCCACAATATCTCCGCCTTTTTAAAATGTTCATTTTAGAATTGTCTAACTTATGTCCAATTTCATTCAATGGAATATTAATTGCTAGGCTTGGTGTGGTGGTATATACCTTTACTTCCAGTACTTGGGAGTCTGAGACAGAAGGATCACAGTTTTGAGGCCAGTGTGTGGTAATTTAAGGAGATCCTGTTTCAAACATAGAGGCTGAGGTGCAGCTCAAGGGTAGAAGATCCTAGCACGAGCAAAACAACAGCAAAACACTAATAATGACTGCCAAACAGCCTTTGTTTTGTGATCAAATCATTACTTCTGAGGCCTTCTCTAGAGAAACTTATAGTTCCTTTTGCTGTCATTATTCCCGCCAAGTCTTTGAACAGCTGCACCTGAGCCTTCTAGTACCCCCTGGCTCTTAATCTAAGTAAAACACCGCTGCTGTCCCTGTAAGTGTTCTCTTTGTCATATATACCCTTCTTCTCGTGGCAGCTGAAAAATCGCCAGATTCCTGTTTCCGGGCGTAAGAGATTTGGAAGCCCGCAGTACCTCGCATGTAGGAGCTAATAATAATGTGAAGCACGGGCTTTGATTAAGGAACTGGAATGGTGATAGGAGAGACTCCCTGTGTGGCTATTAAAAGCTACAAGCAGAAATGGGTCACTATTGCAGTTTGTTCAGGAGTAGAGAACTTTGGGGGTAGAACTTTAGGAATCTATGAAATTGGGTGGTTGAATCAGGGTTTAGGGGATGGATACAGAATCTAGCAAAAAAAGTTGCATTCATTGAAAGTGAAGGTTGCTAAGAAATTCTCACATTGCCCTGTGGATAGAATTCAGGGTAAACTTTTTTTTTAATTTATTTTTGAGACAAGGTCTTGCCATGTTGCTGCTGCAGGTCTCAGCCTCCTGGATTCAAGCTATTTTCCTGTCTCATCTTCTTGAGTAGCTGGGACTGTAGGCACACACCAATGCTCCTGGCTTTAGGGTGAATTTTAAAGTGTAATTAAATCTCAGTTGTTTTTAATTAGAGTGAATAATAGTAGTAGATTTGAAATTGCCTACTTTTGTATACAGAGCTTTATATTGCCAAATATATTGGGCTGTTTTTGTGCTTTGAGTGTCTAACGGTTAGGTATAGAGAAGAGTGAGCTAGGGCAAGGATTACCCAAACCCATCACACACAAGGCTGAGAGCCTAGAGTGGTTTCCCTGCAAAAATTATTTCCTTATATATGTTTTCTTAAGTTATTGGGGTACAGAGATAAGAAAATTGTTTGACTGGTGAGTCTAACTTATGGGCCTTTCAAGTTCAGTCCATGTATTCACCCAACCGGTATCTGTGTACTTACGACGTGCTTGGCCTCTCTTAGGTATTGGTGACCTCGAGGTGAATCTGATGCAGCCCTTTGGCCCTCTGGAATGTTTTATTTCAGGTGTTCTTTTCTTTGAGGGCTGCCTTTATTATTTATTTGTGACACCCAGCTTTGTCACCAACTCCTTGGAGATTCTGTTGAGCTTTTAAGAACTGATATTTGGATTTCATATCTAGCCCTAATCAGAGTTTCCTGACTTTTATTACTCTATTTTATTACTAGCCTGGGCTTATACTGCCACCAATAAAGAGCTTCAATTTCAAATTTAGCATCTCAAGGAAAGGGTGTTTATGACTGAAGATACAAATCTCACTCTGCATGTGTGTTCCAGAGTGGCCGTGTGGAAATTTGCTGTGCTGCAAGCTAGTCGTCTATGTCTAGAAACATCTTAAATCATGCTGTTTCTTAGTGCTTGGTCAGGTGATGGAAGGGGACATTGGAACAGGTAATATAAGTATAATGTAATATAGGTGGGAAATGATGTGTATTAATAAGTTTATATTTTAAAATGCTTTTTCTTTTGATCCTGGAGTTGATACTCTTTACCAACACATAGGCTCTTCTGTATGGTTCTCCCTCATTCTGGGCGGGCATGAATTGTCATCTTTCAGAGTAGTCTCTGCGAAAAAAGTATCCTATGCCAATCTGAAAACTTGCCAAGTATTATTTTTGAAAAGTAGGTATTAGAAACCAGTAATTTTATGCCAGGTGTGGTGGTACACGCTTGTATTCCCAGCATTTGAGAGGCTGAGACAGGAGAATCTTGGTTTGAGGACAGCCTCAGCTACTTAATGAAGCCCTTGGCAACTCAGCAAGACTTTGTTTCCAAATAAAGGCTAAAAAATAGGGCTGGGGGTGTAGCTTGGAGGTAGAATGCCCCTAGGTTCTATCTCCAGTACTGCAATAAATAAATAAATAAAATAAATAAATAAATAAATAAATAAATATAAAAGAAAGAAGTAATTTTAGCAATATGTTATTTGCTAAAATAAGTTTTAAATAGGTGACCAGTCTGCATCAATCTGTAGACAAGTTAAATGGATTATACATCATATAAAATGGTGTTAACAGATTTTAGTGGATTGGCTTAAATTTGCCTAGGGCTGAAGATGTTATCCTGAGGTAGAGTGCAAATGTGAGGCCTTAAAACATTAGATCCCCAGCACCATATAAAAAAAAAAGTGAAAGGAAGGAAGGGAGGGAGGAAGGGAGAGAAAGAAAGAAAGGAAATAAAGAAAAGAAAAAAGAAAAGAAAGGCAGGCAGGCAGGCAGGCAGCCTAGAGGAGCCTCTCAAGTATTCTGCGTGCTGCTGCATATGCAGTCTTTGCTCTAGTGTTAGGCAACCGGATTTGCAGAGCCAGGGCATCATATTATCTTTTTGACCAGAGGTTCCTGTTGCCAGCCATGCACCTCACCATTCCTCCCCAGCTGCCCTTGTTTGCTTTTGCAAGAGCTTTTTATAGACAATTGCCACATCATGCAGCATCTTACATTATGTATCTCCCATAGACCAGTATTGTGTTGATTTCAGTACTCTCTTCCTTTTAGTCTCAGGGAAGATTAGAATTGCTTCTCATCTTTTAAAAATCCAGAGCTCCACTCTTCTCAGTTTCTTTTACACAGAAGTTCTTAGGCCTGTAGACAGCGCCGTAGGTGCTGGAGTTGGACAGCTTATGGGAGGCTGGAATGACCACGGGATCCCTCAGGGTGCAGCATCCTCCTGGCTTTGCAAGGCCGTGGAAGTAGGCTTTGTGATTTTACCTGTAAAACCTGACAGAAAGGAAATTTGTGTCAGATTCAGAGTCCATAAACAAAGGGGGAAAATCTTATTTTTAAAAATTTGACTTTAGTATAGCAGAGTTGTAGAAATAGGGGAAAAGCTTGTCCTTTTAGTGCTGGGAACTCCACAGGTTTAGTTGAGAACTTTTCAAATTGTGGGTTGGCTTGCCACTCGAGCTGGCTGAATGAAAAATGCTGAGCTTGGGTGACCACACGTGTGTAATTTTTGTTTTATTATCATTTCAAGTAAGAACTTGTCTCTGCTAGAATTCTGTTAACATTATTTGTTTTCTGCTGTCTTGGATAGCTATCAGATAGATTTTGTTCCTTACCATAAATTGGTCTAAAACCATCTTGTTTAATAATTCAGATTTCAAAAGGAGGGCTTTATGAATGTTAATCAACAGAATTACTTACTGTTATCCAGCAAGACTTCATCTGTGTTTATCATATGAATTATTTGTGTAAAATACTTTTTCCCTGTATGTAATGTTACCTGAAGGATCCATCATTCTTGTCTAAAATGTGCCTTTAAAGTCCTTTTTTACTATTTATTTGTACTGGGAATTGAACCCAAGGGCATTCTATCTCCACCCAGTGCTGTATATTATTTATTTTGAAATGGTCTCACAAAATTGCAGAGGCTGGCCTTGAAGGAGGCTGGCCTTGAACCTGCAATCGTCTTGTCTCAGCCTCTTAAGTACTGGGATTGCAGGAGTGTACTACCACACCTGGCTGAGGTCCTCTTCAATGTTTAATTACCTCTTGTTCACTCTGTTCATGCACTGAAACCATCCTCAGCCATAGTGTTGCCTTACCTGCCATGCAGTGTTTACTTTTTCTTTTTTCTCTGTACCAATTTCCTCAGAATATTTTGGATTCCTATCCAAATATATAGTCATGGCTTTTTGTTTTTGTCTCTAGAATGTCATACAAATAAAGACATTCACGCCGGCGTGGTGGCATACACTTGTAATTCCGGTGCTTGGGAGGCGGAGACAGGAGGATCACACAGGTTCGAAGTCAACCGCGCTGGCTTAAGAGACCCTGTTTCCAAATAAAAATATAAAATAGGTCTGGGAGTGTAGCCTGGAGGTAGAAGGGCCTCCAGGAACCCCAGTACCACCAAAATAAATAAATAAATAAATAAATAAATAAATAAATAAATAAATAATCCCCCAAACATTCTATATACTCTATTTTCAGCTTAGCCTCTTTCATTCAGCATAATGCATTTGAAATTTATTTGTTGTGTCTCTTAGTAGTTTCATATATATTTGCTATTTGTTGAGGCTTTCCTCTAACCTGCAATATATATGAAGCTACTAATACACACACACACACACACACACACACACACACACACACACACACACAGAGCTACTAATAGACACAACAGATAAAACAAACAAACAAACAAAATATATAATTTTTTGTTTTTTGTCACTGGGGATTGAACCCAGGAGTATTCTACCGCTGAGCTACATCCCAGCCCTATTTTATTTTTATTTTGAAACAGGGGCTCTAGATTGATGAAGGTCTTGCTATTTGCTGGGGCTGTCCTCCAGCCCGCAATCCTCATGTCTCTGTCTCCCAAGGTATGGGAATTACAAGCGTGTGCCACCACTCCCAGCTATATGTGTCAGAAATATTCCTAGTATTTATTTATTTATTTATTTATTTATTTATTTATTTATTTATTTATTTATGTATTTATTTATTTATTGGTGGTACTGGTGTTCCTGGAAGCCCTTCTTCCTCCGGGCTACACTCCCAGACCTATTTTATATTTTTGAAACAGGGTCTCTTACGCCAGCATGGCTGGCTTCAAACCTGCGCGATCCTCCTGTCTCCGCCTCCCAAGCACGGGGATTACAAGAGTGAGCCGCCACACCCGGCCCTAGTAGTTTTTTAGAGTTTACATTTGGGCTTGTGAGGTCTTTGGTTTGCATCTTTGTATTCTTTCTTGATAAACAAGAAGAGAGCTTCAAAATAATTTCTGGTGTCCCAGCATATCTAAGCTCTTTGGTATAGATGGCTTCTTATTTTTATTGTCAGAATAACTTTTTAAACCCCATTTAGGAAACTGATAGGATTTTTTTTTTTAAATAAGCATTCTACAGTTGAAGAATTGATATAAAGTTGAGACCTAGGGAGACTGAATGAAATCTTACAACCCATGTGTTTAGAACCTAGATATCGTCACTAAGGGCGTTAAAGGGTAATGAGTCAAAATGTCTGTATTACTGGGAAGGCCTCTGAAGATGACTGAATACCTAGTTTTGTTTGTAAAACCACATAGGATTATCACTGAATGTTCAGGGCTCTGAGCCTCTGGTGGGCCTGGCTGCCAGAAGGTTGGTCTTCAGGCCACATTCACTGCTGCGTTCGTTCCCCCTCAGGTTTCACCTTACAGTGTGATGGTGATGCTCTGCATGTGCCTGGCCACTTGGCCTCTACTGCTACCCATAGTACTCGTGATTCTCATCAAGCAGGGCGAGTTTACCACCAGATTAGGAGTAAGAAATGATTTCCTCTGACTAAAGCAGTGAGCAGGGACTTAGAATTGATATCCTCCTGTATTATGCAAATGTGTGTCATTAAAATTACATAAAAGTACTAGCTGGGCATGGTGGCATACATTTGTAATCCCAATATGTACATTAGGAAGCTGAAACAGATGGATCACAGGTTCAAGACCAGCCTTGGCAATTTAATGAGACCCTATATCCCCCCCCACACACACACACATTGGGCTGGGGGGGGGGTCTGGCTCAGAGGTAGAGCACCCCTGGGTTTAATTCTCAGTACTACTACCATCACCACCACCACAACAAAAATAAATATATGAAAACATGGGGCTCTGACCACAAACATCCTGTTTAGTTTTGATTCTCTGAGTGCAACACTGTTGGAATATTTCTGTACTGTAAAGCACTCCCTTAGGTTTACAACATCTTTCTATTGTCTCAAGTACATAAGATTATAGAGAAGAATTACAATAGAGGACATTGGTTAAAGTTAACAGTAATTAAATAGCCAGAAGAGATTGATGCAGTTAGTAAAATCCTTGTGATTCAGCAGTCTGTGGCCTACAGGAAGCCTGTAAAGTAGACTTTTCTAATAAAACTAGCCTCACTAGAAGGTTACTATCACCCTTACTGCTACTGTGTGTTCTCACAGACAGGGATTAAAATTGCTGCTCTTCACTTGCCCTTTGGTTTATACTACCCATGCAGGGTAACAGTACTTTCATTTGAATGCATAGAATGTTTCTTCCCAGTCAGCAAAACAAAGTCTGTGTCACATTGGAAGTAAGGCAGCACCAGTGCCTTCTCAGTAGCAATATTTTGCATGTATTTTAAGTTAAGCACCTATATTTTGGGGGAAGTGAATTTTTAGTCCAAGCCTCATATATTTTCCTTAAGCTGGTGTTGTCCTTTTCTTTTGACCCACTTTTGATCAATGCATGTGTAATGCTCATGTATGTATTCATTCTCCCGATACCAGGCTAGGAGTAGATGTACAAAATGGATGTGATCCCTGTCCTCATGGCCCTCTTTTAGTCTTAAAATGACCTAAGTGAACACTTGTTAACCTGTAGTCATGTATGTTTTCTGGAGTCTCTGTGAAGAATATCAAAGACTCACCCTTACAGACTTTCGCTAGCCTGAGTTACACACAAGGGCAACTTTTCACAGAGGTTCTAATTTACAAAATGTCAGACATTTCAGACAACTTTTAGACATCTAAAAGAATCCATAGATTGTAAAAAAACAAAACAAAACAAAAAACCTTCAGTGCAAAATATGATATCTTACCCAGAGTGTGAAGATATAGGAAATTCTTAAAACAGAGAAGCCAAGTGAGATTAATTCAGTCACAAAAAATAAGAAATTGGATGCTTTCCCTAATATGAGAAAGCTAGGGAGAAATGGGTAACAGGAGGAACTTTAGATGAAGAAGGCGATTCTATAGGTGAGCAAATAATGCAGCCTAACTAAGGGGGTGGAAGGGGGAAGAGGGAACCTCTCTAAAGCACATGAGTTACTTAAACAAACATGTCAAAGCCAGTCACTAAGCCAAACATGGGAAGGAGGGAGGGGGAGGGAATGGAGTGGAAATTGGGTAAGGGCTAATTGGGTGATGTGTGCATGTAAGTCTCCACCATCTTGTATCCCATTAAGATGTATGACTACAGTGCACTAATAAAAAATTTTTTAAAAACAAGCCTTTCCATATACCATTTTAAATATTCCAATTGTGTAGAGATTCTCCTAGGTCTCAGGCTTGTCTTTGAAAGGAAAGAGTGACCATTTGTCATTTGAATTCCCTTCCATTGTTGGTTAGTTGGCATGAGCTTAGGAGACTATAAAAATAAAACATCAGAGTTCTCCCCCAACCCTTCCCACAAATATTAGTGTTAAAAATGTGTTAGCCAAGCCAGGCCAACACAGTTTTAATCCCAGTACTTGGGAGGCTGAGACAGGAGGATGCAGTTGCGTAGCCAGCTGTAGCTGTGTAGTGAGACTCTCCACAATTTAGTGAGATCCTGTTTCAAAATAAAGAATAAAATAGGGGTGTAGCTCAGAGGTAGGATGTAGCTCAAAGCTAGCCATTAAATAAGAAGAAAAAAAAAAAGGTTGGCAACTTAGAACCTATTTCAAAATAAAAACCAAAAAGGACTGGGGGTATAGTTCAGAGGTAGACCGTCCCTGGGCTCAATCCCCAGTGCAAAAGAAAAGAAAGAAAAGTTAAGTTGGTATATAAAATTTAAGAAACTCCCCAAGAAGTAGAGCATGAAGAGATTTACCGAGAGAGAGAGAGAGAGAGAGAGAGAGAGAGAGAGAGAGAGAGAGAGAGAAGAGAGAATGAATGAGTATGAATGAGCATTAGAGGTCCAACGTGGAAAGTCCATCATTCTAATAGAGTAACTGGAGTTCCATTAAAAGGAAACAATAGAGAATTCTGAAGAAATAACACAAGAGGATTTCTCAGAAATGAAAGGCATTCCACATTGTGAAAAAAACCTGCCAGGTACCCAATGTCATGGCGAAAATAGCCCCAAAGTATCTAATTGTGAAAAGATTATCCTAAAGGCTTTCTGAGAGAGAAGAGATGTCAGCTATAAGTGATCAGGAATCAGAATGTCTCCGATTCTTTAGAAGAAGTAGTAGAACAGGAAAATGGGACAGTCCTCTCAAAATTCCAAGAAGCTGACTTCCTAACTGTGATTTACTACTATCAAGGGAGAATAGAAACATTTCCAGAAATGAAGGTCTCAGAAACTTACCTCTCATTCAGATATTTCCTACAGAGCTCCTGGACATTATGTTTCACCAAAATGAGAGTGTAAACCCAAAGAACAGAAACCCAGATCAATCCTTGAAACAGTGAGGGGCCGAGTCCCTGGGAGGTTGGTGAGGAGGACTCCAGGAAGGTGGTTTGAAGCAGAATGGAGAAAATGATGGAGGGCTCCTGATGGGAACTCCCAATATAATGACCCACAGGGAAGAAAAAACTAAACTCAGATTAAGAGTAGTTTTAAGTTTTGGTGTAGCATTTCTGTGTTAGTGATTCATAGAAAACAAAACTAATTTTTGAAGTACTTATTTTCAGGGAAAAAATTACACAAAAAAGTTTTAGCTCTCTCTATATAGCTTAGCTAAGAGTTAAATAGTGATTTAATAACTACCAGGAAGATAACACTTCATTTTCCATAGTGGGGACTTGCTAGTTTTATACATTTCTATTGGAACACAACCAAGTGACTGCTTTTGCATTTCAGCAGAGTTGAATACAATAGTCCCCCAAGTCATTGTTTCTATTTTCATATTTTATGTTACCCACATTTAACTGTGGCTTAAATATATTAAATGGAAACTTCCAGAAATAAACAATTTTAAGAGGCTGGCTGTAGCTCTTTGGTAGAGTGCTTGCTTAGCAGGCCTGAGGCCCTGGGTTCAATCCTCATGACTATCCTCCCCCGGCCCCACAAAAAGAAAATTTATTCATTCTCATTGGCATGTCATTCTGTATAGTGTGATGAAATCTTGTGCCATTCTGCTCCATCCTCCCACTGGATGTAATTTATCTCTCTTTTCAGCACATCTGTATGGTATATATTACCTGTCCATTGGTCACTTCATATCTTGGTTATCAGATTGACTATGGAGGTATCCCAGTGTCTGTGTTAAAGTAATCCTTATTATAATTATTCTATTTTTGTTATCTCTTAATATGCCTAATTGAAATTAAACTTTATTATAGACACATAGGTAGGTATAGGAAAAAACAGTATACATTGGGTTTGGTACTGTCTGCAGTTTCAGGCATCTGCTAGAGGTCTGGGAGCATATCGCTGGTCTGTAGGAGTGACTGAAGTTGCGGTTGAGACTATATGACTCACAGGCCTAAAATATTTATTATATGGCTTTTTATAAAAATATATAGACTTCTCTATAGGAATAGAATAATGTCTAAAATTGAAAAAATTAACCAGCTAATAGCAGTATAAATGTGATGTAAAATACGCACGAAGGGGCAAAGGGAGCAGCTGAGCCACCGGGAGGGAGGAGTGGAGTAGAGCAGCGGGTGATTGTTTTCTGTTTTGTGCACTGTTATCATCAAATCCTTAAGCTATGTGCATGTATTAGTATGAATGAAGAATGCTGAGAAACGTAATTGGATTCGGACAAAATAAATAGGAAAGGGGGAAAGAAAAGAGGCCACCAGTTATGATGAAGAAAGTGGGAGCTCAGAGCTTTCCCGTTTATCCACTCATTCCACAGATCATCACTTACGAGCCCAGATGTCAGGCACTGAATACGGTCCTGCAGAACAGGGTCCCTTCCCAGAGGAAGCTTGGGCACTCAGTAGCCGATGGTGCACACAGACCAGGTAGAGATGACAGCGTGATGGTATTGCACGAATGTGTAGTGCTTTGTCACGAGATGCTTGTGGGGTTTAGGGAATTGGGAGAGCAGGGTGTACTAGCCAAGTTCTAAGAATATGAGGCCAGATAAGGCAAAACTGAATAGGACTTGAGTGAGCAGGGCAGGTGTCAGGACGTAAGGTGTTCAGCATCATTGCACCATGACAGATGATGTCAGGCAATAGACAAAGACCAGAGGCCAGACTGCTTATGCTGGCCTCAGCACTATGAGGAATTTATTTACTTATTTGTTTTGGGGTGTGTGTGTGTGTGTGTGTGTGTGTGTGTGTACGCGCGCGCACATGCTTCCTTATGACCAGCGCACAGAAGGCCAGGAAGTATCAAGTGGGACGTAAACTGGAGTTAAACGGGTGAGAGATTAGAGGGGTGAAGGCGTTATTTCCCAGAGGGTAGGAGAGTCCTGAGTGAAATGAGAGAAGAATAATGAAGGGGCTGAGAAAGGGATCAGGGTGAATCCCAAGTCCTGGCGGAGGGTTGGAGAGGCTCCCTCCTCTGAGGGGACGGTGCCTTAAGGACTGGCAGCAGTAATGGCTGCTGTACAAGTAGGATTGTGTTCCCTGAGTGGCAGAAATCACAGTCATCCCTTTTAATTCTCCTAAGACCCTGTGAGGCAGGTATTGCCACCATTTGACAAGTGGGGATCATTTCTGGAGCCCAGACTACTTTTTGGCAGTTCAAACTCTTGCTTTTAAAAATCCCTCCAATCAACAAGTTCAGGCCAGCAGAAGGCATGTTGATAACTTTGTCCAGTTTATGTCATGGAGCTTAGTAAGGTGGAGAACGGGAAGCTAAGGGCCTTCCCACCTACTAGACCTTCTCTGTGGTCAATAATGGTGGTCAGGATGCTTGGTAAAAGGTAGGGGATAGGGGTTTAAGGAAGTGGCATTCCCCAAGGCAGCGTGTGACCTCAAGTCTTACTCCTCTCCTCTCTACATCCTTCACCATGTAACAAGGTGGGGTTGCCTTATATGTGCCTGCTGTTGTTATAGTGGTTCTTAGGAACCAGCCTCAAGGTTGAGAGTTGCATAAAGAAATTATGAACATACATGTTCATTGTGGAAAATGTGAGGTGTATCTGATTTTCAGAGTTGCTTCTCATGTACTTTTTGTCCCTAAGTGCCCGATAGAGATGTAAGGACTGAGGACCTGTTGCTAGCAAAGGTCTTTATCCTTCCTGTTGTCACCTGCATCTGCTGTTGTCTGTTGTGAATGTGGAGGGCCATGGTAGGGGCTGCTGTGTGTGCGCTTGTCTTTGTCTGCAGAAACATACACTCCTATAATGAAGCAGACCTTTGTGCTGAGCAGGGATTGTCAGGATGGCAGAGTTCTCAAGACATAGTGAATTTAAGTGATTTCTGTGAATGAATTGTTGAATAGGGTGAACCTGGTGTTTTATTATTTTTAAGTGTCTATAACAGAGCACTGAGGAAGTTGGAAATGGCACAAGAACTGTTAGGCAGAGTTTTTGAACTAGAGAAAATAGTAATTAAAAAAACTTTCAAAATGTTCTTACTGGAATCTCGTACCCATTTTTTCTTAATATAAGTATTGTTAGGTGGGTGAGAGTAGGAAGGAATGGGAACTTTCATATTGTTTGCTTTTCATATTATCAGCAGTATATCTTCTGGGGGAGGTGATTAATTGCTATTGCATTCATACACAAGTATTGAAATGGTGAGGAGAGCTGGAGTCCTACCCATTTTCATGTGATTCAGTACTTAGACACATGATTGTTGACAAATTTCCGAGTTTGCCCTCACAGCTAGGGGTGTCGAAGTCTTGTATATTATGTTTCTAATTAAGTGTTGAGACCCTGAAATTACCATTTGATTTGTTCTTTATTAAGTCAAAAGGATCTAATCATAACTTCTGAGTGATAGCAACACAGCAACAAAGGCCGTTAAACCATTCTCAGTGTTGTGCAGAAGTACAAGCATCAGGGTGCATCTGTTCGTCTAATTCTGGTACAGAAAATTCAGCTTTGCAGGAGGATTAAATATATATATAAAATTTAAAATGTATGCAATAAAAAGTTCTTAAAGCTGGAGGCAGTTTAAGAGAATGTAAATTGTGGGGTACTGTTCAGAGAAGTAAAAGACAGTGAGTGCTGGCTGTATATCTGCTGATGTTGATGACATCAGTACTTTTGGGGGAGGCACCATGCTGTTGCGTGTCAATCTGAAATGATCCAGCAGTAACCTGAGGGTGGCCGAGGGCTGCTTCCGGGACCTAGTGTGGTAGTTCTCACAGTACCATCACACCTGCCTCTCAGGGTAGCAGAGGTGAGGGGAGATTGGCCTCGAGTCTCTTGCGCCTCTGTTCTTGTGAACCTCGCTCGCTCCAGCCCTTGTCTTCTAGCCTGCCCTCAGCTGCCTTTTCTGGCCTTCCCGGCACATCATGATACAGGCCCAAGTCGTTTGCCTTCTGTGGAGCTCAAGCACTGCTGCGACAGGCGTTTTCATGTTCTGCCCACCTCATCCCCAAGCTTCCACCCAGGGCCAGGTCCCTTTCTTTGCTCGTGGGTCATTTCCTTGTGCTGTTTTCCGTGAAGTAGAACTGGCATATAAAGGATGGGTGGAATTTATGCCTCGCATGGCGCACATGGCCTCAGTGATCTTCAGGAAGCTTGAAGCAGAAGTGCCATCAGCAGGAGTGAGGAGTAGACAGCTTCTCCTATTCCTGACGGTTGTAGGAACCTACTTATTTGCATGTTAGTTTGTGGAACTGAGTCAAAAATTGTGTTTTTTAAAAAATGTCATTACTATTTTGTGCTTGTATCAGTACTTTATGTACTAAAAAGCAATATTTACCGGCATTGGTGGAATTTTCCTGTATTTTTAATGATCTTATTTTGTAGGATGAAATTTTTAGTATATATGACTTATTGATATTACCCTTTTATATGAGTTAGAATTGTTTTTTCTCAAACTTTCTTCATTTCAGAGTTTATGATGGCTTGTGATTGTTGAGAGTGCTCTTTTTCTGTGTCTGATAATTCAAAGTTGAAAGATAAAGGAGATAGGTTTGTACTAACATAATTTACATAGAATTGATTCCACCATAATAAAACTTGAAAGAATATGCTCTTTGACTTTTACCTGCCATGATTCAGAGCACTTACCATTTCTCTGGAATCAATGGCTTTCTTGGGGGCGGATAATTGTTTTGTCGGATCTTAACCTTTTCAGTGACTCTCTGAAGTGTCATTCACCAGCAGGGTTTCTCTGTCCTGACTGAGCCAGCTCTCCGCCCTCCTGCACCATGCCTACTTTCTAGCTCTTCGCAAACAGCGGTATCCTGGTAGATGTGTCTTTCAGCGTAAATCTGTGACATTCTCTGGCCCCTTTCATAGAAAATGCCTCTAACACTTAGAGAAAAAACAAAATTGCTAGATATTAAAATGATAAACCATGATTAGAATCACAAATCTTAGCCGGGTGTGGTGGCACACACTTGTAATCCCATATTTGGGAGGCTGAGACAGGAGGATCACAGTTTGTGGCCAGCCTCAGCTACTTATTGAGGCCCTTTGCAACTCAGTGAGACCCTGTTTCAAAAATGAAGAATAAAAAAAAAAAAATAGGGCTGGGGTGGTGGAGCTTGGAGGTAGAATGCCCTCGGGTTCCATCCCTGGTACCACCAAAAAAAAAAAAAAAAAAAAACCCCACAAATCTTTCACTTTTCTTTTTACATCAAACATGTGGTGTTTATATCAAACATGCCATTTATAATTGGGACCATTTCTCCTTTAATACTCTTTAAATTTAAAAAATTGTAAAGTGACAAATGATGGTTATATTTATGGGGTTCAAGGTGATGTTAATGTTTACAAACATAGTATGGAATAATTAGATCAAGTTCATTAACCTATCTACCACTTCATATACTTACCTTACTTAACCTTAAAGCTCTACTTAATGCCTGCATACCATATTCATTTAAGTATGAGAACTAATTACAAAGCTTAAGAATAATTGCATGCCTCTTAAGATGATTTCCTGGTCTCTTGGTGTTCTGTTTCTGTACAGGATGTCCAGGGAATCAAAGTAAACAAAAAGTATCTGGCAATATCTACATCTTACCTAGAGCCAGAAGCTAAGATCCTGTGCCCCCCCTTCCCATTGAGCTTCAGGCCTGCGGGAGTGCATATAGTTATGGGAGTGTTTATTTGTTTGTTTATTATTATTGTTGTTATTATTTGCAGTACTGAGGATGGGGCATTCTACCTCTGATACCCACCTTCAGCCCTATTTTTTATTCTTTATTTGTAAACAGGGTCTCACTGAGTTGCAAAGGGCCTCACTAAGAAGCTGATGCTGGCCACAAACCGCAGTTCTTCTCTTCCGGCTTCCAAATGCTGGGATTACAAGCATGCGCCACCATGCCTGGCTTGTTTATTTTTTAATTTAATTTTTTTTCATGGTATTGGGGGTTGAACCCAGGGGCATTCTACCTTTGAGCTACACCTCCAGCCTTTTTATTTTTTATTTTGAAACAGGGTCCACTAAGTTGCTGAGGGTCTGGCTGAGTTGCTGAGGCTAGCCTCAAACCTCTGATCCTCTTGTTTCAGCCTCTCGGATTACAGATGTGCACCACTATGCCCAGCATACTTGTAGTTATTTCATGCAGGCAATTCTAGAGTCTGAATTTCTTAGATTCTAGTCTTTCTCTCCGGGGATTGCTTCACTGTACCTGTATGAAGCCAGTTGCTGGGCTCTTGTGTTTACAAGAACTTAAGAGGACAAGCTTCAGTGGAGATTCAAGTCCTAATGAGAATAAAATCTATCATTTTAAAAATCGCATAAAATAAAACGGAATTTATTTTGTCGTGTAATATATGCACATGGTTCAAAACATCAAATACTATAGGAAAGCTTAGGATGAAGTGTAAGCATGCCTGCCCCACCTGGTACAAACTCTTTCAAAAGGAATGAGGGCTTACCTTATTTCCATCCTCTCTCCCCTAGAAGTTTTCTCTATTAGGTCAAGCCATTATTTTTGGTTCCTCTTTTAGTTACCTTGTAGCTTTATTAGCTCACATCTTTTATATAATTTATCTGATCTACAAAACAGTATCTTGTTTACTTCATTCTACCTGGAGCAGTAAAGTAGGGCCTGGGTAGGGAAGGTTTGATCTATAGGGCTCTGGGGGTTGTTGGATTCAGTGTTCTGTGAAAGTAATTTTGTAATTCATGTTTTCCTCATCTGTTGCAAATAATCTAGAGATAAGTCTCTCAAGTGTTTTATTTTGGGTATTAACATAATATTTACTTTTTTATGTTTTATAGAAATATCTTCCTTCAATAGATAAAAATGAAAATTCAGAAGAAAGAGAAGCAGGTAAGTGGTCCCATTTCTTTCAAGAGAAGGAAATGTCTCTGTTCTGAATGACTTAATACAGAGATTTTTTCCTTTTGCTCAGTTCATCTCCAAATAAAAGTAATGAAAATCGTAAATCAGAATCTTATTCAGAATTAGCCATGTAGAAATGTTTCCTCTCGGAACAGCTTTCCAGGTTTTTCTAAAGGAGAGATGCGACCAATCTTTACAATTTACATATCGATCACTTTGTTATTTAATTAACTAATAGCATTCTTTTATTTATAAAAGTCTTATTTATGATGATCTGTGGACCGTTCCTTTGGAAGGATATGAGTATCAGCTATTTGGCTTTGGTGTCTTGAAGCTCGGGGTGAGGGCGTTCATGTAACTTTGGCCCACGTGAGGCACGCAGTGCTCTCTCCTTAGCTGGCACTCCCGTGCCTCTGCTGGTTTTGTTGAAAGGAGCCTGGACACCTCAGTTTAGAGGGCTCGGGAAAGTGAGATGTGGAGATCTGCCTCCACCTCCTATGAATGGTCTGTCTCTGATGGGCTGCTTTTCCTTTTTATAGGACGGGGTGATAATCCTGTAACTGAAGGATTTGAATCCCTGCCTTTCAGTGGTACCCTACTGCAAAGCAGTGTTAGAGCCTTTCAGCGATACTCAGCTACTCTGCTCCTTAGGAAGCCCCAGTCAGATAGTTGACTTGAGGGTATGGTTACAGAGATGACCCTTTTGGACTCTCCCCAGTGGGTAGGTTGATCTGGGGAAGTGATTGACTCATCGTTAGCAGTTCTTAACAGGGAAAGCACTGACTAAATAATACTTCACAATGGCTCTCTGCCTTATTACTGTACTGAGTTGATAGCTGGTTAGGTAAGCGCTAAGCGCTAGAGAGAACACAGGAACTTATCCTATGGATATACTCAGGTATACAAAACTGTGTACAAAGGCTTTTATTGCTGTTTTGTTTATGATAGCAAAAATGGGAAAGAACCCACACATCCATTTAGTGGAATATTATTCCTTTGTTAAAAAGAACCTATTACTGAAGATATCCAAACCCTCAACACTATTGCCATTTAGGATATGTGTAAAGTTTCATAGTTCTTTTAAAGCAATTTACATACTTACTTTTTTACTTTTTAAATTTTTATTTATGCATTGCAATCACACAGCATGATGAACTCCAGAGTGATAGAGACACGCGTGCATACAGCATGCGGTGAGCTTCCCCTGGCTCACACCGTGTTCTCTCCCCTTCCCCATGCGCGGTGCTGAGATTGGCACTGATAATCTTGCACGTGTGCATCCGTCAGTGGGAGTGTTCCCTTTGTCACCCCCCCCCCCAGGCCCCTCCATCATCTCCGGGGGTTTCCTCCTTTTGTATTCCTGTTTCTCCCTAGCTTCCACAAGAGGGAGAACATCTCACCCTTTGTTTTTTTGTGCCTGCCTGATTGCATTTAGCATACCGTGGTCTAGTTCCATCCATTTCCTGCAAATGACATTATTTTGTTCTTTATGGCTGAGTGGAATCCCATAATTTCATAATTCAGTCATCTATTGATGGATACTTAGGCTGGTTTCATTTTTTAAGACGAGCTTTTATTTAAATTAAAACATTCTAGGCCGGTCGTGGTGGCGCACACTTGTAATCCCAGCACTTGGGAGGCTGAGACAGGAGGATGGCACAGGTTCGAAGCCAGCCTCAGCTACTTAGTGAGGCCCTGCTTCCACATAAAATATAAAATAGGTCCTGGAGTATAGCATGGAGGTAGAAAGCCTCTAGGTTCCACCCAAGTACCACCAAAAAAAAATAATCATAATCATAATAAACAAATACATTCTATTAACACCTCAAAACAAACTCTACTATCTTTCTTTTCATGACTTTATTGATTCATATTAAGACCGTTGATGTCAGGCATCTATTATGTAGCCTCAGTTAGATGGGTGTCCATTTTAGACTTCACAGTAATTTTGGGGAGCAGAATGAGATTTTTATTTTAAAGTTAACATTAGCAGCGGTAGAGGAGGAGGTTAAATAAGTAGAGCCACCTTGAGGAAGAGTTAGTCCCGTTTCTCTTATCAGTAGTGAGGTTGGTCAGACTAGCAACTGAACTGCAAGGAATTGTAGAGCATGAAAATAAAAAATTATCTTGGAGCCAGGCATGGTGGCACACGCTTGTAATCCCCTCGCTTGGGAGGTGGAGACAGGAGGATCGCGCAGGTTCGAAGCCAGCCTCACTGGCTTAAGAGACCCTGTTTCCAAATAAAAATATAAAATAATAGGTATCTGGGAGTGTACCCTGGAGGTAGAAGGGTTTCCAGGAACTCCAGTACCACCAAAAAAAAAAAAAAAAAAAAAAATATATATATATATATATATATATATATATATATATATATATATATATATATATCTTGGAGCTAAAGAAATTTATAGGCTTCCAGACTGAGTACATACCACAGAGTTCAGTGCCTGCAGAGAAGCAGCTCTGTTTTGGAATAAACTTGGGCCCTGATTTCCATGGACCAGGATTGAAATGCCCACTCTTACACTTGTATAACTCTGGACAAATTCATCCTAATTTTTCTTTACTTAAAATTGGAACGATTGCGGGGTGTGGTGGCATACACTTTTAATCTCAGTACTTGGGAGGCTGGGACAGGAGGATCACAGGTTCTCGGCCAGCCTTGGCTACTTAGTGAGGCCCTGTTTCAAAATAAAGAATAAAAATTTGGGCTGGGGGTGTAGTTGGGAGATAGAATGCCCCTGGGTTCCATCCCCAATACCACAAAAAATAAAGATAATAAAATAAGAAAACCCTCATTTTTTTTTAAAGTTTTTCTCTTCTCTGGCGAAAAATAACATGTAAATAAATACACTCTGGTCTTGAGAATTCTTCATTTTCTTGCTCAAACCCTTATCAAGGTAAAATGAGCTAGAATATGGATTTTATAAGTTAATCAAAATTCAGTAGTAAATAGCCGTGCTTCTTATTAACTGGAAAAGATAAAGTTGGAGTAGTGCACCAAGAACAAAGCGTGGAGAGATTGACATTGCATTGCCTGAGGAAGTGTTGCAAGAAAAATATACTAAAGCGTTTAAGCCAGGTGTAGTGGCGCACCTTATACTCCTAGTACTTGGGAGGCTGAGACAGGAGGATCACAGATTTGTGGCCAGCCCCAGCTACTTAGTAAGGCACTCTGCAACTTAGTGAGACCCTGTTTCAAAATAAAGAATAAAAAGTAGGACTGGTAGTTTACCTTGGAGGCAGAATGCTCTTGTGTTCAATCTCTAGTATTACAAGGGAAAAAAAAAAAAACATTAAAAAATTATTCACTTAAAGTCTTTCATCTGTCTTACCAGATAAACTACCTCTAAGAAGGGTATATATTTTAATTCCTAAGATGACTAAATAGTAGTGGGAAGAAAAATGTTAGCTAAAAAAGTAAAATGTGAATTCTAGTCATTGAAAACTCATGTAGCATTATTGACATATAATATAGCTAAAAACTTCTTTGTAAAGGGGATATATTCTCATGTTAGTGATGACAAATGTGTGATATAAGGATGTTGAGAGTGTGTGTGTGTTGTGTGTGTGTGTGTGTGTGTGTGTGTGTGTGTGTGTTAGTAGGGATGAAACCCAGTGGCCTTCTAATTCCAGGCTATACCCCAGCATTACTTTATTTGGAAACAGAGTCTCACTAAACTCCTGAGAACCTTGGCTAAATTGCCAAGGCTGGCTGCGAGCCAGTGATCCTCCTGTCTTAGTTTCCCAAGTACTGGGACTACAGGTGTGTGCCACCACTCCTGATCAAATATTGATTTTTATTCATCTCAGCTTCTTGCTTGGTACTGAGGAAAATACATAAGATAACAAATATTATAAAATACATGATATATAATATCTGCAGTCACTTGTAATCTTGAGGGTTTTTGGTACGTGTATCCAATGTATAGCAATAGAAATATGTAATATTATAAGTTGAACCAAAACTTGGTGCTATAACCAGGAGGTAACCCATGCTTCAGTAACAATGGGAGAACCTTGCTTTCACAACCAAGAGTTGACTACGCAGACAGTGAGTTCTTTCTTAGGTCCTGTAGAAAATACAAAGGGAGTGGGGTGATTAGAGAAAGTTTTTTTCAGCTGTGCTGTGAAAAGACCTTTTGACTTACTCCTGAGTTTCTTCCCTGGAGTGAACATAAACATAATCTGTACTCTAAACAGATATTTATTACGTTTTTTAGCATTTATTTATCCAGGAAATATTTAAGTGTTACCTGAGGGCAGGTTCAGTGGTGATTAAAAGAATTGTTTTCTCTCCCTCCCTCCTTCCCTCTTTTTTCTCTCTCTTCCTTTGTGTGTGTGTGTGTGTGTGTGTGTGTGTGTGTGTGTGTGTGTGTGTGTGTGTATGTGTATGTGTGTGTAAGTGTAATACTGGGAATTAAACCCAGGGACATTCTACCTTGAGCAACACTCCCAGCCATGTTTATTTTAAAACAGGTTCTCACGAGGTTGTTGAGTCTTGCTAAGTTGCTACAGCTGGCTTTGAACCTGTGCTCTTCCTGTCTCAGCCTCCCAAGTACTGGGATTACAGGCATGCATCACCATGCCCAGCTGGAATTGCTTTTCTTAAGAAATTTATAGCCGGCTGTGGTGGTGCACGCTTGTAATTCCAGCACTTGGGAAGCTGTGACAGGAGGATCGCACAGGATCAGAAACCAGCCTCAGCTACTTAGTGAGGCAGACCCTGTTTCCAAATAAATTCTGAAATAGGTCTGGGTAGCCCGGAGAAAAGCCCTTGGGTTCCACCCTCACCACCAAAAAAAAAAAAAAAAAAAAGGAAGGAAGGAAGGAACCAAGATCCAGACCATCTTCATCCTGGATCCATGTTTCAAAAGAACTTAAAATAGACCCCCTACTCATTCTTTATTTTGAAACAGGGTCTCACAAAGAGGTAGAGGCTGGCCACAAACCTGTGATTCTTCTATCTCAGCCTCCCAAGTACTGGAACTATAGGCATGCACCATCATGCTTGGCTAAATTTTAATATTTATTAGTAATATCTTCCTTTGGGAATACTTTCTGCTCTTCGGTGTTGGGTAGTTGAGCAGTCATGCTGCATTCCTGGGTTTCCCTTTTCTCTCTAAATGTCCCAGCTCTACCATCCCTAGGACTATAACTCTCTCACCTTGCTTATCTCCCTCCATGATCTTACCTGTAAGATAAGGGTGCACTTAGACAAATAACTTATGGTTCCTGGCAGTGGAATTGTTCACACATCAGTCAGGTGTATTTTAATTTTATAAGATAACTACCCCCGAGCCTTTCCCAAAGTGGGGATGCATTCTATCAAATTTAACATGGTTAAGTCTTATATTGTTGATCTGGTGACCCAGCAGTATGTTTTGGTTTCCTGAGAGAGAACAAAACGCTCAACTAAGTAAGCATTGGCTCTTTGCCATCTAGGGAATCGAATGCAAGGGTCCCATTTACTAGTTGCTGTATGACCTTAGACACACCCTTAACATCACCAGTCTTCTACAGAATGGGCTTTTTCATACTGACCTTGTAGGATAATTGTAAAGACCATTCAACATCCTCACATAACCCTGGCATATCTGGGAGACATGTGTGCAGTAAATGTTAGCTGCTGCTATTGTTATTGCCTCTTTATTGAGTCCTTCTGTTACCACCTGCCTCAAGCTTCTTTGGAGAGCTCTGTCCTCCAGATAAGAGGCCTTGAGATGAGGTCCGAGGTGAAGAGAGGTCCTGCTCTGAACTACAGCATACTGCCTTGGTAGGGTTAGGCCTTTTATGGGTTATCTTTGAAAGCCTCTATAATAAGCAAGCCTGTTTCTCTTGATTTTACAGTCTGTCCACCTTTAATGCTAAGAAAATGTAATTTTTGAGGGCCAGGTGTCCCTGGCACAGAATTCAGAAATAGCCCCAGGATGGTAGTACACAGAAACCAAGCTTTAACTAGATACCTGTCACTCACTGCTGGATTTCTTCTTTCCTTGTATTTCATTAAAAAAATTTTTAAGAGAGTAAAAAAAGAAAGCTCATGGTGCAAAATATACCATCTTAGCCATTTTATTGTATTTGATTTTAAATTATTTTATGACTTATTTAGCTCTTCCTTTTCCTAAGTCATTGTAAGTGCTGAGTTAGCAAGGAGTAGTCAAGCGGAACTATTTTCCTTTGTTTTTATTTTATTTTATTTTTTAAGTAGTGAATTCTGCCAGAACAATCAATTCTCTCTAAATTTAGGCTTGTTTATGAGGCAGTACTCTACTTATAAAGACCCCAGTTTTTCTCCTGGGACTCTCAGTGCTGTGCTTAAGAGTATCAGCCTGGGGAGGGGCACTGGGAAACTGCATCTCTGTTTGCAGTCACTCCAGGGTGACTGGGAGTGTGAGCACAGCCCAGGCAGCACACAGGAGGGAGCCAGGCCACCAGGCAAGCGCTGTGCCTTTATCACCACCCTCAACAGGGGAGCAGGCTATTCACAAAGGGCGCTGTTTCTACTTGCAGCCATCTTCCTGGGAAGCCTTCTGGCCCCTCCTGGGTTCTTCTTACATCATTTCTTTGTTTCAGACCAAGGAGGGTATACTGTTGCCTAGAACTAGCTCTCACATTTTCATCTGATTATTGCCAATTTAGCTTGGTTTTTGAAATGGCAAATCATTTTTCGAACACCAGACCAGAAAGTATGAGGTAAAACTTCTACTTCTACCTTGGAAGGTTGCATTTGTATTTAGTGGTTCTCAAGAACAGCTTTGAAATTTCCCTTGTAGGCTGCCTTCAGCACCTGTGACACATTCTTTCTAATGGTGGCTAGCATAGTAAAGCTTCCTTCTGAAGGAGCGGGTTGGTTTTTGCAAATGGTCAAAGTTATTTGGGCCTGAGTCCAGTGGCTGTTAGATGATCAGACAGAACAGTGCCATTTTTAGTTAAGTCAAAGGCATAACTTTGAATGATGCTGATTTTCTTGTTCAGAATCAGCCTAGCTGAATATTGGTGCAGCTTGATGATAGGTGAGAATAAGATTTAGGGAAATAAAGCAGCACATGAATTTGACGCTGCGTCCTTATCACCTTAATTGCCAGCCCAGTGCTCAGCACACAGCTGAATAGTAGCTTTTGTTTATTAGTGAGATCAGTGCTTAAAAGATTTCAGATTATTTTGCAAATAATGTAGAAATCCTTTGGGGTTTTATATACAAGTTTTTAAAAAAAATTTTTGGTAGTACTGGGGATTAAACCCAGGGTCTTACTCATCATGCTAGGCAAGTGCTCTACCTCTGAGCACTTTTCTAATTTCTAATTTTTATTTTGAGGCAGAATCTTTCCAAGTAGTTGCCCAAGCTACCCTTGAACTTGGGATTCTTCTGTCTCAGCCTCCTAAGTAGCTGGGATTACCACTGCACCTGGCTTACATACAGATTTTTTTTTTTTTTTTTACCATAATATGCTATCAACACCTTGGTATAGCTCCACACTGGCAAAGGCCATGTGTGTCAGTGTATTCCCAAGGCCTAACACAGTAGGAGCTATCACCTAGGAACTCAGTAGATATTTGCTGATTAAATCCATGCATTCAAACGTAATAGCATCTTTGTATGAAGCATCCAATAGAAGGGTAATATGCTTGTTTCTCTCTCTTTTACAGTTGTCAAATTTAAAGGTTTTGAGTCATTCCCCAATGTCTGATGCCTCCGTCAATTTTGACTACAAATCCCCATCCCCATTTGACTGCAGCACTGATCAGGAAGAGAAAATTGAAGATGTCGTGAGTCGCTGTCTGCCCCAGAAGGACCTGTACACTGCTGAAGAGGAAGCTGATACCCTTTTCCCTAGGAGAATGATGTCCCATAATGGGATGGAGGACAGCGGAGGTGGAGGTACCGGAGTAAAGAAGAAACGGAAGAAAAAGGAGTCAGGGGAGCAAGAGGGTGCAGCAAAGGGAAGCAAGAACAGGGAGCCCAAGCCAAAGAGGAAGCGAGACCCTAAAGAGCCAAAGGAGCCCAGGAAGGCCAAGGAGCCCAAGAAGGCCAGGGAGCCCAAGGAGCCGAAGCAGAAGGACGGGACGAAGAAGGCACGGAAGCCCCGCGAGGCCAAAGAGAAGAGGAGCGGTGCTGAGTCCACAGGCAGGACAAAGTCCAGGAAGGCCAGGTGCGCGCCTCCCTCCCTCCCTCCCGGGCCCTGCCCTGCCTCTGTGGAGTGCTTTCCCTTTAGCAGTGGCCCAAGCTTCTGTCTCGCGTCTGTGAAGTAGGGGTGGGGCTAAGCACTGGGCACGAATGCAAGGTTGCCTTTTCTCACTACATTCCTGGAGTTATAGTATTTCAAAAATATTTGTTTTTTAGAATACTCCAAAAATTCTCTACCCTCTTCAGACCCCAACCATCCTTTTTGGTCTATGTACTTAGTCTTTATCATTCTTTATTTGGTGGCTGGTAGCCAACCTCGTGTAAATATGCCACTTAAATGCCATGTTGATGTGCTTTTGTGTGTGTATTAGTTTCTAGCCCAAAATGAACCTCTTTTCCATCTCCTTGTAAAAGGATAACCTTAATAACTGCTGGCCATGCGATTTTGTATATTCCTCTGGGTTGAGAAGAATTAAAATGTTAACATGCACAGGGCAGATGGGAAGGACTCCCGGGTCTGATATAAGGAGTGCGGGGATTTGGGGGGACAACGGCAGGGTAGACGCAGAGAGTGCAGTCGTGGGACTCAGTGGAGTAACGTGCGGCATTTGAGACACAAAAGGCCTGTCTCCCTGGCCCAGGCTCGGGCTCCTGAGTGCTGGCGCCTTCCTGATCCGGGCCTCTAGTTTACTGTCTGGCACAGTGCCTGACCCCCGCATGGCTGCTCAGGAAACGCTGAGTGCAGGAGGCCAGCGGAGAGCGTGGTGTGTGATCAGAGCTTGTGTGTGATGGATAGTGGAGTGGGTGATGTGAGAGCCTGTCACAGGAACAGCAATACTCCGTACACAGGGAATCTACAATTTGTCATCTTTATATAAATGTAATGCACCTTTCTAAATTTTTGCAGAACATTAAAACTATTTAAAGAAATGTAAAGTGAAAAATAGGAACCTCTATCTCAAGGAATTTTAAGTTTCTGAAATCTAAATGCAGAGGTAGGATATCTCTTTATCATGTTAGACCAAGTGTACCCATAAAATCTCAGAAATTTATGTGAATACTAAGAAGATATAACATAATGAGGCCATCATGTCTGTGTTGGGTTCAGGGTCAAAAAGGGTCAAATGCAAAAGCATTTTTTTTTTCTGGTACCAGGGATTGAACCCAGTGGTATCTACCTCTCTGCTACACCCACAACCCTTTTTTTTTTTTTTTTGTAAAAAAAAAAAAAAAAAAAAAAAAAGCTGTTTGAAACAGAGCTCACTAACTTGCTGAGACTGGCCTCAAAACTTCAATCTTCCTGTCTCCACCTGCCAAGTACTAAGATTACAGGTGTGTGTACCACCACACCCACCTCATGCAAAAGCATTTAAGTGCTGTCTGTTGTGATTGTGAATTTATTGTATAGCTCAGTTCTTCTTTAGGACAGTTTGTTGGGACCAGATGGACAATTTTTTAATCCAAGTAAAGCTTTGCCTCATTCTAGCACTCCATTCTGCCTATAAGGGTGGGCGGGGTGTGTATGTGTTGGTGGTAGTAGTGGTGGGATTCTAGAATGTAGTTTGCAGAACATGGCCAAAAATTGTACCTTATACTGTGAAGCTGGGCGTGGTGGTGCACACTTGTAATCTCAGTACTTGGGAGGCTGAGTCAGGAGGATCTCAGTTTTTGGCCAGCCTCAGCTACTTAGATCCTGTTTCATAATAAAGAGTAAAAAATTGGGGTGGGGGTATAGCATGAAGGTAGAATGCCCCTAGGTTTAATTCCCAGCATTACAAAAACACACAAATAAACAAAAACCAATGATCTCAATGTGTGGATGGAAAGGCAGAGTGACATTTTATATTTCTGCCAGTAATTTTCACCTCCATGTTACTTTGAAGAAGCTGAAATGGTTCTGCAGGACCGGTAAGAGCAACTTTGAAAGAGAATCAGACCTGACCCAGTGGAATGACTTCTTTGGGATTTATGGAGTACAGTAGAGAATCAAGACAGTGTTTGCGAATGAGGGTAATGAGGGGTTTCACAGCCCTAGTAAGGATCTGGCTTGGATGTAGAAAGACATTGTTATGAATTCTTTTTTTTTTTTTTTTTTTTTTTTTTTTGGTGGTACTGGGGTTCCTGGAAGCCCTTCTACGTCCGGGCTACACTCCCAGACCTATTTTATATTTTTGAAACAGGGTCTCTTACGCCAGCGCGGCTGGCTTCGAACCTGCGCGATCCTCCTGTCTCCGCCTCCCAAACGCGGGGATTACAAGTGTGCGCCACCACGCCTGGCCCATTGTTATGAATTCTATTTTGAGGAAATGAATTAACAACATTGGATGACAAATGTATAAGCAAAATCAGAGTCTGACTAATACAAAACTTCTGGGCATTAGGAAACATGATTTTGATCTAGTTAGGCTGAATAGAGTAAATGAACTAGAGAAGTTCTTGTAGTGTTTTGTTCACTTAGAAGACAGCAGGATCTGTTGAGGCTTAGAAATGCAGGAGAGCTCCTTTGAGAGGAGCCTGGCAGCTCTCTAGAAATGTTGACAAGTTATGCAAGGCTTTCTCCATGTGGGGCTATGTGATACTGACCTGTAACATAACAGAATTCTGTGTAGCCCAGGTAGGGTTTTTGACCGATCAGCCTTTGATTTCTTTTTCTTTGTAATTTCGTAAATTGTTTTGATCTCTTTAATTAATGATCCCATTGGCCAGCAGAACCAGTTTTAGTTATATGTTTGTAATTAATTTTAATTTTTTATGCTCTTTGATTTATTCTTGCAGATTGGCTCAGGTGTGTGTTTTGATTTGAGCAGTTATTGATGTAGAAGTACTTGGTGGCTGTAAGTGATTCACTGACTGCTTGGGTTACTCTAGGAACTCGGCACTGATTCACAGACTTCTGGCCTTTCCCTCCTTCATTCCGTCTTGCTAGCGGCTACCTGGCCAGTCTTGCTGAAGCACTGCTGTTACCTTACGTATGTTGGCAGTCGGTAGTGGAGGTGGTCAATTAAATCCCTTTTCCCTCTCTCTCGATTCTGAATCAGTTGGGAAATAGCAGAGATGGAAACCCGACAACCAGTTTCAGTGTTGGTAAACTGGCTTGACGATCTCCCGTTGCCCCATGGCCAGAGTCAGGCTTCAGGACCCTGCCTCCACTGAGCTATCCACCAGGGCTGCAGACAGGCACTGGAGCAGAACGGGCGCTGCACCGGCTCTTCTCCATTCATTTTCCAGGCTTGCCAGTCAGCTCTGTCCCCAGTTGGAGAAGAGAGAAGTTTGGAGAAGTGCAGGAAATATTTCCAGAGTTACTCCCTCTATGGGAATAAAATACACTTTTTCTCATGAAAATATGGGGACAAAAAAATGGGATTCCCTCTTAACAATTTGTACTTGCTTAGGAAATTCTGGTTGTTCCAGATACCTCCAGGAAAAAGTGCAGAATCTTTCGTTATTCAAACCTTTTGGGGTCTGGCCTTTCCTTGCCTTCTGATATGTGGCCAGAGACCTTATTAGCTACATTGATCTCTTTAGCCCTTGGAGGTCTGGGAGTCATTTCTGCTTTGGATTGCTCTTGCTGTTTCTCCCAATGGTTAAGTCTTCCATTCTTCTGGAATGCCATGTCTCTTTCATCCTTGGGGTCTGAATGCAAATCCCAGTTCCCTCACAGAGTATCCCCAAATAAGTGTGCCTGTGTGTGTGTGCCCTTGAAACTTCTATAGAACTTCTTCAGGAGCCTCGCCTTTCATTATAAATCAGACCTCAGGCCTGGGAGGGCTGAAGGAGTTCCAGTTCAGCCCTGTTGTTCTGTAGCCAGGGAGATGGAGACCCATGGAGAAGTGACTTGAGGTCATTCCAGGGTAAGTTATAAACTAGGCCTCCTGAGTCCCTGACTCGCACATTTGCCTCTGCAGAAGGCCACCCCTCAGTCATTAGCTTTCATGTAGGTAGGTATGACTTATCTCCTGAACAAACGTTAAGTGCCTGAGATCAGGGCCACCAAATCTTGTGTCTTTAATGTTTCTGGGACTTATCACCAGAGAAGGTTGTCAGATTCCTACAGAAATATTTCATATATATATAATTTAATTGTATTCCAAGAACCTGTAGATAAGAGTTCTTCTCCCTGAAAATAAGACTCATAAAATATCTTAAAATCTAACTCCCATTGTTAAATAACATTAGATGGTGTCTCTATTTTATAATTAAAGAAATGGAAATTTTTAAAGTTAACTTGTCCAAGCCAGGCCTAGTGTTGCATGCCTGTAATTCCAGTACTTAGGAGTCTGAGATGGGGATCTCAGGTTCAAAGTCAGCCCTCGGCAACTTAGTGAGACTCTGTTTCAAGATAAAAAATAGGGCTGGGGATGTAGCTCAGAGGTAGAACACCTCTGTGTTAACCCCCAGCACCACACACATGGAAACCAGTTGTCCAAAGCACAGACTAGTGAGCAGCTTAGGTTCAGCTGCAGGTTCACTTGACTGTGACGCCAACTTTCTCCCAAGCTTTGTATCTCTCTCTGCCTTGCAAAGCAAGGTCAGAAATGGAAATGGGAGACTCTACTGTCAGAGAAATTGCTTTTTATTTGTAGAGAAATGGCCCTCCTTCTACAGAATTTCAATTTGCATGTTCCTTGCTATCCTTTCAAGTACTAAAATGGTTTCAGCGCTTTTTTTTTCCTTTGGCTGTTTCTCTTAGAGTCAGCAAATAAAAAATTGAATATGTCTCTTCTGAACAGCGATAGATAGAACCTAGTAAATTTTTCTTTTCAAGATTGATATTAATAGTGATGAATATTTAGGGCTTCAGGGATAAAAGCCTAAAACTCTTAAGTAAGAGAAGCCTTTTTTGTTGAAGCTACTCTCTTCTCCTTTTTCTTAGGATGACTCAGGAGAACAGGCTTGTTTGAGCTCACAGTCTCAGAGGCTCAGTTCATGTCAGCCGCCTCCAAGGCAGGGCGTGGTGAAGGGAAGTTGCTCAGCTCATGATAGTGGGGAAGCAAAGAGAGAGAGGAGAGAGCAAGAGACCAGGGGCAGAGAGAGAGCCCAGCCAGGCCCCAGTAACCTCCTTCCTCTAGGCACCCCACCTTCCTACAGCTGCGCCCAGTAAACTTACTCATATTATTAATCCACCAGTGGGTCAGTGTGAGGATAGAGGCCTTGTGATCCAATTATTTTACCTCTGATCATTGCTACTTTATCAATACATGATCTTTTTGGGAGGATATTCCAGATCTAATCCTTAACACTGCAGATTATTTTCGAGTTTTGTTTTGTTTACCCTAAATTACGTAAAGTTTAAGCAGGAGCATACCTCTAGGAAGCTGAGTTAGACTCTGTCATTTCCCAGACTCTAAAATTAAAATTACACTTAATAAAACTAATTTGCTTGTACTGTTTTTTAATTATTGTATTTTTTCCCAAGGAGTATTGGGTTCACTTACATAAGAAGACATACACAAATGTATATGTGTGTGTACATGCAAGCATAATCATAGATTTGCACATATGTGGATACACATGGCTGTGTGGCTGGAGCAGTGACCTGAAAAACAGATGATCAGGTCACATGGAACATGAAATGCTCACAAACGCTTTGGGGACATGCTCCAGTCTTAGGAGAGCAACATGCCAGTTCCTAAGGAAAACCAAGTTTTTGTTTTTTTTATAACATTTTATTTTTTTCCATCTAGTCAAAATTTGTTGAACACTTTGACTCTGAACCTAATATTTCGGTTATTGTTTGCACTCTTCTTTGTTGTTTTCTTTTTTTCTTTTTCTTTTTTGGGGGGTTGGGTCTGGGGATGGAACCCAGGGGCATTTGACCTCCGAGCTACACCCCAAGCCCTATTTTTATTCTTTATTTTGAAACAGGGTCTCACTGAGTTGCAGAGGGCCTCACTAAGTAGCTGAGGCTGTCCGCGAACCATGATCCTCCGGTCTCAGCCTCCCAAATGCTGGGATTAGAAGCGTGCACCACCACGCCCGGCTCTTTTTTGTTTTCTAATATGCTTTTATTGGTGCTCTGTAGTCTTGCATCATAATCTAGTTTGGAGTGATAGGCACGTACATGCACACAGCACTGCTGAGCTTGCCCACCACCCCTGCTCCCTCCCCTTCCTCATCCATGATTTTGAACTAAGCCAGTGATAAGTTTATATATGTAGGCAACATCATTGGAAGTGTTGGAAACCAAATTTTTACCAGCTGAGAAAGAAATTTCTCACTAGGGAACCTTGTATGGAGCAGTGGGTCTGGGCCTCGACCACAGTTTTTTATCTCATGCTTCTGTGTGCCTCTGAATCTTGTATTTCTTTTTCTTAAAAGCCTTTAGAAAAGGGAGCTTTATGGTGGCACAGCAGAGCTTGGTGAACAGGAAGGATGACCCATTCTGGTTGTGTGTGTGGCTCTCCGGTGTTCTTGCTCCATACCCAGGAAGCGAGTGCCCGAGGCGTCAGTTGGTGTTCAGCCCTTTAGATTGCCTGTTCTTAAACAGGAAGCCAGTCTGCATCCCAGAAGTCTCCCGGGTCATACAGCATGACTGGTTCTTTGACCATCTTTTGAAAAACATGGGTCTCAGATGAAAGGCCACAGGGAAATGGAGCGTATTTAAGCTTTTACATTTAATATCTGTTAGGAATACAAAGCTAAGAAGAGCAAATAAAATGGATGATGTGATCAGTCCTAATCTCTGTACTTCAGCTTTTCACCCCTACTTGTTTGGGGTCATTAACTCAGAGTAGACTTTTCTCCCAACTCTAATGAACTTAGTAACATTCTGGAAGAAAGGTTTTACGTTTCCTCTTTTCCTTTGTGGGGATTGCTTCTGGGAAGCACTAAACCCCAGGTCTTGTGGTTATACAGCCATAGGAGCTGACTGTTGCTGTGTCAGCTGATACTGTGTGGTAGAGAAGGGCAGCCATCAGTAGCTAGCACTCCTAACAGGAGCTGACAACTGTCTTACTGGTTAAGTTAGGGCTTGGCACAAAGTAGACCTTTACCACATCTGTAAGGAAATCGATACTAAATAATAACACTGACAAATGCCTGCTTATCTCTTATCCACTGCATCTTTAGTGCCTCCTGAGTCTCTTTATTGAGAGGATTAGTGGAGGAGTGAAGGTGCCACAGAAGTGTCACCTGTGAGCCCGCTGTTGAAGGGGATGGCGAGAAGAGTCTGCAGGTATTCAGGAAACAGGCACGAGTAGAAACAAGCAGGAGCTCCTGGTCTGACTCATACAGAGTAGATGGAAGATACGGGAAGACATTGAAACAAAGGTTCTTTGATGGGATTGCACTTGTAGGGTGGTAGACCAGGCATACCTTCATTTTCCCTACTGTATGTCGTATTGAAATGACAACAAACAAAAGGGAATGAATTCTTCAAAGGTGGGAGATGTTAGCCCATTTCCGAATGAGGAGGGCTGGTGCAGATACTGCGGGTCGTGCTGTGGAGGGGGGTCCCGGCACAGCACACAGGAGCTGTCTGCACAGTGGTACAGGCAGCTCCTAACGTGGACCCGGCAGCTCTGAGGAGTGACCGGAGTTGGGCAGAGTGGAGGTGCCCAGTTGAGGCGCTGTGCAACGTGACTGCAGGGTCTGTCGGCTCCAGGCGGGTCGGGCAGTTACTCTAAGGATATTGAGCAGCTTGCCCTGGGGAAGGGACTGAAACCCCAGGTAGGGACTGGCACCACGAGAAAGGAGCATGGGGGATCCTCACTGTCTTCCTTTCCCTGCCCATGTCTCCAAAGCCCCAGACAAGGCCTCCCATTCAAGGGCAAGGCTTGTGGAGAAAAAGACTCACTCAGCAGCAGAGGAGAGCGAGCCCTGCCACCCACCTGTATCAAGAACCTGTCTGGACTTAAGTTAGCATCCTTAGGTTCAAACTGGTACTTGTCTGCAAAGCAAGAATGAGCTATGAAAAAAGGAATAGAATTAATGACAAGCATGGTAGTGCACACTATAATCCCAGTACTTGGGAGGCTGAGACAGGAAGGTCACAGGTTCAGCAACTTAGACCCTGTTTCAAAATAAAAAGTGTAAGGTGCAGGGGATATAGCCCTCAGGTAAAATGTTCCTGTGTTCAATACCCAGTACTCTGCCCCCCAAAGAAAAAAGAAAACAAAGAGTGAATGAACACTTAAAACATGATTGCCTTAACTAACAGAATTTTAAAACTTGAGTAGTGGTAGGAATAGGGCACATAGTTAAGATCTAAATTCATCAGCTTTCCTCTCAGGGTGTCAGCATCACTGTTTAATGTTGGAAAATAATGAACTAGAGACACAAACATGTTTGGATATAGGGAGGTGTGGGTCAAAAGTAATTCTCCCTGGAAAGTGGGATTTGGTGCCTGTGGGATTGTTTGTACTTTTCATTGAAACCCTTCTATGCCCTCTGAATTTTTATTATCATTTGCTTTTATTACTTTTAATTTTAAGTCAGATAAAACTGCTTTTTCATCCTAGATGTACTTGATTTTTTTTTCCATTTTTTAACTAGGATAATGTCAGCAACTGTATGATCTTGTTTTGAGGTGCTGATGATGCAATTAAAGGTCCTGAGGGCCAGGGTAGATTTGGTTCTGTTTTGTGTACAGTGAACTGCATTTGCATAAAAAATTTGTGGTTTTTTTCTTTTAATCACTATTTTAAAAATCTTTTCCAACTGTGTTCTCTGCACATAGACTCAGCTAATCTGGGCATTATGTAAAAGGTGAGTTAAGTGTGCTATGAGCCTTTTCAGGGTGATAACCTTGTCTGCGGCACTCTACTCCTGGGAGGAGGGTCAAGCCTGAGGATGGGCAGGACTGGAAGCCTCTTGAGGAGATGCTGCTGAAGTGGACCCGGGGCTCCTGGCCCGACCCTCAGCCTCTTCAAGGAGGCAGTGACTGGGATTGGGAGCTATATCCAGTGGCTGTGGTGGTAACTTTTCTGGTTAAGGTTCTAATGCACAATTTATAAGGTATTTACTTTAAAATGGGAAGATGACTCATTTGGACACAATGCATTTTGGTAGGTAAGATTTTTCAATACCCAGAATATGGGTACAAAGTAAAATTAAGATTGATTTTGTCTTTACTAAAGACAGGTACTTTGAGCTTTGACTCAGTCATCATTCTTTTGCTGTAACCCAATGTAACTGACCACACAACTTAGAGGAAGGAAATTTATTTGCTCCCAGTTTCTTAGAGATCCAGGTTCTATCCATGTGAGGCAGAAGGCATGGTGGCAGGAGGCAGAGAGAGGAAGAGAGCACAGGGCTCAGCCTTGCGTCATGGAGGCCAGAGGAAGAGAGTTGAAGGGCTAAGCCTCACATCATGGAGGCCAGAGGAAGAGAGCGCAGGGCTCAGCCTCATGTCATGGAGGGAGGCTAGAGGCAAGAGAGTGCAGGGCTCCGTCCTCACATCATGGAGGCCAGAGGAAGAGAGCGCAGGGCTCAGCCTCACGTCATGGAGGCCAGAGGAAAAGAGCGAGCCAGCAAGGGCAGTCGACCTGAGCATGATCCCTGCGCCACAGCCTCCTGGCCTAGGTTTCTGCCCAGGTTACAGAGGATTTATCTACTGATGAGGTCACAGCCCTCGAGACTTAGCTATGTCACCCTTGAGCTCTTCAGGGGACATTCTCTAGCTGACCATAACAAGCCTCAAAAGTCGTGTGTGTGTGTGTGTGTGTGTGTGTGTGTGTGTCCGTCCCCTGCAAGTTAGTTTGTTCTAACTCTGAAAGATAGAAAAGAGAGGATTTTAAAAGTTAAGTTGCTTTGATTTAGCCTCTAGTGGTAAGAGTACTAGGCCTTTGTATTACTCAGAATTCTCTTGGTTACAAGAAACATAAACCCAACTTTTAAGTTAAAAATATTACTCAGAGGGTCCAGTGGCTAAAGGAACAGAATCAGGAAGTTTAGTTGAGAATTCTACCACGCTCTTTTTCACCAACTCTCTGCACCTCTCTCAGCTCTGTTCTTCTCAGAGGCTTTCATCTCAAGGCAGGGATTGTGGGTTTACAGCTACACAACTTCATGGCCAAGGAAAAGAATTCAGTTTTTTTACCCACTCCTGCCCAAAATCAATTTTTGGGAGTACTATTCTCACCTGTTACTCTTTTTATTCCCTGTATCGGTAATAAAAAATTGGCCTCAGGTTGGCCTCATTAGGTCATCTGTCCATCTCTAGACTAATCACTATGGTTATTTAAAAATAATAAAACTAGTTTAGCCTGAGCTATGACTACTCCTGAAGGCTGGGAATCAGTTTTGGGTATCAGAAAAAAAGATGGGGAACAAACAGTATCCACTTCAGCAGTGGAATATGTCAAAGTTATTTTTTAATGTTTATATTTATGTGTTTATATGTTTGTATAAAATAACTTACTTTGATAATACCTGTATATATATACGGTCCTTAACTAAACCTGCTAATGTACCTGTTATGTATGTTTTTTTCCTGAACCATTTGAGAATAAGTTTCACACATGATGCCTTTTTGTCCCTAAATACCCCATCATGGCTTTGCTAAAAGTAAGGCAGTACTATTCTCACCTGTTGTAAGGTACAGGAAGATACTTTACGGATGTGCATATATCCTGCTCCTCCTCTTTAAGGTGTTCTTCCTAGATTTAGCATGTCTTGGTGACCTTAGACTAGACCCATCTTTTCTATGGTGGTTACAAAATGATTTTCTAACTTGCCCTCTTCCTCTTCATTTACTATTTGGATGCTGTAGTAAAGCACTCGTTCCCTTCTCCCTTATTTGTTCACTATATCTAGCTGTCCTCATTGATAAATCTTCACTGTTCTCCATTACTTTGGCACTCAAGTGGTCCCAGTACTGGACATCAAGAGCTCTTCGGGTACCTCCACTGTCATCCTGACATTCCACCTTCACATTTATTTATACATTTTTATTTTTTTCAGTACTGGAGATTGAACCCAGGGGCAACACCCCAGCCCTATTTTTTTTCTCCTTTTTATATTTTTTTTTATTATTTTTTTACAAATTTTTTTATTGAACATAAATGGTATACATTTAAACTATACTTGATGCCCTCTCCCCCCCCGCCCCCATTTTCCATTCACTCCTCCCACCAATGATTGTCCAGGGTAACTATGCCATATTCATAATTTTACACATATTCGGATGTAGACCCACATTAATCAAGTTCAGCCTTCCTCCTCTCCTATCTTTCCATTCAAACTTTGCTAGTATTTCCCCTCCATTATCTGGAGTCCCACCAAGTATCTTCTATGTTCCCTAGTTTGGGCATATTAGAGGAAACATATGTACCTTCTTCTGTGCTTGGCTGATCTCACTTAACATAATGCTCTCCAGGACTTTCCATCTTCTTGCAAATGATAGGATTTTTTTCTTCTTTATGGCTGAGTAGAATTCCATTGTGTGTATTTCCCAGAGTTTTGCAATCCATTCATCAGTTGATGGAGGCCTGGGTTGGTTCCATATTTTGGCTATTACGAATTGTGCTGCTATGAACATAGGTATGCATATGTTGCTGTAGTTCTCTGCCTTCAACCCCTTTGGAAAAATACCCAGGAGTGGTAGAGCTGGATCATATGGTGGATCTATTCCCAGCTTTCTTAGGAATCTCCACACAGATCTCCATAGTGGCTGAACTAGTTTGCACTCCCACTATCAATGTAAAAGAGTTCCTCTTTCCCCACATCCTCACCAGCATTTGTTGTTATTTGATTTCTTTATGCTTGCTACTCTGACTGGGGTTAGAGGGAATCTCAGTGTAGTTTTGATTTGCATCTCCCTGATGGCCAGTGATGTAGAACATCTTTTCATGTATCTCTTTGCCCTTTGTATCTCTTCTTTTGTGAAGTGACTATTCAGTTCATTTGCCCATTTCTTGATTGGGTTGTTTGTTTTGCTAGTGAAGAGTCTTTTGAGCTCTTTGTATATTCTGGATATTAGCCCCCTATCAGAGTGGTGGCACCCCCAGGCCTATTTTTTATTTTTTATTTTGAAGCAGAGTCTCACTAAGTTGCTGAGGCTGGCCTCAAATCTGCGGTCCTCCTGTCTCAGCTTCCCAAGTACTGGGATTACAAGCATGTGCCACAATACCTGGCTCCCACCTTCACTTTTTCAAGCTTTGTCTTTTTGACAAAGCCAGATGTTTCAGGCTCAGCTCTGTCTTCCCTATTTTAGCTTGGTATCAGCTGTCTCTGTGGAGAAACCGAAAGCCAAGTGCTAGGTGTACACACTGTTTAATGGGTCATTTTGTTCTTCTGCTCTTTGGGATGTCAGAACTAGGAGGAAAATACACAACCATGTACATGAAGATGTAAGTACACATCTATTAACATAAATACCAAGACGTAAAAAAATTCACAAATATTTATGCATGACTTATATGCACTTGTATTTTTATGTTCCTACATATGCTTATTATAGAAATGAATTTATCTTCCTCAGTGAAAACCCCAGTGCCCAGCATCAACACATTCACTTGTTTGCTTAATCCTATACCACATATAAAATAACCTCAGGATTGCTTCACCCAGACAACCTCCACAAGGAGAAAGCATGTAGGGTTTGTTTGCTCTTCTACTCCTTTCCCAAAAGCCGAGGATACCTGGCCAAATACCGTGTTTATAAATTGATGGGATTGACGTTTTCCCTCCATGGGGTGTGGCTAAGCTATTCATTTCAAACACTTGACTTGTTTGTTTGGGCTTATTTTCATCTTTAATTCTGAATTTTTTTAATATGTAGAACCTTAGCATAACTTCAAAAGTCAAATCTTTGTAAAAAGGTGTGCTCTGAGTCTCCTTTATCCCTATAACCCCATCCCTCCCCCATCCATTGTAACTAAATATTATGGATTTTTTGTTTTGTTGACTTACCCTTCTGCTTTTCTTTTTTAATATCAATACTTATGTACATGTTTTCTTATTTTCCCTTTATTCTCACACAGAAGGATAGCCTTTTGCACTTGGCTTTTTTTTTAACTTAATATATCTACCCTATCAATTTATGGAATTCTTAATCATTTTCATAGCTGCATGGTACATATATATATATCCTGATTTACTCAGTCACTTATGTTTAGACATTTATGTAGCTTTTTTTTTTTTTTTTTTTGGTGTGTGTGTGTGGTACTAGAGATTGAATCTAGGTGCATTCTACCTTTGAGCTACACCCCCAGCCCTATTTTATTTTTTATTTTGAAACAAGATCTCAGTAAGTTATAGAGTGCCTCACCAAGATGAGGCTGGCCACAAACCTGAGATCCTCCTGTCTCAGCTTCCCACGCACGTACTAGGATTACAAGCCTACATGCCTGACTTTTTAGTTCTTATTTTGAAATTCAAATAACATTAAAGAAGATTTGGGGTGTGTGTGTGTGTGTGTGTGTGTGTGTGTGTGTGTGTGTGTGTGTTGGGGAATTGAACCCAGGGACATTCCACCTCCTAGCTACACCTCCAGCCTGATTTTTTATTCATTATTTTGAAACAGGGTCTCACTAAGTTTCAAAGTGCCTCACGAAGTCATTGAGGCTGACTGTGAACCAGGATCCTTCTGTCTCTGCCTCCCTAGATTTGAGCTTTTTTTTTTTTTTTTTTTTTTTTTTGGTGGTGGTGGTGGTACTGGGGTTCTTAGAAGCCCTTCTACCTCCGGGCTACATTCCCAGACCTATTTTTACATTTTTATTGGAAACAGGGTCTCCTAAGCCAGCGCACGCGGCTGGCTTCGAACCTGTGCGATCCTCCTGTCTCTGCCTCCCAAGCGCGGGGATTACAAGCGTGAGCCACCACACCCGGCTAGATTTGAGCTTTTTATACTTACCAAAAGGGAAGCTCAGATTTTAAGAGTCAGAAAACATTATGTGATGTTAAAAGGCAATAATTCCCTGTGACTCGGGTGACCCAGGTCAACCTCTGCTCTGCTGCTGGTTTTAAATCTCATTTTCTTCTCTGGAATATGAGAATTACTCACTATAACTCCCTCCTGAGAATGACCGAGTTCAGTGAGATTTGTAATACATAAAACTTTGTAGAATATAATTGCTATACACTTTCTTAATAACAAGTGACATGACAAAAGTATTTCTGTGAACATTTAAGATCATTTTAAACTGTTTCACCTTAATCTCTCTGTGCTAATAAAAAATTGAAATTTTTGCCTTTTTTCCCCTCCTAGTTGAGGGTACAAGTTCCTTCTTTAAAATCTGCTAATTCTCTAAAATATTAGGATCCCTCACATTTCACTTCCTCGGGTTGGACCAGAAAATTTCATTGCCAGCTTCCTGGTAGGTAGACAGAGCAGTCCTCGGCCTATGGTGTTAAGGATGGGCCAAGCTTGCACTGGCCTGGTTGGGGGTGTGTGATGGGTGAAGGACTGGCCGTTTGTTAGAGAGAAGCAGACTGGTTCATCAGTCAGTACATGGTGTGCATGCTGGACCTCTCTCTAAATAAGGCCACCCGGTGTCCTCTCTTCCCACACAGTCTGCTGCTAACTCTCCTGGTGGGGTACCAGTGGTGTTAACTCGTTCCTGGTCCTCCACATTCTGTCCACTCCCCCTGGGCCCTTTGAAGTGTCTCGCCCTTGGGCCCTCATTGGTTGCATCTAGGTAGGTCTTAGTGTCTCTCGCCTGGACTTGCCGTCCTGGCCCTTTCCCCAGAGGCTGGAGTCGAAGCTCTCTGGGCCTCGTACGCTCTTCAGTTTCCCTTCCAGTCCTGACATGGAGTGCTTCTGTGCACCTGCCCTGTCATCCAGTCTCACAGCTGCCTTTTACTAAAGGTGTGTGACTCTGCTCCACTGCCCAGAACGCCATGGTGATACAGACCTGGGTCCAGGGCCTGTCTCCACCACTTCCTGGCTTGTTCCTCTGTAATCTAACGTAACCTCACTGTGCTGGGATTTCTCACAATAAAATGAAAAGTAAGATTCTTCTGCCTTGTAGTGGTATCATGAAGCATAAGGGAAATAATTAATGTTAAAGGACTTAGAACTGTGCTTGCATGTAGTGAATGTTATGCAAGTATTAGCTCCAGTTATCATTATTAATTACTATGATTTCTTTCTAATGCCTATCAAAATTCTATGTATATCTCTGCTTATATATAAGTTGTCCCAATTTGCTTCAACCATAAGTAATTTAAGCCATCTATTAACACAGCCATCTATCCATTGCTTAACAATTTGTTAAGCAGGGCTGGGCATGGTGGCAGACTCTTGTAATCCCAGCACTTGGGAGGCTGAGACAGGAGGATTGCAGTTCATGGAAAGCCTCAGCTACTTAGTGAGGCCTTTTGCAACTTAGTGAGACCTTGTTTCAAAATAAAGAAGAAAAGGCCAGGTGTGGTGGCGCATACTTGTAATTCCTGCGCTTGGGAGGTGGAGACAGGAGGATTTCGCAGGTTCATTTCCAAAAAAAAAAAAAAAAAAAAAGTATAAAATAGGTCTGGGAGTGTAGCCTGGAGGTAGAATGGTTTCCAGGAACCTCAGTACCACAAAAAATAAAGAAGAAACAAATCGGGCTGAGGGTGTACCTCAGAGGTAAAATGCCTCTGGGTTCCATCCCCAGTACCACACACACACAAAAAAATTTAAGCTTACTTAAATGTTAATGGAGTACTTACTATGTATAAAGCATAGAATTACTCAGAGGACTTAATCAGGTACTTCTGTCTAGGAACTTAGAGTCTGTTAGGAGATATCAGAGAAGTATAAAGTATTCATTCATTCAGCAAATGTTTATTGAAGCAGCTTCAGAGGATCCAGGCACTGTATGTAGTTATATGAGTCTGAGCCTGGTATCATTATGTTAATGATGAACTTTAGTGAAGTTTGTGTACCTTAAGCAAAGCACAGTTGAAGTGTTTGGGAGTATTGCAAAGAGATTTTACCACCTGCAATGGTCAAGGAAGGCTTTGTTTCGCCGGGCGTGGTAGGGCATGCTTGTAATCCCCGTGCTTGGGAGGCTGAGACAGGAGGATCGCGCAGGTTCGAAGCCAGCCATGCTGGCTTAGGAGACCCTGTTTCAAAAATATAAAATAGGTCTGGGAGTGTAGCCCGGATGTAGAAGGGCTTCCAGGAACCCCAGTACCACCAAAAAAAAAAAAAAAAGAGTTGTTTCCATCTTGACAGGGCCTTGCAGAATGGACTTTGCCCATCTCCACATCTCTGAGGAAGAACTCGTGTATTGCATTGGGCTGTGGCTTTAGATGGAGACTGTAAGATTTTCATAACTGTACATTCCTCAGGCGTAAGACAGTATCATCTTCATTTTTGAGTTCCTGGTGCTCCCTCTGGGCCTCATACATAGACCAGGCTCAGTAGAAGAGGGTGACTAATAGGGAGGTGTCTGTTCCTATGTAACATTGTAATTTGATTTTTAATATCTGTGAAGCAAACTTCCTAGTGAAGATATTAATTTGAAATTTTTAGAGATGTTCACGTTATTTTTATCACATTAATTGTAACCATAGTAGTTATTATACCTGTGTGGTAAAGTGAGTCCTGCATCAATTTATGTAGGCATTTCTTCCAATATTTCTGTACATTTCTGGGAAGAATCTTACAGATTAGCCATTATATCATCCAAGAGGATTATATTATTATAATCCTCTTGAATTATAGGGTGTGATTTCATTACTTTGATCATATGAGAAATCTTAAGTTTTTAAAACTGCCCAACAGTTTTAATTCTGAATTTCTCCTTGTAGCAAGGAGCAAGGACCAACCCCAGTGGAGAGAAAGAAGAAAGGAAAAAGGAAAAGTGAAACTACAGTGGAGAGTTTAGAGCTGGATCAGGGCCTGCTGAACTCATCCCTGCGGAGTCCCGAGGAGTCCACTGAGTCTACAGACAGCCAGGTATAGCTGTGACCAGGAGCCTGCAGGATATTACGGCTACTGGACGGGCTCTTGCTGGCACCGATCCCGTGCTCCTCTGTGCTTGCCTCTGGGACACACATGCCTGGGCTGAGCATGTACTGTCTTGGTGGGTGAGCAGGTGAACAGACTTTTTCCTTAGCCAGATCCATACACTGATAACTTCCCGGTTGTTAAGTGGTGTTTGCTTCCTTTTTGGAAAGGCTGCAGAGCGAGTTGGTGTGGAATATGAGGTGGTGATCCCGGCCAGGCAAGGCTCAGGGGCCTGTAGGCAGTGCTTTTTGTGCTCAGAGTGCTAAGTCAGTCTGCACAAGGACCTTTTCATAATTCCAGATGCAGAAAAGTCAAGTGCTCATTATGAAATAGTAATGGAGGTTTGGCCAAACATGGAAACAGAGTTACCCATCTAATTCAACTTTTAAAACTATGCCAAATTGTGCCCCTGAGTTGAGGCAACTCCTCTTGGATGTTATAGTATTTGAAAGTGCTGTTTCCTCTGATAGCCACAGCAGCAGTTTACCTGAACCATGTTGCTACAAAGAGACCATTTAGAGTAAGATCAATCTGCTGTACCTTCCAGGGTCATCTGGACTCCCTTCAGGTTCCCGGTAGGAAGGAGTCAGCTTATAACATCCTGGTATTTGTAAGTAGGAGTGTCTGGTGTCAGAGCAGAAACCCCTCTACCTGTGGCCTGGGGCTGGGGACAGTGAAGATTCCGGATTGTCAAGGGAGCAAGCACATCACACTGATGGGGATTGGCAGGGAGCTAAATGTTGATAGATGGCGAGCTGATATGGGCATGGGGTGGGTTTTTTGTGGAATTCTTTACATGGAACTAAGCATCACAGAGGCAACATAGTGCAGAGGTAATGGGAACGTGCAGAGAGGTCAGGACGTGTCTTTCAGAGGAAAGGGAGCTGAGGTTTTGCTTGTTTTTGAAGGTCTGAGTGTTTGACAGTGTGCTGGCTGGTGACTCGTTCCCTGCAGTGGCTCTGCCGCCTGGGTGTGATGAGTCTGTAGAGGTGGACTGTGTGCTCCTCTTCCAGGAGAGTCACCGCACTGCTTTGTTGCTCCACGTCGCCTCTGATAGGTCCAAGCTGCTTAAGCAGGGATGAGTCCTCAAATGGCAGCTCACTATTTGTCACACTTAAGATGCCTTCATGTATTACAAAAGTATGTTGAGATTTTTTTAAATAAGTGCTAATAAAATTGGTATTAATTGGTTTTTCTTAGTATATTTTTGGTAATGTGATAAGTGAAGTGAGTTCCAGCAAAAATAAATAAAACCATTGACATTGTTGTAAAATCTGGGCTTCCCACTAATGCTAGAGTGGACCTCAGAGATGGTGGAGTTCACCTCCCATCCCTGTTTTATGGGAATAGAAGGCGGTTCCAGAAAGAAGGAAAAGCGTCCTTGTTGATGATTAAAACCCATGTCCCTAGACTCCGAGACGACACCCTTTCAGTGTGTTGTGGCAGTTTGGAGATGGGCTTTTCTTCTCTCTGCCACTCAGCTACGTTCCACTTGAGTGAATTTAGTCCTTTTGTAAGGTGAGAAACCTCTGCTTGGAGTGTTAGTAAGTGTAGACTAGGGTGTTCCTGGAACAGCTTTTGCCTTTGACTTACAGAGCTGTTCTGATGGGTATGTTTGTCCTGTAGAAACGACGCTCAGGACGACAAGTGAAACGCAGAAAATACAATGAGGACCTGGACTTCAAAGTGGTGGATGATGATGGGGAGACCATCGCAGTTCTTGGAGCTGGCCGGACATCTGCTCTCTCGGCTTCTACGCTGGCTTGGCAGGCAGAGGTATGGCCTTTGCGGGAGGGTACTGACCTTGGCTGAACTGTCATCATGGCCTACGTCGGTCGAGTTGTTTTGTGGCTCTTGGCTAAAGCATAAGTTAGGTCATTTAACTACTGCTAGTAGCTTTCAGATGACTCCCTGTTGCTCCTAGAAGAAAATGCAGACTCCTTGCTGTGCCAAGCAGGACCTTTTCTCTCTCATTCCGTATCTCATCAGAGCCGCAGCTACTTCCTCTCATCCGCGAGGCCAGCCACCTTTTTTTTTTGGTGGTACTGGGTTCCTGGAAGCCCTTCTACCTCCGGGCTACACTCCCAGACCTATTTTATACTTTTTATTTGGAAACAGGGTCTCTTAAGCTAGCGAGGCTGGCTTTGAACCTGCGCGATCCTCCTGTCTCCGCGATCCTCCTGTCTCCGCGATCCTCCTGTCTCCGCCTCCCAAGCACGGGGATTACAAGCCTGCGCCACCACGCCCAGCTGAGGCCAGCCACCTTTTGACAAACAGCAGTCCTTCCCCATCTCGAGGCCTCTGCCCGTGCTGTCCTCACGCTTGGGATGCTCTTTCCACCCACACTTACATGGCTGGGTCACCTGAGTTCCACCTGAAATGCTGTCTCCTTAGACAGGTCTTCCCTGCTTCTTTTATCTAGAGTAGATCCCTGCCTCTCCTCCCAGGGATTCTCTGTTTTACCTCCTTTTTTTTATTTCCTTTGTGGCACTTACCCACAATTTGTAATTGTGTTTGAATGTGTCTGATCTCTGATTTTGTTTTCTTTGTCTTTTTCATTAAAATTTAAGTTTTATAGGTGGTAAATACTTGTTCAGAGAATGAAATCAAATTAACTAGTAATTACAGTTAGAATTTTTATTAAACAAATGTGTAGAGTCTGCTAGAAGACCGGGTCCTGGGGTACAGGGATGAATATCCAGTACAGATTCTGCCTCTACAGAGCTTAGTTTAGGAGGAAAGACACATAGCTCTGATGCTGTGACAAGTCCAGTCCTAGAAGTATGTGTTAGATACGGGACCCACGCTGACGGAGAGTGGGCAGGGGTTCAGGAGGACAAGGACGTAGGAGGGACGTTTCCACCATGAACCTGAATGGTACCGCAGGTTATGCATGGAAGACTGCTAGATGATAGGTGTGATTTGAGGAGTGGTGGGTCATTAGGGCTGAAAGGTAGGAAGAGTCAAACTTGGCAGGACCATGGATGTCAGCTACAGTATGTGCATCTGTGGGGTGAAGCAGAGAACAGAATGGCCACCTTTGCATTTGAGCATTCTCCAGTGACAGCAGTGTTGTGCAGGTGAGGACAGTAGCACGTGGACTTGGTACAGAGGCATGAGAAGGAAAGGGCTAAATGGTGAAAAGGAGGAGTTTGCAGAGAAGAAACGCCAGAGAAAAGAAGCAGCGGGCTGTGCGGGTAGAAGAGGCATCGTGGCAGCAGTGTTCCGGGACACAGGCTATCTTGTTTCGGAGTCAGTGTTGCTGATTTGGCAGTTCACTCGGCATACAGATCGGCAGCAGCATCGATGCCTGTCCTCCTGGAGACTACTGTGTCTTTCAGAAGCTGGTAAAACTGTATCTTCTTCAAGCACCTTGCCTCCAACTTAGAGCATTTCCATGTAATTTCACATATCCTTTCATTCTGGTTTTGTATGGGAAGGAGCAAGGCGCAAGGGGCCATTGTCCCTGTTTCAATAATCAAGAAACCGAGGTGCAGAATGATCCAGGTTAGAGATGTATAGCAGCATTTAATCAGTGACGAGCATGAAGAACTGATTTAATGTCTCTGCCAAGGGGTTTCCATTTCATGACTACAATACTTACTAGGAATGATAGGGTTTTTTTTTTTTTTTGGTGGTGGTACTGGGGTTCCTGGAAGCCCTTCTACCTCCGGGCTACACTCCCAGACCTACTTTTTTTACATTTTTTATTTGGAAACAGGGTCTCCTAAGCCAGCGCGTGCAGCTGGCTTCGAACCTGCGCCATCCTCCTGTCTCTGCCTCCCAAGTGCGGGGATTACAAGTGTGCGCCACCACGCCCGGCCTAGGAATGATAGTTTGATGTGTTATCATTGCAGTAATTTTCAAATAAGTAGTTAAAAATAGGTCTTGCAAAATGTCCATGGCTTGATAGGATTGTGTTGCTTTGTAATGGGATTTCCTTCCTTGGGATTTTATGGTTGATTTGGTAGTTAAAACACTCTAAGGGATTTTATTTTCTCTTAGTAGCAAGTTAGCCTAAGTCATTAGCCATTTTTCAGATGTCTTTATGACTTCTCCTCTGATACTTGAAGGGAAGCAGTAGTTGATCTCACAGATAATTCAGGAAATTATTGAGGCTCCTTTTTTTCCCCTAAGGTATGGCAAATATAGTTTACATATGGAGAAACACGAAATAGAATATAAATATTCATTTCTCCTCAAATTTTACCAAATTTATTATTATTATTATTATTATTATTATTATTAATTATTATTGTTATTTTGGTGGTGCTGGGGTTCCTGGAAACCCTTCTACCTCCAGGCTATACCCCCAGACCTATTTTACATTTTATTTGGAAACAGGGTCTTTTAAGCCAGCATGGCTGGCTTTGAACCTGCGTGATCCTCCTGTCTCCGCCTCCCAAGTGCAGGGATTACAAGTGTGCACCACACCTGGCACAAGAAAGAGGCTTAACATATGGTTTGTGCTTTGGTATTCAGAGAGACAGTAATGGGAATCTGCCCTCTGGGCCTAAGGCGTTGGCCTATCATGCAGGGTGAGCCAGATGGCCTATGAGAAGATGTTTAACATAAAGGGCTTCTTGGAGAAATTTGAACATATTTTTTAGGTTAATGCAAAGCTATGGATTTCATCTAAGATTTTGGGCAATCTTCAGGGCTTCCAGCGGCACAGAAAATCATTGAGGAAGATGAGGCTTTTTCTTAACGTCCTTCTCCCCGGGCCCTTGGGTGGTGTCTGCCTGCTTTCTCTCTTCAGCTGGGGCAGATAAGGCAATAGAGTCCCACCAGAAAGGACCTGCTGCCACCTCTCTGCAGGTCTCTCTGTTTCAGCTGTATGCTCAGCCTAGTTTTGTGACTACTGGCTGCTATTTCAGCCATAGATTGATTATACCTTCAACATTGGTTACCTGGTGGTGAGTTGGTAAAAACATATATGGCAGATGAGCTCAGTTGTTCCCGTTTTGAGAATCAGAGAACTACAAAACTATGCTGCAGTGATTTGAACATTAGCTTCAGTACAGAGTGTGGCAGCAGAAACCAAGAGGAAACAAATATCAGAAGCAATCTGAAGAGAAAAGGACTGTAGTAGGAATTGATAATTATATCTAATGAAGTAACTGAATAATTATATCTAATGAAGTGCAAGAAACAGTCCCACTTGAGTGGACAGAAGCCTAATGATGCAGGTGCAACCCCAGGCTGTGGCCTGGAGTTACAGGGTCTCTGCACTCCACAGTACTCTGATAGGCTTAAACCCTTTGTTGTCCTTTCCTTATCTTTGAAGACCTGCCAACTCTTCTGTGTTTCCTCTAAACAAAAGCTTCTTTAGAGTAGGGTTTGTATCTTTCCCATTTAGATAAATCCTGTTTCTGTCAGCGTTCTTACTGCTGTAATCCAGAGCAACTGACCACACAACTTAGAGGAAGGAATATTTATTTGCTAACCGTTCTGGAGATGTTGGGTTCAGTCCTTCTCAGGCCGGGTTACAGTGGCAGAGCTCAGGCTTAGCGGCAGGAAGCAGAGGGAGAGCAGCACAAGGACTCTGTTCTCAACTCGCAGAGACCAGAAGCAAGAGAGCCCAGATAAGGGGATTCAGACACAGTCAAGTCCTGAAGGCCATACCCAAGGGACCCACCTCCACCAGCCACACCCACCTGCCCAGGTTACCACCTGACACTGACACATCCTTACAGTGGGATGAGATTACAGTCCTCATGGCATCAACTCTGAGCATCAGTACATGTCTTTCTCAGGGGACATTCTGTATCCAAACCCCTAATAGTACTTCTAGTTTCTCTTTTGTAATGTTATTACTGTTGTATTTATTCCCAAAGTCAAGAGTTAGCTGGAACCCTTGAACCATTCATTCGTAGTTGTGACTATTCTGATTTCAGTTCTCCCATGCTGTTTTATCACTCGTGTGTGTGTGTGTGTGTGTGTGTGTGTGTGTGTGTGTGTGTGTGTGTGATGTTGGGGATTGAACCCAGAGGCATCTACATCTGAGCTCATTTCCCATCCCTTTTTATTTTTTATTTGGAAACAGGATCTTACTAAGTTGCTGAGGCTGGCTTCGAACCTGTAATTCTCTTATCTAACCCTCCCATTGAGTATCATTCTTGTTTCATTTCTTAATTAGATTGTAAACTTTTGCAAAACATATCACTTTTTATTTATTTATTTTAGTGTTCATTTAGCATAGGTTATATTGTTAGGTAATAGCTAACATAAAGACTTGCACTTAGCTGTAGTTACATATGTATTTAATGAATAAATAACTATATAAACTAATTTGTAAACAGATATTTTTTTTTAACACCTAGATTAGAAAGACAAGGAGAATACTTTTCTTTTTCCCCAGGTTCTTGTTTTCTGCTTGTGCCTATATGGGCACACCTTTCTCATTTCGATGTTTGTCTACCTCTTACTCCAAGCAGGATCTTGAGCTTGTAGACAGACCTCCCTTTCCTAGGCTCCTTGCTGCCATTTGACATTCCAGGATCTCTGTACCAGCTTGTGTGGCTCCAGGCCGTTGCCTCAGTGAAGCTCCTGCCCACCCGGCCAAGCTGGATGGTGTTTTACCTTCCTGTTTCTTGATTGGGCACAACTAGTCCCCATACTCTATTTCTTTTCAGATTGCTTCTGCTGCCACCCTCTGTGCTGAGGCCAGTGTTCAAATTACTGCTGCATGCTGTTTTTTAATTCCTTGGTACAAGTCTCTGTCCTCCCTAATCTGATACCAGACTAATTTTACCATAATAACAGAGGAATTACTGGTATTTCTGTCTTTTGCCCAAGAATTTGAGATGATTACTTTTTAACTGCTGATCAAACCTTGTTTTTTTTGTTTGTTTATTTAAATGTGGCCACACTACCCAATACCCCCATGTAATTCTCTTCCTCATTCTATATAACATTTTTATTCTAAAAAGATAGGTTACTTCGTGTTCCAGATGTGATCTTCTTACACGGTCACCCTTTCACCCTTTGGCTTCATTTTATCTTGCCTTTGTCTTTGCTTTCTTCTTTAATTAGCTGGCATTCTTAAGGGTCCAACTAAAACCTCGCCTATTCTTTGAAATCCAAGCTAGTCTCTTTCTGAACTCTCATTGGACTGGTAGTTATTGTCACACCATGTCTCATTTACCCCAAGACATTTGTGTGTCTCCTGGGAGAGTGTGAGCCCCTTGATACTGGGTACTAAGCTCAGAGTCACCTTTGAACCCTCCATGGCCCTCAGGAAATACCTGCTGTTTTGAAAAGTGATTTGCTTCTGGCTAGATTCCTCCTTAGGGCTTTCTCCATAGAAGTAAGTGAAGTGGCTAGTTGAGGTTTGAGATGAATAGGTTTGCAAGTTTTGGGAATTTTTCCTAAAAAGAAAATTTTTTAATTATAGAAATCCCTGACATACAAGTAAATGGATTAAAATGAACGATAATTTCAGAAAATTCCAAGCAGTTAAGAACAGATGGTCATTATGGAAGTGTGTTTGGCAGGCAGATTTAGTTTATATCTGTGTGTATCTGTATACACTGAGTGTTTATACACACATGATCATGCTTATGCACAATCTCTGTTTAGGAAAAAAAAGATCCTGATTTTCTAGTTTCTCTCCAACTTTGATGTGTATTTTGGAATTTTTTTTCCTTTTATTAAGATAAAATAATAAGCCGGGCATGGTGGCAAACACTTATAATCCCAGCATTCGGGAGGCTGAGACAGGAGGATCGCGGTTCTTGGACAGCCTCAACTACTTAGTGAGGCCCTCTGCAACTCAGTGAGACCCGGTTTCAAAATAAAGAATAAAAAATAGGGTAGGGGATATAGCTCGGAGGTCGAATGTCCCTGGGTTCCATCCCCAGACCTTCAAAAAAAAGAATAAAAACCTGTTTTGCCAAGATGCATGGTGGTGCATCTGGGCGGGTGAGACCGGAGGATGACGGTTCGCAGACAGCCTCAGCTACTTAGTGAGCCCCTCTGCAACTCAGTGAGACCCGGTTTCAAAATAAAGAATAAGGGCCGGGCGTGGTGGTGCACGCTTGTAATCCCCGCGCTTGGGAGGCGGAGACAGGAGGATTGCACAGGTTCAAAGCCAGCCGCGCTGGCTTAAGAGACCCTGTTTCCCAATAAAAAGTATAAAAATAAGTCTGGGAGTGTAGCCCAGAGGTAGAAGGGTTTCCAGGAACCCCAGTACCACGAAAGGAAGGAAGGAAAGGAGGAAGGAAGGAAGGGAAGGAGGAAGGGCAGGAGGTATAGCTGGGAGGTTGAATGCCCCTGGATTCCATCCCCAGACCCACAGGAAAAAAAAAAGAAAGAAAGGGAAAAAAACCTGTTTTGATGGTCAAAGTTGATTTTTCTCTTTCAGTTTTTACAGTAGGATTCCATTGATAAAAGGCTAAAAATAAAAAAGAGGTAAAGTGTATTGTTTACAGATACATACGTGGATAATAAAACTATAAAGAAAATCAGGTAAATTGAGAACTCTGCAAATGCAGTTATGCTGGGGACCCAGGGGCATGTAGGAGAAGGCACACATAGGATACTTCTCTTTTTGACCTGGGCATAGACTACAACCAGAATGTTTGCTTTATAACTTTTTTTTTTTTTTTAACACATTGATTCTTTAGACTAGTGCTTAATCTCCATTCTTAAGTAAGTACCAGAAAATAAATTGGAGAGAGAGTGTGTGTGTGTGTGTGTGTCCCCTCTGGGCTGTATCCCAGACCTATTCTATATTTTATTTGGCAGGGTCTCACTAAGCTGCTGAGGCTGGTTTCAAGCCTACGATCCTCCTTTCTCAGACTCCCAAATACAATTTAAACTCATTTTTATTTAAAAATTTTATATAATGAAGAATCTTTTAAGTTTTTCAGACCTTAAATACTCATAGTAAAGTCTTTTGCTTTTTTATCCATATATTAATATCTCCTTAGATTTGGACCTAGTAAATACTCTGAATAGTATCCAAAATTCTGCCAGAAACCATCTTTATTCTTCTTGGTAGGTAAGAATAAGAGAATATTTGAAGTCGGTAGCAAGGAAGAAAGCTATGAATGTTTGCTGTTAGTCTGGGGTACACAAGCTGGGCACATTTAGGGAAAACGATCAGTGTATAAAGTCTAATGCTGGCCAGTTTGTTCTAAAAGCCTCTCCTGACATGCCCAGTGCTCTGGCTTCTCGTGTTCTTTCTCTTTCTTTCATTTTTTTTCTTGGTGGTGATGGGGGTTGAACCCAGGGGTATACCACCTCCGAGCTACACCCTCAGCCCAATTTCTTTTATTCTTTATCTGGAAACAGGGTCTCACTAAGTTGCAGACGGCCTGAGACTGGCTGTGAACCCAGATCCTCCTGTCTCAGCCTCCCAAGTCCTGGGATTACAAGTGCGCACCACCACGCCTGGCTTCTCGTGTTCTATTAAAAAAAAAAAAATTCTTAACATTATTTATCTGAAAATATTTATTGAGCACCTATCATATACCAAGAACTAGCTGAGTGCTGGAGATAACACCAAGGAACAAAAGAGACCCTTCAGCAAGGGTCCTACATCAAGTAGAGAGGACGCCTGGAACAGGTACTCTGGTGTTCCTCCAGACATTGCCAAGTATTGAACCAACATGGGATGGGATGCCAAAGGGCTGGGTTCAGAACTCCCAAGAGAGCTGGTGGTGGGGCACACTTGTCATCCCAGTACTTTGGAGGCTGAGACAGGAGAATTGCAGGTTCACGGCCAGCCTCAGTTAGTGAGGCCCTCTGCAACTTGGTGAAACCCTGTTTCAAAATGAAGAAAAAAAAAATAGGGTTGGGGTATAGCTCAGAGGTAGAATTCCTCTGGGTTCTATCCTCAGTACTGGGGGTGGAGGAGTCTAAAAGGTAGAAATTCCTAGGGAGAAAGTGGTAATAGGCCTAAAAAATAAGGAAATCATATAGTATGTCAGTAGCAATAAGTGCCTGGTAAAAGATATCAGAAAAATGGCGACATGGACTTCAAGGGTAAGTGCTGTGGTTTTTAATAGGGTGGACAGTGTTGCCTTCATTTAAAGGGTAATATTTGAGCAAAGAATGGAAAGAGACAAAGGAGGGGGGGGTCGCGTATGGAGAGAGCACTAGGGGCAGAGTCCATATGCAGAGTCCCTGAGGTAAGAGCCTGCCTGGTTTGTGTGAAGAACTTGAGAGGCAGAGCATGAGGGGGGACCGGCACAGACCCCGGGGGTCTTGCAGATCATTGGAAGGCCTTCAGTTTTACTGTTAAAGAGAAGCCTTCCAAGCAGTGTACAGAGAGGAGCAAAATAATAAAAAGGGTAGTTTTGAGTGTTGTGTTGGAAACAGATTGTGGGACAGGAATAGAAGCAGGGATGCTCTCTAGGAGGCGTTTGGGAATAACCTGGGGAGATGTGCAGGTGGTGTGCCCTGGGGTGGAAGCGCCCTGGGGGAAGTGGTGGGGGAAGAGGAGACTTGAACTGGGTCTGGGCTGTGGGGATGTGGTCCTGGAGATTGAACCCAGGGGTACTCTACCTCTGAGCTACGCCCTCAGCCGTGTGTGTGTGTGTGTGTGTGTGTGTGTGTGTGTGTGTGTGTGTTACTGGAGATTAAACCCAGGGGCACTCTACTCTGAGCTATACCCTCAGCCCAGTGTGTGTGTGTGTGTGTGTGTGTGTGTGTGTGTGTGTGTGTGAGAGAGAGAGAGACAGACAGACAGACAGACAGACAGACAGACAGACAGACAGAGACTGGGGATTGAACCCAGGGGCACTCTACCTCTGAGATATGCCCTCACCCCGGAGTGTGTGTGTGTGTGTGTGTGTGTGTGTGTGTGTGTGTGTGTGTGTGTGTTACTAAGGATTGAACCCAGGGGCACTCTACCTCTGAGCTACACCTCCGACCATATTGTATTTTTTATTTTGAAACAAGGTCTCACTAAGTGGAAGAGAGCCTCACTAAGTAGCTGAGGCTGGCTACAAACCTGTGATCCTCCTGTCTCAGCCTCCCAACTACTGAGATTACAACTGTGTACCACCATGTCCAGCTTCCCCTAGCCCTATTTTATTTTATTATTTTTTTAAATTTTGAAACAGGATTTCACTAAGCTGCTGAGGGCCTTGAGGCTGGTCTTAAACCTTTGAGCCTCCTGTTTCAGCTTCCCAGGTAGTGGTATTACAGGCATGCACCACCATGCCTGGCTGATTCTTGACTTTTTTTTTTTTTTTAAGATAATGATAGTTTTCTTAGCCAAAAAGAGTCAAAGATTACATCGGAATTTGGGGTTGAGTACCTAGAAAGATAATTTTTTTTTTTAACTCAGATGGGAGAGAAGTATATGCGGAAGAGACAAGGATAGGAATGTTGGCTAAGGACCAGACTACGGATTTGTTTTTGAATATTTTAAATTGGAAATACATTAAGATATTCAAGTAGGGATGACAAGTGACAATTCACTATGTGAGTCTGTAGTCAGGGAAGAGGTTCTGATGCGGATGTATAATTTGGCAGGTACCACATATTTAAAACCATGAGACTGGATAAGATCACCGAGAGAATAAAGTAGAGAAGAAACCCCAATGCTAGGCCCTAGACAACTCCAATGAAGACTCACTGTTGGCAGATTTCCCCTGCCACCTAAGGTCCAATGGATGTGACAGGCCAATGCTAAACCACAAGGGGGGAAATAAGTTGCAAAAGGCATGTTTTTTAAGATACCTGATAGCGGTGGAAACAACAAGAATTAAGTGAACTGGCATTCGAGAGTGAGAGCCATTCCTAGGTGACCTGGCAATAGCTGCTGTTTTCTTTTCTGAAGACATTTCCCTGGGAACAGGCTGAGGATGAAGCCAGCCCAGACAAAGACACTGGTCTGGGTTGAAGAAAAACTCTCTGGTCCTATTGGTGATTGAATGTAGACAGCTGGTGAAATGATTGGAAACTAGATTCCCAAAGCAAAGGCTTTGTCCCAAGTGACTTTTGCCGAATTTGGATATAGCTTAGGAGGCTCAGCTATCAGATGGAAATCTCATAGTCTCACAGTGCTTAGGTGACAAAAGTTTCGCTCACGGTATGGCATACCACAAAATACTGACCTTCTGGAGCTTAAGATATTTGCCATACTACTGACTAGCCCCTTAGTGTTAGAGAACTAAAAAGCTAAACTCAGAACCTCCATCAGGCATATGTTTGAGGGCTGCAAAGAAGAGAGACCTGCCAGCCTCTCAGTCAGTGACCTCCAGGAGCAGTATGGACAAAAAATGGACTGAATCTTAAAACAGTAACCCTGTTCTGACCCAACTTAACTAGTTATATTCAGGAACCAGCCTCTTTCTCTGTTTGTCTAAGAGAAAATAGGAAACATTTGTGACAAACTATGGATTTTTAAAAATTTTATTTATTTATTTATTTTGTGGTACTGGGGTTTATGGAAGCCCTTCTACCTCCGAGCTACACTCCCAGACCTATTTTATATTATTTTTTATTTGGAAACAGGGTCTCTTAAGCCAGCGCGGCTGGCTTCTAACCTGCGCGATCCTCCTGTCTCTGCCTCCCAAGCGCGGGGATTACAAGCGTGCGCCACCACACCCGGCGTAACTATGGATCTTTAAACTAAAGTCTCTTATTCATAATGTCCAACATACAATAGAAAATTACTAGATTTCAAGGAGTCAGGAAAACACAAGGACAAATATAGAAAATAAGCATATAAGAAGTAGAAACCAGGTTATCCAGATACTGAAGTTAGCAGACAAGAGCATTAAAATAAGTATAACTAATTTATTAAAATAAGGAAAAGAGGATAAATTTTCAAGTAAAGACTTTCAATAGAAAATTGAATATGTAGCCGGGCGTGGTGGCGCACACTTGTAATCCCCGCACTTGGGAGGTGGAGACAGGAGGATTGCGCAGGTTCGAATCCAGCCATGCTAGCTTAAGAGACCCTGTTTCCAAATAAGAAAAGTATAAAAATAGGTCTGGGAGTGTAGCCTGGAGGTAGAAGGGTTTCCAGGAACCCCAGTACCACCAAAAAAAAGAAAGAAAGAAAAAGAAAATTGAATATGTAAAGAGAATCAAATCAACTTAGAACTAAGATTCAGTTATAAAAGTTGAAACCCAGTAGATAAGTTTAAAAGCATATTAGATACAGTAGAAGATAGGGGTCATGAATCTGAAGATAGATCAGTGGAAAATTTCTAAACTGATGCACACAGAAGCAGGATGTGTAGAACAGAGAAGAGCCTAAAAGCTGAGAGAGAGACAAGTGGGATGCAGTGAAGATCACTATTTCTTTTTTTATTCTCTACTGGGAATTGAACTCAGGGGCATTCTACCTCCAAGCTACACCCCAGCCCTATTTTTTTTTATTTTGAAACAGGGTCTCAAAGTTACAGATGGCCTTACTAAGTAGCTGAGGCTGGCCACAAACCTATAATCTTTCGATCTCAGCTTTCCAAATACTGGGATTACAAACATGCACCACCACACCGGGCTTCCCAGCCCTATTTTTTAATTCTTTGTTTTGAAGCAGGGCCTTAATAATTAGCTGAGGCTAACTGCTAACCTGGGATCCTCCTGCCTCAGCTTTCCAAGTACTGGGATCACAAGTGTGCACCACCATACCCGGCAAAGATCTCTTCCTGACTGCAGTCTTAGACATAGAAAAGATTGGTGCAGAGCACATTGAAGATATAATTAATGACCCCAAATTCCATAAACCGATGGAAAATATCAGCCACTAGACTTAAAGTCAGGTAACTTCCATTCAGGAAAAATACAAGAAAAGAAAACTCTGCCCGGTGTGGTGGTGCATGCTTGTAATACCAGCATTTGGGAGGCTGAGACCAGAGGATCGGGGTTTGCGGACAGCCTCAGCTACTTAGTGAGACCCTCTGCAACTCAGTGAGACCCTGTTTTAAAATAAAGAATAAAAAATTGGGCAGGGGGTGTAGCTTGGAAGTCAAATGCCTCTGGGTTCCATCCCCAGACCCGCAAAAAAAAAAAAAAAAAAAAAAAAAAAAAGAAAAGGAAAGGAGAGGAGAGGAAAGGAAAGGAAGGAAGGAAGGAAGGAAGTCTACCTAGGCATATCTTAAACTGTAAAACTCAAAGACTTAGAGAACATTTTAAAGCCACTAGAGAAAAATTGATAACCAATATTAAGTGGTTTAATACTGAATATATTCCTCCTGAGTTTGGGATTAAGAAAAAGATTCCACTAACCTCATTTATATTCAGAAATATACTGGAGGACCAGGCCACCACAATAAGGAAAAAGAAGAAATTAAAAGCTTAAAGATAAGCCAGGTGTTGGTGGTGCTCCTTTGTAATCCCAGTACTTGGGGGGCTGAGACAGGAGGATCGCAGGTTCGCGGCATTCTTAGTGAGGACACTCCACAACTTAGTGAGACCCTGTTTCAAAATAAAGAATAAAAATAGGGCTGGTAGTGTAGCTCAGAGGTAGAATGGCCCTGGGTTCCATCCCCAGTACCATACACACAAACAAACAAACAAAAAAGCTTAAAGAGCAACAGTTGTAAAATTGTTATTTGTAGATAACATGACTCTGGAGAAAATTCAGCAGAATCTACAAACTATTAGAATTAGTAGATATGGATTTAGCTAAATTGCTGTGTATGCTTTATACAGTGATAATATTTAAAAAAAAACTGTCTTGTAAACTAGTAACATGAAATCAAGAAAGGATAATTGTAAAATCTGGTTATTGTAAAACCCCATTTGTAATCTTATCCAATTATCAGATCCCTGAAATAACTAAAAAATATGCAAACCCTCTCTAGTACAAAAACTGCTGAAATTGAAGATCTAAACACATGGAGATATATACTACTTACATGTGTTAAATGTTGTTCAGATGTTTACAATTTAGTCCCAATCATAAATCTAAGCAGGGCATTGTTTGTGGGTGAAATTTTATGTAGAAATACTAAAGACTAAGAATAACCTGGGGGTAGTCTTGAAAAAAAAGAGCTAAGTTGGAAGACATACTCTCAACAAGACTTTGTAATCAAGATAGAGGGCAGTATTACTGTGTAATGTGCACACTGTATTTTTAAGACACAGTATGAGAAAAAGAACAAAAAATACCTCCTTAATTTTATATTTATTACATGTTGAAATGACAACATTTTGATATATTGGCTTAAATATATTATTAAATTCAGTTGCACCTGTTTTTACTACTTTTTAATGCAACTGCTAGAGATTTTTAATTAGATATGTGGCTTAATAACCTTGGTAGCAACAAACTTTTATATTGGATAAAAAAGTACTATTCATGAGAGAAAATATCGATAAAGTGGATTTTGTAAAACTTCTGTTAAAAACACATTGAAATTGAAAAGATAAACTATAAACTGGTAGAACGTGTTTGCAATCTATATATTTGACAGAGGACTCTTCATCCAAAATACATAAAGAACTACAAATAAATCTTAAAAGGATAGTTTTTAAAGTAAGTAAATTACTTGAATAGGAAGTTCACAAAAGAGAAAAGCCAGTGGCTAATAATTCTATGAAAAGGTGCTCAACCTCCTCAGTCATCAGGGAAATGTGAATTAAAATTGCTCTCTGGGAGTTGAGGGCCATATGTTTCCTTTAATATGTGCAGGACAGAGAGTAATTGGGATATAAGACAGACTCCATCCAGATGATGAGGAAAAACCTCAGGGGAGCCAGGGAAGTGATATAAAGGGGTAGGGGTAGAGGAAGACTTAGGTTCATTAGGAGAAATACTACCACAGACTATGTGCATCCATGTGACCATATGCTAACATTAGTCTGGGTACTCTGTATTAGGAGGTGGGCACCAAGAGCACGTGCATGTATGTCGTCGTCAACATGATTTACATTATGATATGAGACTTTAATGCACCAGTAAAAGCAAAAAAGGAAAATAAAAAAGTGCTTCTGGTATAAAACTCTATAAAAACTAATCATCTGCATACTCCATAACCCAATTTTACCAATTCTAGGTATATAGTTAAGATAAATGAGTATATTTGTCCACCAAAAGACCTAAAGTTTATATGAACGTTATGCATAATAAAAAAAACTGGAAGCAACCCAAATATTCTTTAACTGTAGACTAGATAAATATATAGTGGTATATTTATTAAAACACTGCACAGTATTAGAAAAGAATGCCTAGCATAAAATGTATTCTTTCATTTACATGAAATTAAATAATAGGAAAAACTAGTCCACAATGATAGAAGTCTAAATAATGATGACTTCATTGGCTACACAAGGGTCTTCCAGGATGTTGGAAACTTGCTCTGATGATAGGTAGATGAGTATGTATGTATGTAAGAATTTGTTAAGATGCACACTTGAGATTTATATACAATAATCTTAGACCATGCCTCAGTAACTAAGCATTATTTTAGTGTGTCTGATAGTTTCTTGATGATGAAGATTATATATATAATTTATATCAATAAGACTGGTATGTAAACAAAAGGTACTCAATGAACAATATGGAATGGAAATTTAGAAAGGAAATACAGTGGGGCATTAGGAAGTTAGCTCACTAATCCAATTTCTCTTTAACTTAGTACTCTGTGTGTGTGTGTGTGTGTGTGTGTGTGTGTGTGTGTGTGTGTGTGTTCATGTACATACTGGGGATAGAATATAGAATCCAGGAGCATTCTACCTCTGAGCTACACCTACAGTCCTATTTTACTTTTCGTTTGGAAACAGTCACGCTAAGTTGTGGAGGACCTCACTAAGTTGCAAAGGCTGGCCTTGAACCTGTGATCCTTCACGCCTTGCTTGTACTGTTCCTTTAATCACTGTCCACTTGTAGGAATCAGATGATTTTTGCCCGCAGGGGCTGTGTTAGTAGGGGTCCTTGCTGCTCTTGTAAGCACTCCTAGCTTTGGCCTCTTTCTGTTAGCATCAGGCATGATATGTATGAGCGTGTGAAGAAAGAAGGGTTTTTAAATTTAGTGACATAGACCACAAATGATACTTGTTTCCTTATTATATTTTCATCTTTCTCTTATTATTTAGCATAGCACAGATAGCTATTTAATCATTTCTGCTCAAGATTTTCTAGGCCAGTGGCTACATACATCAATGAGTCAAATAAGTAACTCTGCCCTTGGAGGGTTTCCACAGTGAAGGTCAAAACAGGCAGTAAACTGCCTTCTCCTTTCCTCGCCTCTGCTTAAGGATCAAGCAGAACAAATACTTAAGCAGAAGCAGAAGTTGGTCTATATTCCCACTCTTTGTATTGAAAGTACAGTTCCTTTGCCTTCTTAGTGAGCAAGGAGAAAGAACTTTTGTCATTTTAGATTAACTTTGCCATGGCATCTAAACACAATGCCATGCGTCTGGAGGAGCATATATTTGTAATTTTTGAGAGCATCTGTCTATGCCTGCTTGCCGATTTCTATACTTCTTTGCTGGCTTATGCCCTCCTCCATCCGTGTGTGTGTGTGTGTGTGTGTGTGTGTGTGTGTGTGTGTGTGTGTGTGTGTCTGTCTCTCTGTCTCTCTGTCTCTTTCTCTCGCCTTGGTACTGGGGTTTGAATCCAGAGGCATTCCACCTCTGATCTATACACCAGCCCTATTTTTTATTATTTCGTTTGAAATAGGGTCTCACTAAGTTGCAGAGGGCCTCATTAAGTAGTTGAGGTTGGCTGTGAACCCTGTGATTCTCCTGTCTCAGCCTCTCAAGTCCTGGAATTACATGGGTGTGCCACCATGCCCCACTTCTCTTTTGCTTATTATTATTATTATTATTATTATTATTATTATTATTATTATTTTCGTGGTACTGGGGATGGAACCCAGGGGCCTTCTACCTCCGGGTACACTCCCAGACCTATTTTATATTTTTTATTTGGAAACAGGGTCAAACCTGCGTGATCCTCCTGTCTCCACCTCCCAAGCACGGGGATTACAAGCATGTGCTGCCATGCCCGGCTTCTCTTTTGCTCTTTAAATTATGACTTTGCTAGGAAAAGCTTAGTTTAGACTCTTAGCTGTAATGTCTTCTCTGATGGTATGGCTTTGGGAAGGTTAAACCTTGGAATGAGTAGACTGAAGATGATATGCAGTACAAACCCTCCTTCTGGAATGTTTCAGCGAGGAACCTAGAATAATGGATTTGGCCATTGGGGTTGTTATGATGAGTGTTCTTTTTATGCATTGTTTCAAGTCTCATTATGATAGGTCTGGAAAGGATTTAGTGTATAGAAAACCACTCAAATCCTAGGAAGAATGTTAAATATAAGAGTGTCTGACTCAGTGCATCCTTTTTTGATTAAGTTGTTATTTTTACTGCAGATATTTTTATTGTAAATACTTTGTAGAAAGATATTTCATGGACATTAAGAGCTTAGAAATTTTGACGTGTGCCTAGAATAAGAAGGAAGGAATTAATTTGTTTTCATTTGGGATCTTTATTCAAAGGATGATCAGTGAAACAGAAAGCCACTTCCAGTTACAGAAAGGAAAGATGGTGCAATGTAACAGAGCCTTGTTTTTGCCTAGTGCTTACTTACTGTTAAAACAACAACAAAAACAAAAAACTTTTACCTTGTCGCATACCATTTTATCTTTCCAACAACCCAGGAACAAATATATTTTTTTCCTCTAGCTAGTAGGTGTTAGAATTGAGAACTTCTGATTCTAAGGTTGTTTTTTTTTTTTTTTTTCTTTCCCTGTTACAGCTTTCTGAAAATTTTATGCAGCTACATTTAGGAAGTTTTTGCCGAGAAGGGAAGTTCCAGAACCAAGTTTAGTGATGCTAAAGACAGATCTGAAATTGAATCTGAAAACCAGAATAGTTTCTCCACTCATGTAATAGGGCTGTTGCCAGAGGTTAAAATCCTCCTCTTTGAATTCTAACTTAGCAAAATGTTTTATGATCTTAGATCACTTTGTGGGCTGATAGGAAGATTTCAACACTAGAATGTGAACTGTTGAATAAAATAATATTTATTGTAACACAAAATGAGCATCTCTAATCTGAAAACCTCAAATCAAAAATCTGTTTTTGAAACCTGAAATCTGAAAATTTTTTATGATCAACATGAAGTTCAGAAAGGTTTTAATTTGGAGTTTTCAGATTGGTTACAATAAACTGATAATCCATGCAAATACTACAAAATCTGAAAAGCTTTGAAACCAGAAGCACTTCTGATCCCCACGCATATCAGATAAAGGAATCTTAGCTTATAATTCTTACAGAGTTATTCTTTTGTACTGTGGTTCCAGTCACTACCTTTCTTTTTGATCTCTCTCTCCAGGAACCTCCGGAAGACGACGCAAACATCATTGAGAAGATCTTGGCGTCTAAGACTGTCCAGGAGGTGGGTGACCCAGTTCCTAGCTTTTTGTCACTTGCATAGACCACATGCTCTGTAGAGAAATATTTGACTGGAGGACCTAAAATGGCTACTCCTGGCAGGAGTGAGAACCTGTGAAGGATATTGTCTGGCTAGTCAACGCTTAATGTTTTCCCTATGGAGGATTTTAAATATCTAGAATGGCACAAATTGATAATTTTCTCCTTTATGATCCTAGCAAAAGTATGCTTTATCCCTTAGTTTTTATATCTCATTAGATTGTCAGGGGCCAAGAAAAAGAGATGGAAAAGGAGTCTTACTGAAAGCAGAGGGGATTTTTTTCTTTAGATATCTGAAGGCCATTGCAGAAATCCCCTAGGAAAAAAATCTTGAGTGACAGGAGTATGCTGATTCTAATGAGAACACAGATTTATCTTTACTTCTGAACACTGTCTGGGGCCTGGACCCTGTTAGGACACCAGAAAGTTTGTTTTTGTTTTGTTTTGTTTTTTTAGCTGTGTATTGGGCCTTTGGAAAACTTGAGCAACAGATTGTCAGGAAAAGGCCTGGAAAAATTAGTATGTCCTCAGAAATTGTTACTGAAACCAGGCAGAGGTTTTGATTTGGCTGTAAGGATGTCCACCTAGAATCTGGGCTGATAACTGCCTGTTCTTGGTTACAGGTTCACCCAGGAGAACCTCCGTTCGACCTAGAGCTGTTCTACGTTAAGTACAGAAATTTGTACGTCTGTTTTGTATATTATATGTGTTTGGATTTTATTTAAATAAAATTTCCTTTCCCTTGACACTTTATTATCTTCTGTATTTTCAGAAACTGGCCCCTAAGGCATGACCCACAGGTCTTGGCTGACTCGAACTCACCTTAGGCAGTAATGCTCAACTTTGAATCACCTGGAGGGTTTTTTAAAACTACCAAAAACCCCTTGCTGCACCCAAGACCAGTTGACTTAGATTCAGAGTGGGCCCCAAGAATTGTTCTTTAAAAAACTTCCTGGACAATTCTCATGTGCACGCAGGGTGGAAAGCCACAGTCCTGTAGTGTGTACTCTTTTTCCTTCGTGCCTTTTCCTCTCTCTCTCTACTCTGTCCACTTTCACTAGTGTGTATTTGACAGCCTGTCCTCTGCTCTGAGCCAGCCTCTGTAGTAGCTGCAGAGATCTGCTGTTTGGAGTGACCCCATCTCATGTGGCATTGCCCTCCAGGGCAAGCCTTTCTCAACAGTCTCCAGCAGTTTCACAACAGAGCACTCTGCAGCTGCTTTGTTACCCGGTCACCTGTTTATTGATGCCTGAAAGCTCAGCATTTACCAGCTGTGTGCTTGTCTCACGATTTGTGTCTTTGGATAGTTCCTACTTGCATTGTAAATGGGCTACTATGGAAGAGCTGGAAAAGGATCCTCGCATCTCACAGAAGATCAAGCGATTTAGGAATAAACAAGCTCAAATGAAGCACATTTTTACTGAGGTGAAACAATATTTACTGACTCATCTGACTGCAGCTTTTCTTGTAGCATTAAATACTGGGTTTAAATTTCTAAGTCCAGGTTGAAGTCTGTAGAGATCTCTTGCTTAAATCAAACTGGTGGGTATGTGCCTAGTTATAGCAAAACTAGTGTAGATTTAAGCCAAAAGAAGTAAAGTGACCACCAAGCTGTGAGGGTTAATTTTTGTAAGCTAACAATTTATGAGAACGTGCACCAGTAGATAGCTAGAGTGGAAACTATCACTCAAGTCCTCCCGGCCTGGTCCCTCTGGGGAAGGAAGCATTCCACAAAGATGCAAAATTTGAATGTAAAAACAAAGCCAAAAGTATTAGAACATACATGTATTTAAAGAAAGGGAATTTTTCAGTATTATACTTACAGCAAGAGGAAGAACAGATGGCTTTGAATATCAAACAAATCTATAATGGCCATATGTTCTAAGATACCACAAATAAGTCTTAGGTGAATAAATAGGAAATGTGGCTGTGTATTTTGTACATAAGCATTTTTTCCAGTTATGCACATGTGTTTACTCATAATGACACGCGTTCTTCTTATCCAGTAGGGGAGCCTTTGTATTTCCTCTCACACACACATTTAAGTTATACATATACATACATATGACAAGTAGTTTTAATGATAAGAATGCTCTTTAATACAATAAGAAAAATAACAACGCCCCAAATAGAAAAAGTAGACAAATTAACAGGGAATTTAGAAAGAAGGAAAACTTGGTCGTTATACATAAAAAATATATAGCCAGTTTCACTAGTAATCCAAGAACTGCAAATTAAAATGGTAATCTTAGTTTTTACTTATCAAATGTTTGAATGTTTTAGGAGACATCTAGAGTTAAAGCAGGTATTGTCCATTGCTGGGGAGAGAAGGTGACAGAGGGACACTCTGGTTCTCCCCGGATGGGAGCATAACTAGACCTGACCTATCGGAAGAGCAGAGCGGCGAGAGGCACCACACAGCTCCAAATATGCATGCATGTGGTCCCAGGAATTCAAAGAAAATTATCAAGTCTCTGCCCAAAGATTCAGTTATGCTAAAGAGTTGCTTATATTGATGAAAACTTGAAAACAAACAAGATGTGTTAGATAATAGGCATTTAGTAAAAATAATATTGGAGAAAATTATTAGTGATATACAAATATATGATTAGTGTTATAAGTTATTGCTAGTGGAAAATGTCAGGCTACAACAATATCTCAGACAATTCCATTTTAGGGGTACAGGAGAAAAGAAGCACCATAGAAAATGACTTGAATTAATATATGAAGATGTCAATGTCATTTTCTCTGATTGATGGGATCATGATAAATTCTATTTTCTTCTCCTTGTTTGGCATTTAATTACCACTTTTTTCATAGATAAGTTTTAAAGAAAAGAAACACTAAATCACCAAGAGTGCACTCAGATGCTACCCAATTGTAGTAAATTGCTGTGCATGCTCACCCAGCTCATTATCCACATTGGGCTCCTTTTCCTCAAGTGCAAAAAAAATTACTTTAGGATAATCCAGTCAACAACCCAATTTGAGGTCTTTCCTATTTAATCTAAAATTTTGGCCCCAGCCAGATTTTTAGGATAGTTTTTCATGATAGTTTCAAAGCTCCTATGAGAACTGTTTTTCATAGTCGTGTTCCTCTAATAAGTTTGTAAAGAAAGGTTTGGGCTAGATTTGGAAGAACCATTCTTGAAACCCCACTGGATATTCTGCATATTTCTTAGAACATTTTACTCATACCACTATTTTAGCAAATATTTTCAGTGTAGTGACTTGTTTATATGTCCAGTTCTTCCATTTTAAGCTCTTTTCCTCCTATTTCTATCACTGGTACTAACGAGAGTTCATGTTGGCGGGAAGAAAAATCTGTTGAGAAGATCAGAGATTACGGATGAGATGTAGTAGTAATAGTCTTTGATCTTGACCTAGTTGACATTTTTATTAATAACTTGGGAAAATTATGTTGTGATAAAATATGAACTGAATTTTGAGTAGAGCATCTTTATGCCATAATCTCCAACTGTTTTATGAGGTATCCAAGGCAGATGTGAACTCAAGAGGCTGTGAATTCCCACACACCACAGGGTTAGGGGACTTCTAACTAAAATCTCAACTCGAGTTCTGAAAACATAAACTTCCCAGCCATACCAGTGCTGGGTGAGCAAGTGACCAAAATCGAAGTCTAGGTTTGCCTAGATAGGAGAGGGTGAGTAAAATAGTGAAGTAAATGTGGTATCCTACATTGGCATTATAGGAATCTTTACAAAAATGGGGAAAGTAATTGGATAGCAGTTTAGGGAGAGAAGACACTATACTGCCAATTTAATTACCTGCAAGCCTACTGTGTGCCCAAACACACTAGCCCTAGACTGAATCACTCAAAGAGTGCTGCTGCACCTTGCTCTTCCCATCCCTCAGTTTATTTGGGTGTCAGCACTCAGTGAGGGGCTTTGCAAAGCCTGAGGGCAGCTGCAGGAGGAATGTAGTAGGGGTGGCACAGGGCAGAAGTCTGGTGAATGCCTAAGGAGATGTCCGATAATCTGAGCCTGGGCTCTGTAATCAAAGCACTGGGACTTCCTCCTAACACACACGTGTGCACACGTGCGCGCACACACGCACACACGCACACACACACACACACACACACACACACACACACACCACAACCAGGTGTAGAAGTTCCTTCAAGCTCATTTTCCTTCTGTGTACAGTGAACTTCATAGTCATAGCCTTACAGACTACCTATAGTTAAGTGACATAGTGTTTTTAGCTTTATTGAAGTACAATTGATGAAATCTATATATTTAAGATATACAACTTGACATTTGATACACATTGTGAAATAATCACCAGAGTCAAGTTAGTCAGCATAATCTTTATCTCTTCTACTTGCTATTTACTTCTTTTTCTTGAGGGAAGGACACTTAAGATCCACCCTCTTGCCATGAGGTAGACAGCCTCAGCTACTTAGTGAGGTCCTTTGCAACTCAGTGGGATCCTGTTTCAAAATAAAGAATAAAAAATAAGCCTGGAAGCCGGGTGTGGTGGTGCACACTTGTAATCCCAGTGCTTGGGAGGCTGAGACAGGAGGATTGCACAGGTTCGAAGCCAACCTCAGCAGGTTTAAGCGACCCTGTTTCCAAATAAAATATAAAATAGGTCTGGGGTTGTATCCTGGAGGTAGAAGGCCCCTGGGTTCCATCCCCAGTACCACCACCACCAAAAAAAAATGGCCTGGGGATATAGCTTGAAGATAGAATGCCCTTGGGTTCCATCCCAGTACCATAAGGGAAAAAGAAAAAAAGAAAAAGAAAAAAAAACAAAAACTACCCTCTTAGCAAATTTCAAGTATACAATATAGTATCTTTAACTGTCATCACTGTATTGTACATTGGCTCTCCAACACATTCATTTTACATAAGTAAAATTTATACCCTTTGACCAACATCTTCCTTTTACCCCTACCTCCTCCCTTGACTACTACCATTCTATTCTTTGCTTCTGTGAGTTTGATTATTTTATATTCCACATATTTTTTCTTTTTTTTTTTTATTGGTGCACTGTATTCATACATCATAGTAGGATACAAACTTTTGTAGACATACATGCACACTTTTCCTAGTCAGCCCCCACCCAATCCCCACCCCATTCTCTCCCTATCCCTCCCTCCCATGCTTGGCTTAGTAGTTGACATCTAGTATTATGGCACTTTATCTAAAATTAAAAATGATAATCTCACATAACAGTTTCATTTGTCTGATACCAAGCTTTTGATGACTTAAAGATAACATTTCAATATTTCTTTTTGCTTTCTTTCGTACTAGAGAATATTTTTTTCTATTTTTTAGGTGAAACTATCATATATTTATATATTTATTTTTCAGAAAAAAATCTATCCTAATATGGAATATGGAGTCTAGGTACCCAAAACGATCTTGAAAAAGAACAAAGCTAGAAGATATATATTTTCTGATTTCAAACCATATAAAGCTACAATAATTGAAACAGTGTAGTACTATTCTAAAGGCAGATATATAAACCATTGGAGTTAAATAAAAGCCTAGAGCTAAATTCTTCCCTATATTGTCAAGTTATTTTTGACAAGGTTTCCACGAACATTTGGTGGTGGAAATGATAATCTTTTAACTAAATATTGTTAAAAAATAATAATTACATGGAAAAGAATAAAATCGGACCCTTACCTAATCCCATATACAAATATTAACTCAAAATAGATAATAGACCTAAATATAAATCTTAAGACTATAAACTTTTAGGAGAAAATCTGGGTCATTAAACCTCACAACATTGAAATTGGCAGTGATTTCTTGGTTATGATTTCAATGGCACAGGCAACAGAGGAGTATACAAACTTCCTAAAAAAAAAAAAAAATTGTATATCCAAAGACAATGTAAACAGAGTTAACAGTTACTAATAGAATGGGATAAAATATTTCCAATTGCTATATCTGAAGGTATATTAATATTCCAACTAGAAATCCTAAAAATTAACAACAATAAAGGCAAACAATACCCTTTACAGATAGGTAAAAGACTAACATAAATAATGAATCTCCACAGATAACCAATCTTAATTGTCTGTTGGATGGAAACTCTTGTTTCTCTGGTTCTGGTGTGTGTTACCTATTTCTTCTTTGTAGTTAATCTCTTTGAGTATTTTCTCTCGTGCTGGTTTTGAAGACATAAATTCCTTCAGTTTCTGTTTGTCATGGAAGCTTCTTATTTCTCCATCTAATTTGATAGAAAGTTTTGCTGGGTAGGAAATTTTTGGCTGGAAGTTGTTTTCTTTCAGAGTTTGGAATATGTTACTCCAAGCCCTTCTGGCTCTCATGACTTGGTTTGGGAAGTCTGGAGTGATTCTAATTGGTTTGCCTCTGAATGTCACTTGGCCCTTTGTTTTTGTTGCCTTTAATATTCTCTGCTTGGCTTCCACATTGGTCATTTTGACAATTATGTGGCGTGGGGATCCTTTTCTCCAATTCTGTCTAAAGGGAGTTCTATAAGTTTCCTGGACCTTTGTATCAACCTCTTGCTCTATATTTGGAAAATTTTCTGCTATTACTTCTTTGAAGAGATTGTTGATCCCTTTGGTTTCACTTTCTTTTCCCTCCTCTATTCCAATTATTCTTAAGTTAGCTCTCTTAAAATGGGCCCATTATTTCTTCAATATCAGATTCCTGTTGTCGGATATTTTTTTCTAGATTAGAAACTATGAGTTCATTTTTGGATTGCTCATCTTCTAAGAGTGAGATTCTGTTCTCCATGTGTTCTAATCGGTTGTTTGTGCTTTGAATTGAGGCCTTTACTTCATTAATTGCATCCTTTATCTCTTTTTGGCTCTCTCTGAGTTCTTTTCGAAGCACCTCTATTATTTCTACAGTTATTTTCCTGATTTGATTTTCTAGAAATCTCTGACTTTCTGTTTTATCAGGTTCTGATGTTGTGGGGTTGTGGGCATTAATTGCTCCAGTATTATTCCTCTTTCCCATGATTTTGGATGTTTGTGCCTTCTCTGGGTTCTTCCCTTGGGTCACTATGACTTCCCTTAAGGTGTTCTGGATCTCGAGTCAGTAGTATCTCGGACCCCACTACTCCTTTACTGGGTTTTATCACAGAGTCTCCGACCCAGAGAGTCGATAGAGGCTGCTTTAGACCATGGGGGGGTGCTAGGTTGCACGTTCTCCTGTGGTGTGATATCTCTGCCACCGCCCCTCCCCCACTGGGTCAAGTCCCAGGGAGTACAGTACTGGGATTTCTCCTCTGTGGCCCGCAATTTGACTCACTGTTCTTAAGTACACAGATGTAGCTATACTGGATTCGGTGAATTTTCTGCTGCTGCTGCCGGTGGCAATATGGCGCCGCTGCTACGCCCTCGGCTATGGGGCTGGTGTTTTTCTTCTTGATTTTGATTTCTTCTGAATCCCTGCAGCGTGTGCTGAGCTCGGCCACTGGGAGCTTTAGATGCTCTCTGCGCGGAGAAATCCCTCCTGGCTGTTCTGCAGTGGCTCACCTCAGCTTGCTGTAGCTGTCCCGTGAATTCGCTGGTGCGGTCGGCAGTATGGCGCTGCTGCCGCGTCTGCCGCGTCCTCGGGCGCAAGGCCGGTTATCTCCTCTGTGGCTCTGTTCTCAGTCCGCTTTCTCTCTGGAGCCTGGTGATTTTTTGTTTCACTGGTGATGGTGTTTTCTGGCTATGAAAGGCGCTGATTTTGTGGTAATGGAGATTTGTTGTTAGCGGGGCTCTTAAGCCCCGCTTTTCTCGGTCGCCATCTTCCCGGAAGTCCAATATTCCACATATTAATGAGATCCTAAAGTACTGTCTTTCTGAATCTGGCTTATTTCACTTAGCATATTCATCCATGTTGTAAATGGCAGGATTTCCTTATCTTTAGAGGCTGAATAGTGTTCCATTATCCACTGACATGTGGGTGGACACTTAGATTGTTTCCATATGTTGACTAATGCAGGTAATAAATGGTACACTGTTTATGAACATGCTCACCATGGTGCCTGCCTCGTGACTGCTGTAAATATTCCATAAATATTACCTTTCTATATTGTTCAGAGGCCTGGAAACACGGCATGTGAGGAACAGTTGAACAAGCTTTTTTTTTTTTTTTTTTTTAATAACTCAGGGAGGAGATTGTTGAAGAACCGACTCTGGGGAGCAAGTCAGTTCCTTACCGCTGCCTAGAGTCAGCAGTTCACACTAGGGAGAGCCATTTTTGCAGTGGATTACATCTTAAAGGGCAGTAAATTTCTTAGCAGGAACAGTTGAACTAAGGGTAGGTTTGCCAGGAATGCTGTAAAACATATTGCTGTATTGAGTAGACAATGAAACTGGATAGCCCTAAAATGCTTCCTGCCTAAGAAGCAGTGAGAATATCCCAGCCAGCCAGAGGGAAGGTTTCCAGGTGGGGAAGGCTGAGGCAAGCTTTCAGGTCACACAGCTCTGGAACTTTGGTCACAGAGCCCAATCTCTTGGAGTCAGTTTCCTGTCTGTAAGGTAATTTTAGCACCTACTCCATAAGGTAATTTTGAGGCTTAAACAGCACTTAACATAATTCTGGACACACATTAAATATTCTTGAATTCTACTTGTTACTTTTTAAGTTAACTTTTTGAAGCTTAATCTGCATAAAATGATCAAACTCCAAGTATACATGAATCTTTCAAAATAAACATAATTGTGTAAAACCACCTAAATCAAGACACATGATCAGTGCCCAGAAAACCCCCTTCATACCTCTTCCAACATTAGCTATTACTGTTATTAAGGAGAAGAAAATATAATTCTAAGTTGCCAAGGGAACAAGGATCAATTAAAATAAAGGAAACCCTAGTGCTGATTCTTTGTACCTCATTGAAAGAAGCCCCACACTGGTTGGATCCTTTAGATTTAGTTGTGGAGTACAGGATTTGGAGATAGTGAAGGAAGGTTTTTGGAATGACTTTTTTTCTCAAGCGAACCCTTTCTGTCTGTGTTTCATGGTAGAGCACAGACAGAGAAGGTGGAACTTAAGAATAATTCCTTGGGTGTTGATCTGAGGGAAGGGAGATGCACTTCTTAATTGTCCTCTGTTTGTGTTAGCCCGATGAAGACTTGTTCAATCCAGACTATGTAGAAGTCGATCGCATCTTGGAAGTGGCCCACACCAAGGATGCAGAAACAGGGGAGGTGGGTGTGTCGCCTTTTGCTTTCCTGAAGTATCCTTCCTCCTTCCACGTTTTGCTGTTTTCTTAATATGTTGCCTTGTTGTAATGGTGTGCGTGTTGTGTCACATAGGATGGCAGAGTATGATTGGCTCCTTTAGTGAGTGGAAAGGACCCTACATTTATCTCCTGCTTCCCACAGGAGGTGACACATTACCTGGTGAAGTGGTGCTCCCTGCCATACGAAGAAAGCACTTGGGAGCTAGAAGAAGACGTGGATCCTGCCAAAGTGAAAGAATTTGAATCACTTCAAATTCTCCCTGAAATTAAGCACGTGGTAATGTATCTAGTGTCTAATGCCTCTACATGTCATTTTATGAGCTCGGCAGTTAACTGATGGCTGCTTGGCTGTGCTCCTAAGCAGTGTCTGTGATTTCTTACTTTCTCACCCCCCCACCCCCTCAAGGAGCCTGCAGTTTAGGGTGCTTTCCTGCCCAGGCCAGCCTTCTCCCTCGTCCGTGTCAGCTCTTTTGTTGCATGTCACATTTAAGATGTTTGGATGTGCGCTTAGATTTCTTGGTTGTGTGGCTGTCGTGTGGATTCAGTAAGATGGAATGTGTAAGAAACTGAAGAAGCTCAGTGGATATCATCTTTCCTGCTTCCTTTTATCTCTTGCTTTTTCAGTGGTCTCTTCTTTGTTTTTATCCTTTTCTTTCACTCAACCAGAATATGTTTAAGGGGGAAAATTCCAGTCCTTTATCTATAGATCCCTAGGACCTAGCAGAAAGAATATAGGGGTGTCACATTGGTATCCGCTGTTAAAGGGGGGAAGAATTGGGAGCAGAACCTTGTTAGGGTTCTGCTAACTTGGAAAGAACTTGTTGTTAAAAGACATAGGTATATGTTAGAATGATCAGTTTCTGTTAAAAAGAAAAAGAAAATCGCCACTACTTTCATTTGAAAATCTCTTACCTAGTTCCTTAATAGTATTATTCATTGCTTTTACTTTACTGGAAAGTTGGGATTCAGAATACTAGACCTCAACATTGAATTGAGATCCCTGTCAGAGTCCGTGCAAGAGCAGTGTATTGTTTCTGGCTTTTGTCATATGAAAGGCGTAAGTGAGGTATCCTAAGATGCAGAACTGTGACTAGAAACGTATGTCATTTATACTTTGCATGATCGATTATTAAGCTCTTCTTTTAACTCTCCTGTATATACTATTGTCTGTTTTTAATTCAATATTTTCAGTCATTTATTGAGCAGCTGCTATTGTTGATTATTCTCTGAGATACAGTAAGAAACAAGGTATAGGCTTTGGCCCCGGGAGCTCTCCATACACAGATAGAGCTCTAGCCGCACTGGGACGCATGGCGTGATACAGAAGCAAGCCAGGGTGGGAGCACGAAGGAAAGAGACTTGTCCTGAAGCTAATACCAGTTATCATCTAGAAGTAATTAGAACTCCTACCTGTTCTCCAGCCCAGCTCCCACCTGAGTCCTCGGCCTGTGCGCACGGGCAGGGGGCATGGCAGGTGGATTCCGGTGGTTCCACATTCCCTTACTCTGCAGAGGTGAAGCTGCTTTCCCCCATCTCTCAATGAGCTGTCGTATTATTTTATGTCTTCTTCCCCTAATTTATTTGTTCGTATTGAAAATGTACATTTTGAAATTTTATCTCAATTCTAAACTGAAATAGAAGCTAAAGATAGAATTAAATCTTTTTATATGTTCAGGAAAGGGCTGGCTCCATTGGTACTTCACCTGAATAACTTTTTTTAGGATTTTTTTTTTTTTTGTGTGTGTGTGTGTTACTGGGGTTCCTGGAAACCCTTCTACCTCCGGGTTACACTCCCAGACCTATTTTTATATTTTTTATTTGGAAACAGGGTCTCTTAAGCCAGCGAGGCCGGCTTCGAACCAGCGCGATCCTCCACCTCCCAAGCGCAGGGATTACAATCGTACGCCACCATGCCTGGCTTTTTTTAAGGGATCTTATTCTGGACTTTGAAATTTAGAAATGACCCTGCCAGTCTTGATGAATAGGACATTCAGTGTCTAAAAATCAACCAAAGAGGAGAAACCCAGAGCAGTCACTAGGTCAGCATGAGTGCACCAGGCAGTGGAGTAGAAACCCACAGTGAAACTCTACCATGTGGTATGTTCAGTGCCGGGAGCCAGCTACTGGAGTCACTAGGGACTAGGCAGCTTCCAGGAAGTCTCTCCACTGTGTCTAGTAGAATAGGGAAGAATGACTGGGTGTGGTGACACACACTTGTAATCCCCGTGCTTGGGAGCCGGAGACAGGAAGATCGCACAGGTTCAAAGCCAGCCTCACTGGCATAAGAGACCCTGTTTTCAAATAAAAAATATAAAATTGGTTTGGGAGTATAGCCCAGAGGTAGAAGGGTTCCATCCCCAGTACCACCAAAAAAAAGAAAGAAAGAAAGAAAGAAAGAAAGAAAGAAAGAAAGAAAGAAAGAAAGAAAGAAAGAAAAGGGAAGAATGCCGATGGATTGGGTTGCTTGGGCTTTGGGGATCCCAGCTGAAGGCCAAGTTCCGTAGACTAAGAAGATAATTTAAGGGAACAAAACAAAAAACTTGTATCAAAATATCTTCACTCAGAAGCTTTTGCTTTAAAAAAATATTTTATCGTATTATTTCTTCCTCTGTTTCTAAAAGCGCTTGTAACTATGTGCTGGTAATAACATTCAACAGAGTCCCATTTGAAAGTGCTTGTTCCAACCCCAGCTGAAGTAATTTTGTACTTAAGTCAGGATATGTACTTTTTTTTTAAAGACTATGAATAGCTTATACTTGGATATTTTTTGAAAATCTCACTTGTAGATGGTTTAGTTTTAGTTAAACTAAGTTTATACTTGAAGCATCGCAGTAATCCAGAGTAGAACTACCAGAGGCTAAAATTATCATGTAGAAAGCTACAATGCTAGAATTATCTTTTTGCGGGGGAGGGGCAGGTCTGGGGATGGAACCCAGAGGCATTTGACCTCCAAGCTACACCCCCTGCCCTAATTTTTATTCTTTATTTTGAACCATGTTCTCACTAAGTTGCAGAGGGCCTTACTAAGTAGTTGAGGCTATCCGCCAACCACGATCCTCTGGTCTGACCCTCCTGTCTCAGCCTCCCGAATGCTGGGATTACAAGCGTACGCCACCACACCCCCAGCTAGTATTGTCATTTATAACCATACGCATAGCTAGGAATTTTTTTTAAGATCTTGAAACATTCAGTTTAGGGGCTCAACTTGTCTATAAGTAAAATAATCATGTCTAAATAATTAAGTAAATAAAACTTACATCACGTCTGTCTAAATAATAAAAAATGAAGAAAATAAAACATAATCATGTCTGTCTAAATAATAATAAACTAAATATAAAACTTAGGAAATCTCAATACATAAAGATTCAAATTTTCCTCAAATTAATTAGTTCAACATAATTCTAATTAAAATTTCATCAAGAGTTTACAAGATTTGGATAAATTGATCCTTAAAGTTATCCAGAAAAAGAAAGGTAGAATAGCAAAGACATTTTTGAAACATAATTCCCCATCAGATATATAACTGTAGTAATTAAGAATGGGTTTTTTGCAGTAATAGACAAACAAGGCAGTGGAAATTAAGAGTCAAGTACAACACCAAGGCTATCTTGAAATATAATACACGATAATGTGGCATCCTATGTCTGTATTAGGAATTCATGCTTTATATGGAAAAATACAGTAGCAAGGCTACTCTGCAGAATTTAAGGAATTTGGAGTTGTGATAATAAACATTTTTGCCATATATGCTAACTTTGGAAATTAACCAGCACAGTATTTGACCCACTGTTCTCCTCCTGAGCTGATAGCTTAAACATAAAGAAATGGCAAAAAGAAATTCTATTTATAGAAACTGAAGAACTTGACTAATACTAGCTTGCAGAGAAATTAAATTATAAATGGGAATGATATCCAGGGTCCTAAGTATGACACTTATCAAGGTTTTAGGTAGATCTCTTTCTGTCTTAATTACTTAAAAAATGTATAGAAGCGTTCTTACTTTGGCAAAAATCAAGATAGTACAAGGTCTACATAGTACTCAGAAAATAATAAATGCAATTCAAAACTAGGCTCAGGATGGTGTTTGTGACTCACCACCTTTCTCAGAATTGTCTGTGCTATGCTTCTAATGTCTTTCTCTGTGTACTTCTTCCCTAGGAGCGACCTGCTTCAGACTCCTGGCAGAAACTTGAAAAATCTCGAGAGTATAAGAATAGTAACCAACTTCGGGAATACCAGCTGGAGGGGATGAACTGGCTTCTTTTTAATTGGTATAACAGGTGAGAGACCAAAACCAGCCCAAATGTAGCTAGAGAAATATTGCCTTATATTAGAAAACTAGCAGTAGCAGAGTAGTAAAGAGAGAAGCCCAGCCTCCAATTTAGAGTTAAGACTTAGTTTTCACTTTAAAAAAAAAATAATAATTTTATTAGGCCAGACATGGTGGTGCATGTTTATAATACCAGCATTTGGGAGGCTGAGACAGGATTGTCCTTCACAGACAGCCTCAGCAACTACTTAAGCCCTTTTTAACTCAGTGAGACCCTGTTTGAAAAATAAAGGGGAAAAAAAATAGGGCTGAGGGTGTAGGTCAGAAGTAGAATGCCCCTGGATTGCATTCCCTGTACCACCAAAGAAGAAAAAAAAAAACCTTTTATTGATACATTGTTATTATACATCATACCAAGCTTAAGAGTGACACAAATGTCCCATGCACACAATACTTGGCCTGTTTTCCTCTGGATCCTACTGCACTCCCTGTACATATCAGTGAGATTGGCAGTGATGCTTTCCTAAATGGACATAGCATTATTTGAACTCTTACTTCACTTTATGGTAGGTATTTCTCCAGCCAAAAGGAGAAGTGATCTTTAGACATCACAGATATTGTACCTGTGGAGGAGAGCAATCCAACCAAAAGTTAAGAATCAGTGCAAATGAAATATCTTATGAAGCTGTTTTCTATCTCTAAGTCTTTATTTTCTCTGGATCTGAATTCTAGCCCCCACTCTTCTAGTTGTTTGGGAGTCATAGGTGTCCTGGACTTGTGCTGTGACATTCAGTTTTGAACTCTGTGTCTGTTTCCTATCAGAATCCAGCTGAACCAGATGGAGTTTGAGAAAAGTAGTGATTTTAAGACAGTGTGTTGTAATGACAAACACACTTGGATAGGATTCTAGCATAGTCTCTGCCACTTAGGGTATTACCTGGAGCGCAGCTCACCCAGCCAGCCCAGGTCTTGGGTTACCCATCTGAACACTGAGCAAGCGGACCAGATGGTGGTCATATCTCTTTCAGGGCCGCAGCTCTCATGTGCAGTCTGATTCTGACTCACAAGAAGAAACCGATGTCTTTTCTTTGATAAGGAATTTATCATGTGGGTAAAAAAGTTTATCTTTTAATAACATACAAATGGTAGATGATAGAAATCACATAATTTAAAATATTTTTATTTTTACCTCGGCTTCTAGGAAATTTCTCATTTACCTAAACCAGCTTAGATTTAGGCTTTTTTTTTTTCTCCTTGTCTTAAAACTATTTTAACACTTTTAGTTTATATTTTAAAAGACTGCATATATGTTCTCATAAGTTGGCATAGTTCCATTTTGGAAGTAGGGTATGAATAATAGTAAAAATCAGTCTCGGTTTGATCTCTACTAACAGCCTTCACTGATGGCCATACAGGTCAAGGTGTAGTTCTGAAGCATTTGTTTAGTTATTGCTTTCCTCTACAACTTTGCTATGTTGGTAATGAGTTACCTATATTTCTTACCCTCTGCAGAAAAAACTGTATCTTGGCTGATGAGATGGGCCTAGGGAAAACCATCCAGTCCATCACCTTCCTTTCAGAAATATTCCTCCGGGGAATCCATGGCCCTTTTCTCATCATCGCGCCTCTTTCCACCATCACTAACTGGGAGCGGGAGTTCCGGACATGGACAGAGATGAATGCCATTGTGTACCACGGCAGCCAGATTAGCAGACAGATGATCCAGCAGTACGAAATGGTGTACAGAGATGCGCAGGTGAGCCTATCGTGAACTGCAAGGGCCAGGGACGGCCTGGGCCTTTCTGCCGCTTATCATCATGAGTTTCAGAGCCCCGCATCTTGAGTCACTGAAGACTTACTTTGTAGAGTCAGATGTTTGTTGGAACTGACTTCCTACTCCTTCCTTACAGTTTATTTTTATTTATGATAATACAGGATTGAAGGGCTTGCTTTCTCATCTCTGTGAGATATACCCACCCACCTTTTTTGGGGACATTGAAAGACAAGATTGGTTTATGAAGTTGACTTGATATGCAGATTTTTTTTTATCTGCAGTTGTTATGTGCTCTGTGGAGAAACTGAGAAGAAATAGTATACAGTGGACTAGCCAAGGAGTTTGGTGAGGAGGTGAACACAGTGGACAGAAAAGAAAGAGAAAACAGCTTTCATATTGTTAAAAGCACAACAGGACCTTTTAAGTTTTTGTTACATGTAATCACTTTCTGAGTATGGTTGTGTGTTGTCCTGGGCACTGGTATTTATTATAATTAAGCAAATTAAAAAAATAAATGACTCCACCGGGCATGGTGGTACACACCTATAATCCCAGTACTTGGGAGGCTAAGACAGGAGTATCATAGGTTTGAGGCTAGCTTGAGCAACTTAGCAAGACCCTGTTTCAAAACAAAAATTAAAAAGGACTGGGGGTGTAGCTCAGAGGTAGAGTGCCCCTGGGTTCAATCCTCTGTGCCACAAAAAAAGAACCAAAAAGAAAAAAAAAAAAAAAAAAAAAAAGAGGAGGAGGAGGATAAATGACTTCAATACAAGGAAAATTATCATGCGGTTCCATAGATAGCAAGAGATACCTGGAAGAAATTCCAGATGTGCTCTAACATGATGTAGCTCTGCTTTTGAAATTTGATGGCCACACCAAGGTAGGCTCAAATAACAAGGTGTGTCCTATCTGGTAGCACTTGCCCCAGGTGAATCGGGGTTATTACTTTGAATCTATTGCTACAACCCGAGTCACGGTATGAAATGACTTAAACCTGAAAAGTAGCAGAGGATCTTCTTGGGCCTTCAAGCTCCATGTGGTTTAGGTCAGTTCTGGGTGGGGATTCAGGAGTCAACCTTGTCTACTTTTCTAATAAATAAATGTAGCACCCCCTTGCGCTGCCTTCTGCACAGCTCACCCTTCTCACTTAGTAGGATACTTGCTCTCTCGCTTCTGTTTCATTGATGTTGTGAAGTCTCTCTCTTCTAAAGAGCAGGCTCATTCTTATGTTCTCTCCTTTCACATATGAGAAAAGCATTGTGTGTTGGCTTCTCCATTAGGCCTTAACAGTACTGCCCTCTCCAATCCAGCAGGCAGCTCATTAGCAGAGTCCTGTAGCCATAGTGTAAAGCTCTGCCTTCGGTTTTGTCATTCTCAGGGAAACCCCCTTTCAGGAGTCTTCAAATTCCATGTCGTCATCACAACATTTGAGATGATCCTGGCAGATTGCCCAGAGCTAAAGAAGATTCACTGGAGCTGTGTGATAATTGATGAGGCCCACAGATTGAAGAATAGAAACTGCAAACTTCTGGAAGGCCTAAAGCTCATGGCCCTGGTGAGTTAGCCAGCTCTTTACATAAATAAACACAGGTTCCTTCTACTCAGAGTGGCAGAAGTGTTCCTTAGCCTTGTCGCTTACTTGTCTGTAGTTCTTTTGCCACAGATTGATTCCCAGAGGGATTCAGGGAAATCTTAAATATGAAATTTGTGGCCTGCACATGTCACCTATTTTGGTTTGTTTCTAGGTCCTGAATGAACTGATACCAAAGATGGTGGCCTTTTAGTATTATTGTTTTGGAACAGTGACTGGACACACAATAATTGTAAAACAGTCATTTCAAGTGAACAAATGTTTTAGTTAACATGGAATTATTTCTGGAGTCAGTGATGTGAAAGAAAAGTTGATCCATTCAGTGACTACCCTTATGAAGTTTTGGCACCCTATCTTTTTATTAAAATAGCATAGAATTACCCCAAATTGAGCACAGAATGCCCTGACTTGATTTTCCTCACTATAGTGTAGTGTTTGAGTGGCTCAGATGCTTTGCATTTTGTACTTTTAATTTGTGCAGGAACATAAAGTGCTGCTCACTGGAACACCTTTGCAGAACTCTGTGGAAGAGCTCTTCAGTTTGCTAAATTTTCTGGAGCCATCACAGTTTCCTTCAGAGACTGCTTTCTTAGAGGAGTTTGGAGATTTAAAAACAGAGGAACAGGTAACAAGGGGCCTAAGGGATTGAGGGAGGTTGTGATGGTTAACGTATGTGGTTACCTTCATATTAAGGAAAGAGCGAGTCATTATGGGGACAGGATTTAGCATGTTCTTGCATCTCTGATAAAATGAGCTTTGTTTTGTGTTTTACTTATGTTGGGGAGGACCACTTGATTACTAGCAATCCTTACTGCTACAAGGAGAGGTGAGTCAGCATCCCAGACATCGGATGTTAGCATAGCAGGCCTCCTGCTTCACTGAGTGTGCGCTGCCCTCGTGCATTTAGTGACCTTGCTCATAGCTCTGGCCTCAGGGACATGGCACTTTCTTCTCTTTCCCTCATCCATCCTCCTCTCTCCTACATAATCTGTGGCATATCCCAGGCCTGTCTTCTTGATTACAACACAGTCATAGGAGGAAATAGGCAGTCACATATCTAGAGTAGTTAAGTCCAGTTTTGTCTGGATCAACTGTATTTCCTTAGCCTTTGAGGTATAGTCCTCATTATGATTGCTATACTCAAAGCTAACTTAAAACAACCAGTACTAATAAAAATCTATGTACTATGGGTAGAAATATCTACTAGAAATTGTAAAAATAAACCAGATGAGTTTAAATGTCATAACAGGAATAAATAACAGAGATGGGAACTTTATTTATTTATTTATTTATTTATTGTGTGTGTGTGTGTGTGTGTGTGTGTGTGTGTGTGTGTGTGTTACTGAGGGTGGAACCCAGGGGCTTTTTCTACCTCCGGGCTATACTCCCAGACCTATTTTTTTTTTTATACCTTATTACTTTATTTGGAAACAGAGTCTCAATAAGTTGCTGAGAGCCTCACTAAGTGTCTGAGGCTGGCTTCAAACCTGTGCAATCCTCCTGTCTCAGCCTCCCAAGGGCTGGGATATTAAGTGTGTGCCACCATGCTCGGCTTGAGATGGGAACTTAAAAGGAGGGAAATAATGAAAGATGTCAGGGAGAGAGTACAATTTAAGAATGCATGGTGGGGGGTAAGTTCAACAGGTGGAGAGAGAAGAGGTGGCTACTTTGCATACAAAAAAAGCCCAGCATAATCAGAGCCATGGAATTTATTAAGTAGTGAAAAGTCTTCCAGTTGAGCTGAAAACAAGGTGTGTGAAACAGGGTGTATTGTGGGAAGATCTTAAAAGGCAAGCTGAAGGATCGGTAGGTAACAGAGAAGCCATGCAAGGCCTTATTACAGGAATGACATGAATAGTACTGCTAAGCTAATCTAACCATGGTGTGAATGTGGGTTGAGTAGGAAATTCAGGAACTGAAAAGGTCTGGGAATTTCAACAAAAGATGTCAGGAGTACACTCTGGGTTTCCAGTCTGTTTCTTTCTACTTGTGATATGTGTCAGACTTGGAGAACAGCAGCAAATAATCAAATGTAATCCCTCACCTCTATGTTTGCGCTGCCTGTTGATCCTCTAAAGACAGCTCCAACCCTTTGTCCATTTTTGGACCATTGAAAATGCATCCTCTTCTCCCATTGCACTTAATTTGTGTTAGGCACTTTTTCTTCTTCCTAGACAATGGTCTCCTTGAGGACAAGGCCCACATGTTCTCCAGAGTTGTTATAGTGACCAGCACAGTGACTGGCATATAGCATATGATTATACCTTGATTCAAGGTATGAACCAGGCGAAAGTCAAAAGCTGACCCAGCATGTGACAGATTGACATTGTCCCTTTCTTTAACAGTGAGCTAGCTGTGTCTTTTCTCTTTGGGCTCTACATAGTAGTTCTTTGCCCATTTGGGGGACTAGATTCCTAAGTACCCTTGATTGGTAAAATCATTGTCTCTACAAGACAGGTTTAAGATTGGGGATAGTTAGAAGAAAACCGTAGAAATGGCATCAAATGGCTATTTTTTAATTTAAAAATTTTATTTTTAATTGACAAATAAAAATTGCCTTAACAAGATGTCTTGAAATATGTGTACATGGTAGAGTGGCTAAACAGAGCTAGTTGACATATGTATTGCTTCACCTACTTATTTTTTGTGGTAAAAACACACAAAATTCTCTCCCTTAGTGACCTTCAGAAGTACACCTCATCACCATGTGCAATAGAAGTTTTGAATTTGTTGCTCCTAGCTAAGTGAAATTTGACTTCCTTTGATCAGCACCCCCCTACCCCACCCTAGTCTCTAGTAGCTAACATTCAACCCTCTGCTTCTTTGAAACACGCGGTAAATCAAAGTTCTAGAAAGCAGCTATTCGCAAAAGCACATTCTCACTATCTAAAGCCTGCTCTCATAAGTAACCTTCCTCGGTTACTCTCTGTTGTTCATGCTGTACTTCTTCAGCAAGATTTCCACTGCAGGTTCCACTCCTTTTAGAATTTTTTTGACCAGCATTTTTTGTTTTGTTTTGTTTTGTTTTTACTTAAAACTGGATTTCTTTTACACGTTCATTTCCCCCTGTTTTATTCTCCTATCAGGGTTAATTGTACCACTGTAATGTTTGGAGCCAGTTAACTCAGGTGCTTTGACTTTGAACGCCTTCCCCCTCGTATTCTTACGGGGAGAGGGAACAGGTCACCTTGCTGGTGCAGGCATGTGAATGGAGATCTCTGTTCAAGCCTGGAATGTTGGGAAGAAAATAGATCATAGCAAAGGACACCACCCGGCTTGAAGGGCCCTGCTGAAGCAGCTGCTAAGATGAAATGAGAGAGATCACAATACGATGTTAATTTTTTATACACTGCTACTCCCAAACATGTATGCTGATGATGGTTTTTTTTTTTTTTTTTTTTTTTTTTTTTGGTGGTACTGGGGTTCCTGGAAGCCCTTCTACCTCCGGGCCACACTCCCAGACCTATTTTATATTTTTAAAACAGGGTCGCTTACGCCAGTGCCGCTGGCTTCAAACCTGCGCGATCCTCCTGTCTCCACCTCCCAAGCACGGGGATTACAAGCGTGCGCCACCACGCCCGGCGGATGATGGCATTTAAAAGGCATAGGAAAACTCAATTTCCAGATTGTCTCTACTTATTTTGTTCTCTCATCATCTGTGTCTTCCCTTTACAATGTATCATCTGCACTTCCCAACAAGACTTGAAATATTATTCAGTTAATTCCTGGACATGTGTGTTTTAGAGAAAGAGCAAAGGAGATTTGTCTTCTCCATCCTAGAGAATTGATACTGTCTTTTCCTCTTTCTGTGTTATGAGATGACCATATGGGTAGGTTCTTGGTAATTTAATTGTGAATTGGGACCAGATCTCTTTTTTTCCCTTCTTGTATTATTATAAACTCTCTATTTTCCCGGATCAGTCATGATCTTCATTTTAGTCTGTTACCACAGTACTCTGACTAGATGTTTGAGAGATTGTAGTGAATATTGGAAAACCCAGTAATCATTCAGTCAGGATTGGTGCAGGTAAATAGATATGATTTCCCTGAACAGGTAAAGAAACTGCAGTCTATTTTAAAACCAATGATGCTTCGGCGCCTGAAAGATGATGTGGAAAAGAACCTTGCTCCCAAGCAAGAGACTATCATTGAGGTAGAACTTACCAATATCCAGAAAAAGTACTACCGTGCCATCCTGGAGAAAAACTTTTCCTTCTTGACCAAGGGGGCGAATCAACACAACATGCCTAATCTCATCAACACCATGATGGAACTGAGGAAGTGCTGTAACCATCCCTACCTGATCAATGGTGAGTCTGGACGCAGGTAGTAAGTGGGTGCAGCCGAAGATAGTCAAAGGTGCCTTGTATCTTTTCTCATTACATGCTAATATGTACTGACTCTCACCTTTTTACCCAGTAGAAAACTGAGACTCAGCCGAGCGTGGTGGCGCACGCTTGTACTCCCAGCATTCAGGAGGCTGAGACTGGAGGATCGTGGTTCGCAGACAGCCTCAGCTACTTAGTGAGGCCCTCTGCAACTCAGTGAGACCCGGTGTAAAATAAAGAATAAAAAAATAGGGCAGAAGGTTTGTGGCTCGGAGGTCGAATCCCCCTGGGTTCCATCCCCAGACCGGCAAAAAAAAAAAAAAAAAAAGAAAAGAAAAGAAAAAAGAAAAAGAAAAAACTGAGACTCAGAGTAGTTGATGGATTTGCCTAAGCAAGCTAGCTAATAAATACACAGACAATACCATTTCTCTGCCTCTTCAGTTCCCCTGCCTGACAGAGGTGGACATCTCAACACTTGGCTGCCCTTATATACTCGTTAGAAAAGCTGAGCTAGCCTTGTGATGAGGTGTGAAGGCTTTTTTGTCAACTTGTAGGTAGGTGAGTTGGCACAGGACCGGACATCTCAATCCCTTTCTGCTTGGGGAAAATTTCCAGGAAAGCAAAGCTTACCTTCATTCTCTACAGAGTGGCCCTCCTATCACAGTGGCCAGGAACTCACCCCAGCATCCGCTCACTGGACTGTTGGTCCAGGACCTAATAATTCGTTTTATTTTCCCCAAGATCTGTAAAACACACCAGCTTTCTTACATTGTGTTCAAAGAATAGTTTGTTGTAAAAATGTTCTGTTAAATGACTTTGTTCCATTCCTTTTCAGGGGCAGAGGAAAAAATTTTAGAGGATTTCCGGAAGACGCACAGCCCTGATGCCCCTGACTTCCAGCTGCAGGCCATGATTCAGGCAGCGGGGAAGTTGGTGCTGATTGACAAGCTGCTCCCGAAGCTCATCGCAGGAGGCCACAAAGTGCTCATCTTCTCCCAGATGGTGCGCTGCCTTGATATCCTGGAAGACTATCTCATCCAGAGAAGGTGAGGTTCATGTCACAGCTGTGCAGCCAACACGGTGGACAGTTCCTTTTTTTGATGTCTTTTTTATTCATTCAGATATTATATTTTAACAAAAAAAAATTTAATATGGAAAAAAGGAATCTCCTCTTAAAGATTGATTAAATTCAAGGTTGCCGGGCGTGGTGGCGCATGCTTATAATCCCTGCGCTTGGGAGGCGGAGATAGGATCGCACAGGTTCAAAGCCAGCCACGCTGGCTTAAGAGACCCTGTAGCCCGGAGGTAGAAGGGTTCCATCCACAGTACCAAAAAAAAAAAAAAAAAAAAAAAAATTCAAGGTTAATTGTATCACCAAGTACACTTACGTTGAACTTTTCTGGAGTGGAATTCATAACCTATAATGTAGAGTCCTTGTTTTGCTTAAGAAAAATTCTAAATGTTTATTTGTATTCACTTAAGGCAGAAGAAACAAAATTAAAATAACATTAGAAAAGATAAAGAAAATAATAAAGTGGACATGGTATGCTTGTAATTACAAGTGTACACTTCTAATCCTAAAGGAGGCTGCCTCAGCTACCTAGTGAGGCCCTCCACAACTTAGTGAGAATTTGTTTCAAATAAATTTAAGAAAATATATGTTTACATTTTTGTTGCTTAGTAATGATGAGAGAAATACATCCCAGAAGGCATCACTACATTAAGTTTTTGAAAGTATACAAGCTGACAACTGATTATATCCTTTCTCAGCAAACCTTCTAAGGTTATACGACACACTAGCTATAGCATCCCAATTTATTTTCTTGTTTGTATTCCTGTAATTCCTTGAACCTGAATTTCATTATACATGCAGGCAAAATGTCTGTGTTGTTGCATGGGTTATTTGGATTCTGTGTGGGAACTATGTTTGTTGCATCATGCATCATACCTTAGATGTTTAGAAACTATGATACATCAGTGATCTGAAACAAATGGGTTTTACAGATTTACCTGTGGGGCATGGGGTAAGGAAGATTGAATCTAGGGACATTCTATCTCTGAGCTATACCCCCAACCCTATTTTATTCTTTTATTTTGAAACAGAGTCTGTTTTCAAACAGTAAAATCATAGCAAATCTCAGGTATCTTAACAGATGTTTTAGTTCTCTAAGTTTCTATTTGCCCTTATATATTACGTGTACTTTATCAAAAAGTCTTTAAAAAACGACACATTTTGCTGTGGGTATGTTGACATTTAATCTTACATAAATATTCTTTAGAGTCTGATTAGACAATAATTCTTCAGAGCTCCATAGTAGACATTTATTTGTAAAGAATTATTGAAAGATATGTGATCCTTTTTCTTGGATGAAGGTACTAAATCAAAACTGGCAAAGCAATTTTATAGGGTTTTTTGTTTGTGTTTTAGTTTTATAGTTTTTAAATTCACTGTAGATTAGGAACTCATTGCCAAAAGCATGAGTTTTTATAAATATCTTACTGTTCAAAAAAATATATGGCTCTGTAATTTACACTGTAATTTACAGATTTTTGTTAAGTACAAAAGTCTTTAGCTTTTATGCTACTTTTTTTCTGTCATTATTGCAATTTTTCCTTCTAATTAAGTAATATGGTTTCTCTTGAAAGTATAGAAACATATGTAATACTACCACTTGTAGAACTCTCTATTTATGCTTGGGAGTTTATCTTTTTCATCTTTTTTCTCTGCATATATGTGTGTTTAGTTTTATTGTTTACTTGTTTCAGTTGTGATAACAGTCTACATTCTACTGAATTATTTATTTATTTGGTATTGGGATTGAACCCCCCAGGGCACTACTGTCCCCAACCCTTTTTACTTCTTTGTGACAGGGTCTCACTAAGTTGCCCAGGCTGGCCTCGAGCTGTTGTCCTCCTGCCTCAGCCTCCCAAATAGCAGGGATTACATGCATGAACCACAGGGCCTAGCTATAACTTACAGTTTTCCTTGATATACTACAAAATATTTGTCTACAACAAAATTTTGATGATCTATATAATATTCTTATAGGTTGTTTGTAGTTATTTGGCATTTTGAGGGATTCTGTGACTAATTAACCCTGTTTGATCATTGTAAATGTTTCCAGTTAATTCCTTTGGATAAATTCCAATGTATATTTTAAAGACATTTGATATATACTTCCAAAATGTCCTCTAGTAAGACTATTTTCCGTGTGTGATTTTAACTCTGTATGAGAATCCTTTTTTTTTTTTTTTTTAATCTTCTGATCAGTACTTATTTTGTCTGATTTTTGTTTTTTTCAGTACTGAGATTGAAACCCAGGGGCATTCTACCTCTGAGCTACACCCCCCAATCCAATTTTTTTATTTATTTTGAAACAGGGTCTCACTAGGTTTTGGAGAACCTCACTAAGTAGCTAAGGCTGGCCACAAACCTGAGATCCTCCTGTCTCAGCCTCCCAAGTACTGGGATTACTAGCATGCCCCATCACACCTGGCCTTTATTGTCTCTTAATCTTTATTAATTCACTAAGTCAAAATTATGGCCTCTTGCTTTAATTTGTATTTCTGATTACTAATGAAAATGGATTTTTTTCATGTTTATTAGCTATTTGTATTTTTGGAATTATGGATTGCTTATTCATGTTCTTCCTCTTGTCCTATCTTTCTTTAACATTTTGTTTATTAATTTATAAGAATTGTTTATTTAAGAATATGATGGGAGCTGGGCATGATGGCACACACTTGTAATCCCAGCATTTGGAAGGCTCACACTGGAGGATCGCAGTTCGCAGACAGCCTTAGCTACTTAGTGAGGCCCTTCGCAACTAAGTAAGACCCAGTTTAAAAAAAAAACTTAAAAATAGGGCAGGGGGTGTCACTCAGGAAAGCTGAGGTAGGAGAGTCACAAGTTCAGGGCCAGCCCAAGTGACTTAGTTAGACCAAGTCTCAAATAAAAAAAAATCTGGGGATGTATGTAGTTCAGTGATAAAGTGGTCCTGCGTTCATACCCTGGGACCAAAAATATGTGTCTATGTTGCAAACACATTCCGCAGTGTTGTTTTTGCCTTTTAATTTTCTTTGTGGACATTTTTTACATATTTTATTTTTAGAAGTTCTAAATTTTATAATTGTCAAATTTTTGTTCCTAGTACTTGGGAGGGTGAGACAGAAGGATCACGGGGTTAAGGCCAGCCTTAGCAACAACTTAGTGAGACCCTCAGCAATTAGCAAAACTATTTTAAATAAAAAACAAAAAGGTCTGGGGTGTAGTTCAGAGATACAGTGTCCTTAGGTTCAATTCCCAGCACCCCCCCCAAAAAAAAAAGAATATGCACTGTGCCTAACTTAATTTTTTTTTTGTTGTTGTTGTTGTTGTTGTTGTTGTTTGGTTTTTTGGTTTTTTGGTGTTTTTTTTTTTTTTTTTTTTTGGTGGTACTGGGGGTGGAACCCAGAGGCTTTCTACCTCTGGGCTATACTCCCAGACCTATTTTATATTTTATTTGGAGACAGGGTCTCTTAAGCCACCAAGGCTGGCTTCGAACCTGCGCGATCCTCCTGTCTCGGCCTCCCAAGCGTGAGGATTACAAGCGTGCGCCACCACGCCCGGCTAACTTTAAGTTTAAATGCTTGAATTAATATGGTTGAGCTGACAGTGGTAGTAGCACACCCTTATAATCCCAGCATTTGGGAGGCTGAGACAGGAGGATCGTGGTTCACAGACAGCCTCAGCTACTTAGTGAGGTCTTTTGTAACTCAGTGACACCCTGTCTCAAAATAAATATAATAATAATAATAATAATAATAATAATAATAAATAAATAAATAAAAAAATAGGGCTGTGGGTGTAGCTTGGAGGTAGAATGCCCCTGGACTCCATCCCCAGTACTGCAAAAAAAAAAAAAAAGCTTTAAAAAGTCTTCCCACCTTTCAACGAGATCATATGCGCCACCATGCCCGACTTATATTCTGGGTTTATTGTGACTTAGTTGAATTGTAGCTCAACCTTGTAATATAATGGTTACTTTTTCCTTCTTGCAAAGCTTTATTTCTCTGAAGTTAAAGAAAAATCTTTATTTTATTGCTTATTTTTCTGTATACTTAAGAGTTCAACTGCAAACTTTACTCTTAAATCTCCTCTTGTTGGTCATCCTGGACAACTTAGCAAGACCCCATCTCAAAATTTAAAAACAAAAAAATTATTAAAGCTTGGGGGTATATAGCTCAGTGGTAAAGCACCTCTGGGTTCAATCTCTAGTGCCACAAAAACAAACAAATCTCCTCTTGTTATTTTTCAGTACACCATCTTCTCAGGGTCGTATCTCCTGAGACTCCTGACCTGTTGCTCTTATTGGTCAATAAATATGAAATACTTACCTTGTGCTGAAACTTCTGCCAGTGTTACAGAAATAGCGCTGACCAAAACATTATAGATCCCAGTGTTGTGTTACTAATTCTGCATATTTCTTATTGAATTTAGTCCTAAGCATGTTAAATGTTTGTGGCCACTGTGAATGTGATGTATTCATATTCATTCTTTCTCTCCTCCGTCCCTCTGTTTTCCAGCTGGTTATTGCTGGGAGACAAGAAAATTATTTATTTCCCTCCAGGCTTTCTGAGGTCAATATTTCTTGTGCCAAAATTGTGTCACTTCCCTCCTCTCCGCACTGTCCAGGCCCACAGAGGTTTTTCCAGGGTGCCACCTGCTTCTTGTTGAGATTTGACAGTGACTCAGAGTTACAGTTTGATGAACCACATCAACTCCTAGGGATCTCATGCTAAATATAGTTGTTGCAGAGGGTTAGTTGTGCTGAAGTTTCATGTGGAAAATTTTATGGTGTCTGAGTCCTTCGTTCAGCCTTATTAGCCCTCAAGGTTTTCTTTGTTCTTGGGCCTCTTTGCCTCTCCAGCTGTCAGTTTGGTTTTGTTCCTATTTAGTTTCATGCCAGACTTTCATGCAGGAATGAGGGCATCGCCAGAGGATCTGGCCCAGAAGTGAGGGGTGCGGGGAATTGTTCAGAGAACTCAGATGATTCCATTTTTAGTCCTGTTCCTTGAGAGTACTTCCCCCAAACTAAACAAGTAATAGGAGTGAGAATTATTGTTCCAAACCAGTCTGTGCAAGTCCCATTTCTTAAAACTGTTGTTACATCATAGCTGGCAAAACACTTAGCTGATTTTGTAGGAAATTTTTCTTCCTACGTAGAGGCCCAGCTGCATCATCACTGTTTATTGATCTCTCCTCCCCAAAGGCTATGCCCGTTCCCAGCCTCACTCTGACCCGTGAGTCTGTAGCTCCTCTGACGACCAGGGGTATCTGCAACATTGATCTGCCGCATGGATTGGGTGGGGACTGTGTATTGTTTAACTGAATCACAACCCTTTCTTCTCTCTGCAGACCCTCTGCTGCTTCTGCTACCTTACTTACATAGCCAAACCGTCACAGATCCTTAGAGCATTGATTTATCAAAATTGTTCTGACACCTAGATAATAGTTTCTTTTTTTATTGGTGCATTATATTCATACATCATATTTGGGTAAAAAAAAAACTTGTGTGTACAGACATGTATACATCACCGATTTAACCCCTACCCAATTCCCACCCCATTCCCTCCTCATCCCTCCTTCCCTTGCTTGGCTTAGTGGTTGGCTTCGATATATTTAAGTACATTGTGTGTTTTAGAGAATTTCCTTCTTCCCCCCTTCCATCCCCTCCTTTAGGTTGTCTTGTTTGCTCCTCCATAGGATTTCTTTTTTCATCTAGAGTTCCTCCTATGACCCATTTCTCCCTAGCTTTCACATATTAGGGAAAGCATCTGATTTCTTATTTTTTGTGACTGACTAATCTCACTTAGCATAATGTCCTCCAGTTCCATCCATTTCCCTGAAAATTATGTAATTGAGTTTCTTTTGATGGCTGAGTAAAATTCCATTGTGTACATATCCCACAGTTTTGTAATCCATTCATCTGTTGATGGACATCTTGGCTGGTTCCATAGTTTGGCTATGGTGAATTGTGCAGCTATGAACATAGATACACATGCATTAGTTTGGTAGTTTGGTTTCTTTTCTTTTGGGTAGATACCCAGAAGTGGTGTTGCTGGATTGAATGGTAGATTTGTTCCCATTCTTCTGGGGATTCTCCATACTGTTTTCCAAAGTGGTTGCACTAATTTGCAATCCCACCAACAATGTCTTAGAGTTCTCACTTCTCCACATCCTCGCCAGCATTTGTTGTTGTTTGTGTTTTGAATGATTGCCATTGTAGTTGGAGTTAGGTGAAATCTCAGGGTAGTTTTGATTTGCATCTCTCTGATTGCCAATGATGTTGAACATTTTTTCATGCATTTATTGGCCATTTGAATTTCTTCTTTCGTGAAGTGTCTATTTAGTTCACTTGCCCATTTTGTTATTGGATGCTTTGTTTTCTTAGTGTTGAGTTTCTTGAGTTCTCTATATACTTTAGATATTAGTCCTCTATCGGAGGTGTAGGTGGCAAAAGTCTTCTTCCATTCTGTTGGCTCTCGGTTGAGGTTCTTGACAGTTTCCTTTGCTGAACAAAAGCTCTTCAGTTTTGATTCGCATTTTAATTTGTTGTGCCTTTGGGGTCTTGTTGAGAAAGTGTTTTTCTGTGCCTATGTGTTGCAGTGTTGGACCTATATCCTCTTCAAGGAGCTTCAAGGTCTCTGATTTGATTTCCAAGTCTTTGATCCATCTTGAATTGACTCTTGTGCAGGGTGAGAAAGTGAGATTAATATCCAGTTTTCTGCATATGGTTAACTAGTTTTGCCAACACCATTTGTTGAAGAGGCTATCTTTTCTCCAGTGTATGTTTTTGTCCCCTTTGTCAAAAATCAATTGGCTAAAAGTGTGTGGACTTGTTTCTGGGTCTTCTATTCTGCCCCATTGGTCTGTGTATCTGTTTTTGTGCTAGTATCATGCTGTTTTTATTTAGGTAATAGTTTCTGCTTCCACATTCTGTTAGAATTACAAGTTTCCAAACTTAATTGGTGTCCCGTATTTGTCTTTAATTTCTCTTCTAAGTTTTTAAGAGAACCTTTCTGTCCCCTACTGCACTGAAATGTAGGGTACTGTGTGAAAAGCCATTCATCAAATGCATCTGGCTTCCACTCAGTTACCAGACAGGCGACTGAGCAAGATGTTGTGCTTCTATTTTTTCCCTTCATTTTGTCTTATTTTTAAGTTCCCTCAAGTGTAAAATGGGGACGATAATAGAAATTACCTCATAAGATTCTGGTGAAAATTAAATGTGGTGGTGCATGTCAAGCATGTGCCACAATGTCTGGCACACAGTGGACACTTGAGAATTACTATTGTGGTTATTAGCGAATGAAGTCTGCAGGATGCAGACCTCTAATTCTTGGCCTTCATCTTACGACACAAAATCTTTTTGGTTTGCCTTCAAGACACGTCTGTCACTGCCACCCACTTCATTTGCTACTATAGTCCTTAGTGGAAGACTGTCCTTGAGTATATGCTAACTAAAAAAAGAACAAAAATAACCATAACCATACTTACAGAAAAGCTCCCATTCTGGCTTTGTAAAAGAAAGGCTGCCTTTTCAGACTTGTTTCTTTGTTTTATGTGTGTCCCTCCTGTTGTCTGAGTTGGTCAGGTTTTTGAGACACACTTTTATTGGTCATTGTAATTACAGTCATAGTGAGGTTTAAAGTAATACCGACATGCATGCACACAGCGTTGCGTGTGTCCTCTGGGTCCTCCCCATCCATTAGCAAGAGTGAGCGCGTCACCTTCAGGCATGGCAGAGCACTATTTGAACTGTTTCCTTCATCAAGCCTCCTTTGTTTCCCCTCCAGGCCCCCCACCCCTGTCCCTGTCTCCTTCTATTCTACTGCTTTCTCTCCCAGTTTATCTGAAGCCTCTTTTGTTCCACATTTTCTCTCTAGCTTCCACATATGAAAGAAAGCACATGACCCTTGATTCTCTGAGACTGGCTGATCTCCCATATCATAATATTCTCTAGTTCCATTTTCCTGCAAGTGAGATAATTTTGTTCTTTTTTATGGCTGAATAAAATTCCAGTGTGTGTGTGTGTGTGTGTGTGTGTGTGTGTGTGTGTGAGAGAGAGAGAGAGAGAGAGAGAGAGAGAGAGAGAGAGAGAGAGAGAGAGAGAGAGAGATATCACATTTTTTTAATCCATTCATCTGTTGGTTCCCTCGTTTGGCTCTTGTGAATTTTGGTCAGGTTTTTTTAATGTGTATTTCCTTGGTTGGTTTCTTTACATGGCTTATTCGTTTCTTTAAGAAGTTGGGGTTAGAAGCAGAGCGTGGGGACGCACGCTTGTAATCCCAGCATTCAGGAGGCTGAGACAGGATGATTGCTGTTCGCGGGCAGCCTCAGCTACTCATTGAGGCCCTCCGTAACTTAGTGAGACCCTGTTTCAAAATAAAGAATAAAAAATAGGCAGGGAGTGTAGCTTGGACGTCGAATGCCCCTGGATTCCATCCCCAGACCCACACACACAAAAAAAAGGTTGGGGTTATTTTGCCAAACATGGATTCCTTCCTAGCTTCCTTCCTTCCTTCCTTCCGTGATAGTAGAGACTGAACCCAGGGGCATTCGACCTCCAAGCTACACCCACATTCCTATTTTTTATTCTTTATTTTTAAACAGGATCTCACTAAGTTGCTGATGCTGGCGGCGAACCTGTGATTCTCCTGTCTTGGCCTCATAAGTACTGAGATTACAAGCATGTGCCACCACATCCGGCTCAAATATAGTTTTCTAAAGCCATCTCCACACAGAGTATTCTATCCCTACAATGTCTGTCTTTTTACCATCTACTTACTTAAATTTTAGAAATCCGATTTCCAAAAGTCTCAGCTACAGATAAGATTTTTGCCAAGATTTTGTTTTGTTTTGTTTTTTGTTTTTTTACTTTTGTTGGGTCTGGGAGGACTTGGTTCTTTTCTCTGTAACCAGGTAGTTTTGCTTGTTGTCAAAATTGGGCCCACAGTAACATTCCTCTTGTTGATTCATTTCTTGCTGATTGGGGTAAATAAGACAATAAAAAGAATATAATAAAAAAGGACAAGATTACCACCATATCTTACTTCTGTGATTTCATGTTCTCTCCTGTAAATGACCTTTGTTGTTTTCTCTCTAAGCAGTCAGTATTGAACTCGCCCCATAACAGTTTTACTCTTTTCTCTTACTCTTAACCCTGCTATGCTGTCCCTTCACTTCTTAATTATCTACATAAGTTTGTGCAGTCTTCCTGATACTCAGCTTGACTCTCTTACCTTACTTTCCTGTGTATATTCTCCAGTCTCCCTTCCCCAGCACACCTCAGAAATCTTTCCTGTCATGTTTCCCTTCCTGCTTGGCAATATATTATGCAGAATACCTAGATTTTAGCTGTCAACTTTGAGGTTGTGCTTGTACTTCTAAAGCCTTGTGGAAAGGGTAGGGTGGTCATGATTAGCCACGCCTGAGTGGACTACCTGGCGTACAGTCCTCCTACTGCTTTCAGGTACTCTGAGCAGGTGGAGACGAACATGAACTTTGGGTCCTTGTTAGGAGCATTGCTGAAAGTTAATAGTTGAGGTTCTTAATTGCTTTTCCTGGTCTTATAATTAGCTCTACTGCAAATATAAACAGAAATTCTTGAGAATAAGTTGCCTGGGCAACTTATTGGGGAGTGATATTTTTGTGTTTATAATTCTTCTAGTACTCCTTGGTTTGCAGCTGGTTTTTATTTATTTGAGGGGTGGGACATTACAATGCAGCTTTAAGAGTCTGCTCTGCTTCGTAAGTAGGGAATGGTATCCCTCCTAGACTTCTGTCATTGGGTCCAAATTTAGAAATGAAGGATTTAAGGCCATCAGTTCCCAGCTTCCTGCATTGTTTGCTGTTCTCTGTTGAAGTCATGATTAACACCTGGGCTTTCATTCGTTTGGGTCCCCTCAGATACACCTATGAGCGAATTGATGGGCGAGTACGGGGAAACCTGCGCCAGGCAGCCATCGACCGGTTCTGTAAGCCAGATTCAGACCGCTTTGTCTTTCTTCTGTGCACCAGAGCGGGCGGCCTGGGGATCAATCTCACAGCTGCTGATACCTGCATCATATTTGATTCTGACTGGAACCCACAAAATGACTTGCAGGTAACCATTAGGATGATTGCTCTTTATGATAGCTGTCCTGAATCCCAGAACAGCGCGATAGGGTCTGGCTTGGCTATAGAATGTCTGCCTTCATCAGGGGATAAACCAAATGAAAAGTAGATGGTGATTGATGCACGCCTGTAATCCCAGTACGTGAGAGGCTAAGACAGGAGGATTACAGGTTTGAATCCTCTACCATTTAGTGAGGCTCTCAGCAATTTAGCAAGACCTTGTCTCCAAGTAAAAGAAGTAAAATAGGGCTAGGGGTGTTTCAGAGGTAGAATGCCTCTGGATTCAGTCTCCAGAACCAAAAGAAAAAAGTAAATGTCAACCTTTCCTACCAATTCCAGAGAGTAGTTCTGACTTTCTGCTTTAAACCAAATGATGCCTCCAAATGTAGGCTAGAGATACTATTATCAGTATTGTTATCATCATCAGACATGATGATATGTGACACCTCCTCTCAGTTTGTTAGGTAGTCACATGTTATGTGTAGTACACAGGTAACTTGAAGAGGCAGGAAGGTCTTGGTGTGGGGGTGATGGCGCCCCCATTGGTCCATTTGCCCCCTACTTACTGCAGCTGACTGCAGTTTACATGTGCCCAGTTAAGTGACTTTGGAGATCCTATTTTCTGGTTTTAACCAAACTAAACAAAAAATGGCTTTAAAAAAATTTATTGCAGATGAGTATGGTAGCACACTCCTCTAATCCCAGTGCTTGGAAAGCGGTCTCAGGTTTAAGGCCAACACATAGTAATTTAGATCCTATTTCAAAATATAAAAGGACGCCGGGAGTGGTGGCGCACGCTTGTAATCCCCGCGCTTAGGAGGCAGAGACAGGAGGATTGCGCAGGTTCAAAGCCAGCCACACTGGCTTAAGAGACCCTGGTTCCAAATTTTAAAAAGTATAAAATAGGTCTGGGAGGTAGCCCGGAAGTAGAAAGGTTTCCAGGAACCCCAGTACCACCAATACATACATACATATATATATATATATTTATTTGGGCTGTAGGTATAGCTCAAAGATAGAATGCTCTGGGGTTTAATCCCTCGAATCATACACAAAAAAGTTACAGAAAAAATAGTTTTCTTAAAGTAAACATAAAAAAGAAGAAAAGGGCAGAACCTGGTTTGGAGTTCTTCATCAAACCTGTTTTCAAGTAAACACAATGACATTCTAACCAGACTGAGCAGTGAATCAGCCAAAAAAAGATTCGAACTTTTCAAAACTTTATTTACTGATTGATTGATTGATTGATTGATACTAGAGATTGAACCCAGGGACATTCTAGTCCCATGCTACACACCTTGCCCTTTTTTTTTTAAATTATTATTTTGAAACAGTATTTTGCTAGGTTGCTGAGACTAAATTGCTGAGGCTGGTCTTGAATCTGCAATTTTCTTGTCTCAGCCTCCCAGATTCTGAGATTATAGGTGTGCACCATCATGCCCAGCTCAAGAAGACTATTTAAAATATAGATGTACACTAATGTCATCAGTGATGAGTTTCATTCTACATGTGCTGTGTCTCAGGGTATTTGTTAACAGTAGGGTTGTGAGTGTAAGGTAGGGAATGTGAGGAGGTGGCTCAAAACCTTTTCATAGAATAGATGACTGATGAAAAGAAGTTTTGCGGCTCCTGTTTTTACACAGCTCAGGACGTACCCTAGGGAATACTGCAAGGGATGGGCTGCAAGGAAAACACCCCTGAGCTGGCGGTGTCTGAGCATCTTTCCTCCACGCCCACAGAGTTGTTCTGCTTTGTCTTCTTTAATTGAATAAGTTCCCAAATCAGCTATGGTTTGAAGAAAGCAGTCGACTAGTTCAAAAATAGTAGTTTAAATTATTAAACTGGTGATGGTTGACTTAAACTCAGGAAGAAATCATGGTATATTATCATAAAGCAAATTGTGTGGTACTACATTCAACATCCAGCTTCAAAGAAACCATCAGGCTTTTTCTTGGTGAGGGGATGTTTGGATCAAAATGAGTTGCTGGATATAATGAATAACCAATTTTTAAAGGAATACCATATGTTCAACACCAAAATAATAATAAGTAAAAGGTAATATTTGATTAGCTCACTATCAAGAACCTAAGTAGGATCATAATATAGATTAACAGGTGGGAAATCTTTGTACTTATGGTCTTCCAGACTGGCTTTTCTGTTATTGATTTACTGGTTTCTGTTTTCTTGATTATTATATGAAGATTAGAGAAATGGGTCAGTGGTGTTGGGGAATGCTTTTTTGTCCATTACCTATTTTTTAAAATAGTTTTATTGAAATACAGCCATGACTATTCCGATGTGTGTGATATATGGTCAATTTTATGTTATAATATTAAAGTTGAGTAGTTGCAACAGAGACCTCATACATCACAAGACCCAGAATACTTGTTGTCAGGACCTTTGCAGATGTTCATCTGCCAAGTAGATGATGTTTTAAGTCCCTGACAGCTGTAAAGTTCTCTGTTCCTTTTGTGTTGCTTATCTGACTGAGAGACATAATATGTAGGAGAATGATAATATAAGAAACCAAAGCTGAGTGACCAGTTGGAAGCCAAGTTAACAGGACATGCCTGAAGGGGTCTCCAGGAAGGAAATTGGAGTTTTAAGATCAAGAGACAAAGACTGAAATCACCATGATTCTCCTTGGTGAAGTGTAAACATTCCAGTTGAATAGGTGCAGTGCTAAACAGTGAGGATGGTCAAACCTGATGGAGAAGGAGATGTCACCTGAGGTGGTTTGTATGTGTGGCAACCAGAGGGAGAGAGTGGGACACTTCCCCAGAATTGGGGTCTAGGGAGAAGGGAGAAACTTTGAAATTGCTGTTTTTAATATATACTACTGGAGAGCTGGCAAGAGATGGATCAAGGAATAACAGTGAAGTCCAAACTGAAATTGGAAAGTATGAAATTTTTTAGTGTGCTAAGTTAGTTTTTTTAATTTCTCCAAGTCCTAAACTTGAATTAAGAAACAAAGAAGACCAGCTCTACAGATAATTCAGGGTGGTAGCTTGAATCTGAGTATAGCAAAAGGGTAGTGAGAGGGGGAGTCACTGATGATGGCAGCCCAGGTCAGACTCAGAATTTTTCTACTCATGGTCTTCCAGACTGGCTTCTCTGTTATTGATTTTCTGGTTTCTGTTTTCTTGATTATTATATGAAGGCTAGAGAAATGGGGCAGTGGTGTTGGGGAATGGGATTGGTGGTCTGTAAAGGAAGTCTGGGTTCTTTGTCTCCCACAGAGAGGAAGCAGAGTTTTTGTTCACTATCTGATGTGATGGGGAAAGAGCAGCAGGGCTGGAGACTGCTCACAGAAAGATACACACACACACACACACACACACACACACACACACACACACCTGGAGACTGCTGACAGAAAGATGCGCGCGCACACACACATACACACACACACTCACACACACACACCTGGAGACTGCTGACAGAAAGATGCGCGCGCACACACACATACACACACACACTCACACACACACACCTGGAGACTGCTGACAGAAAGATGCACACACACACATAAACACACACACACACACACACACACACACACCCCTGGAGACTGCTGACAGAAAGATGCGCGCGCACACACACATACACACACACACTCACACACACACACCTGGAGACTGCTGACAGAAAGATGCACACACACACATAAACACACACACACACACATACACACACACACACACACACACACCCCTGGAGACTGCTGACAGAAAGATGCGCGCGCGCGCGCGCACACACACACACACACACACACACACACACACACACACACCCACACCCCTTTCTACTCTCCTTGCCTTTTGCCTTTGCACCAAGGTCTGCAAATATAAACTAGGAAAGAGTCGGAGACTTAGAACCCAAGACCGTCCTGTTGTTCCCAAGACTGTAGCTAGAGCAACCATGAATATTGTTTAAAAGATTCTAACCCTAAAAGAAAGAAAAACTGAGACGCTTCCCCAAGACTCTTCTTGCAAAGTAGTTCGTGTTAAGCACACACATCATGTGTATATATTCACACTCTATTTTTTTAATAAATTAATAAGAGTTTTCAGTCACCTGTGGTTATTTAAGATTACTGGCTTTGGAAAGTGGATTTAGTCATAATACATTTATCTGGAAGTGGGTTATAGGACATACCACCTTATACAAACATTCAGACCATGGGGAAAAGAGTCCCATCATGAATAGGGTCTTATTTCCATCCTAGTGAATTTTAGCAAAGCTCTAGAGTTTTCAATTTAGATTATTTAAAGAAAAAGAAATGTATTCTCACCCTGGTGTCAATTAGCCTGGCAAGTTCTGGAGTGGTTCGTGGTTGTCCCTAGTCAGGGCACATGAGGAAGCAATGTCAGTGTGAGGGCAGCCCATGCTTCCTCACTGACCCTGGGAGGACCCCACAGAGCCTTGAAGTGAAGCAGGTGAAGATGGGGAGGCTGGGCTCAGCCAAAGTAGGCCTGAGTCCCTATGTTAGTCACCTTTCTGTTACTGTAACAAATGGCCCAAGATAAACAACTTAAAAAGAGGACAGGTTTGTTTTGGCCTATAGTTTCTGATCCATGATCAGTTGGCCTTATTGTTTTGGGTCTGTAGCCAGGTGGCATATCATGAAAGGAGCATATCGTGGAGCAACCCACTCCCCTCATGGTGGCTGGGAAGCAGAGAGAGACAGGAAGGGACTAGAGTCCCAGTATCCATTTTAAGAGCATGCCCTGAAGACCTAATTTCCTCCCAAGGGCCCATCTCTTAAAGGTTCTATAGCTTTCATGAGAACCAGGCTGAGGACCAAGCCTTTAACACATAGACCTGCAGAGGACATTCCAGACCCAAATTCTAGCAGTCTATGAGGTGGTTCTGCAGATAGACTGCTTCCACAGCTGGAGACCAGAGTTCCATTTTCTGAAAAGTCAGCAGAGTCAAAAAACAGCCTTATTTTCTCTGACATTTTTTCATTATTATTAGAAGTCCATTCAGTCTTCTGATCATTTTGCTGGGGTTTTCTTGTGCTTTATGGATAAAATTTGAGGTTTAAGACTTGCTAGAGTCTTAGTCTAGGTTTTCATAAAATCATAACTTTGAATATCATGCACTGTTTCCTTTGTCTTGTTAAGAGTCTGAGAAGTCCAGTAAATTGTATCCCTTTTGCATGCCTAGATCTGAATCGTTTAAGTAACAGGCCCAGTTGTGGGACAGCCTTGGCAAGTAGGGAGACTCTCGGCAATCTAGTGAAAAGTGATGACCTAGTCACAGAGTAGAAAGAGCACAGCGCCAAGATCTGTGTGCTGGTTCCCAAGACATTCCATCTGAAGAGGGGTGACAGCTTGCCCCAGGAACAGAGCTGGAGCTGGGAAGCACTGGTCCAACCACGGGCCTTGGGGGCGTTGCCGTCTGGTCTCCCTGGTTCGTAGTGTGCACTAGCCCCTGGGTCCTCTTCATGAGCAGGTGGCCAGTGGGCACAAACTTCTAGCGTGTCCGGAGGAATGGAAAGTTCTTCAGCTTACAAGACAATACTTGCATGTAGGAAACTGGCAGGGAAATAGCAGCATGCTAAAAGTGGTTATATTTGGATGGGACCACTGTTTTTTAAATTCTGTGATTATGCCAATTTTCATTAAGAATCAAATATACTTCAAAGTATGAAGGAAATGTGCTTCTGATATTTAATTCAGGTAATGATTTGAAGAGTAGTTTAGGAGTCAAAAGGTTTTGCCAAGTTACAGACTCAGACTGACATCAGAGAATTGAAGGCTGGATCAGCGTATGATCTGCCACTGTTGGGGCAGCAAAGCCAGCCCCTTTCTTCTTCATGGTCACTGGGTCTAGGTCTCTTTTTCCTGAAAATCAGCACTCTTTTTCTTTGGCCTTTGTTTACCTCACTGATATCAAAAAGTAAAGAACAAATATGAGCCTATAAAACCTGCAAGAGAGCATTAGAGGATTTTAATTTTCCCAGGGTGGTGTGAGGTTTTTGTTTGTTTGTTTGTTTTGTTTTGTTTTGTTTTGGTGGTACTGGGTTCCTGGAAGCCCTTCTACCTGCGGGCTACACTCCCAGACCTATTTTTACATTTTTATTTGGAAACAGGGTCTCCTAAGCCAGAGCGCGCTGCTGGCTTCGAACCTGCGCGATCCTCCTGTCTCTGCCTCCCAAGCGCGGGGATTACAAGCATGCGCCACCACGCCCGGCTTCAATTTTTAATTGAAAATGGCACACTTCAGACTGTGCTTGGTGCCCTCTCCCACCCCCACCCCCAGCCCCCTTCCCAACAGTGAGTGTCCAGGCTAATCAGGCCACATTCCTACTTTTACACATATTTGGATGTAGCTCCTCCATTAATCAACCTCAGCCTTCTTCGTCTCTTACCCTTCCATTTCAGCTCTGCTGAGTTTCCCCTCCAGTATCTGGAGTCCCTCTGGTATTTTTTAAGCACCACTGCCCTCTGTTGTGTCCGGTTCCAGAGGTTCCTGCATTTACACCGCAGCTGACTCACCTCATTTGCACCTCATTGCAGTTACTGTCCTGGTGCTGGTGCAGAGTATTCCCCTTGGCCTTTTTTTTTTTTTTTTTTTTTTTTTTTTTTGCAGGTCTGGGAATGGAACCCAGGGACATTCTACCTCCAAGCTACACTCCCTGTCCCCCTGCCCTATTTTTTATTCTTTATTTTAAAACAGGGTCTCACAGAGTTGCAAAGGGCCTCACTAAGTAGCTGAGGCTGTCCGTGAACTGCAATCCTCCTATCTCGGCCTCCTGAATGCTGGGATTACAAGCGTGCGCCACCACACCCAGTGTGGCTAGTCTTATAAATGTGTCAGGAATCCTGTGGTCATTTCGAGCAGGTCATCTTTGGAGAACCGTGTTTGTCTCCTGTTGTCGTGGAGCTGCTTGTGAACTAATTCTCCCCAATTGGTGTTCTTCTCAGATGTCCAGAGTGGGTACAGGACTATAAGGTGTCTCCACAGTTCCCTCAAAGTCCTGTTTCTTCTGTCTTTCTGCTCTACCATCCTCGGTATATTGGGTTTGTATTGGGTTTGCGTCTTCTTGGTTCAACCTCAGGGCAGAAAAAGAAGGCCGGCAGGTATGTTGCTTTCTATAGGAAAGCAGAACTTTTGCAGATATCCCCACAGATCGTTAAGTTCCTTTGTGAAGACAGTGTAGCTTCACCATTCCCAGGGGGCTGAAAGTGGCTTCAATTAACACATCCCCATCAGATAAAAGAGTTCTGGATGTGAGCCTGATAGGGCTGTGGGCTGTGGATACCATGAAGGCAGTTAGCAGCATCTGCAGCCTCCGTTAAACAAACCTCTGCTTAGAACATTTCAACTCCCTCTTGTAATTTACCCTCACACCCATATGAGAGAGGAAAAAAATTAGTGTCAGCACTTAATGGCCATGTATTGTTCCTGCCTGCGAAATCTCACAAACCATATTACTTACTTTAATCACTCTCTTTGTTTGCCAGAGTTATCCATCAAATCTTCTTCCAACAATAGAAATTTGCTACCAACCATGAGAGATACTGAAAGAAGGTCGGCAACTCATTTTAACAGCCAGACTAGACAACTCACATATCCAGCAGTAGTACACTGAATAAATTATGATATATTTAGCTTTGAGAGGAGAATGAGAAGCCAGGCATGGTGGCGCACGCTTGTAATCCCAGCATCAGTGAGACCCTGTTTCAAAAAAAAAAATAAAGAATAAGAAATAGTGCTGGGGGTGTAGCTCAGAGGTAGAATGCCTCTGGGTTTCATCTCCAGTACCAACAACAAAAAAAGAGGAATCTCTCTGAATACTACTGTGGAATCATCTCTGGATATATTGTTGAATTAAAAAAAAAAAGTGTAAGTCGGGCATGGTGGCACACGTTTGTAATCCCCGTGCTTGGGAGGCTGGGACAGGAGGATCATGCAGGTTTAAAGCCAGCCTCAACTAGCTTAAGAGACCCTGTTTCCAAATAAAATATAAAATAGGTCTGGAAGTGTAGCCTGGAGGTAGAAAGCCCCTGGGTTCCATCCCCAGTACCACCAAAAAAAAAAAAAAAAAAAAGTAGAAAAATATGCTAGCATTTATCTAAAAAAAACTCTATGTGCCTATCTTTCTTATAGGTTGTTTAGTCTTTAGTATTATAGTATATAATCAAAATGACATTTTCAAAGTTACTTACTTGAATTACTTTCTTCTTTACTCCCTTCATTGTGATATAGTTAATGGTGGGAAAGTCAATCCTTAAAATTAAAAAGCAAAATGAAACAGTTGAATCTGTGTATCAAATAGACAGCACGTCTTAGTCAGCTTTTCATGGCTGTGACAAAATACCTGAGGTAACCAACTTAAAGAGGGAAAGATTTGTTTTCAAAACTCCTCAATTTTATACATTTATTATCATAAATCCTCATAGTTTTATAACTTTATTTTCATAAACCCTCATAGTTTCAAAGGTTCCAGTCCATGATCGCTTGGGCCTATGGCAAAGCCAGACATCAGGAAAGGGAGCATGTTGTAAAGCAAAGTTTCTCACCTTGTGGTTGTGGCTGAAAAGCAGAGAGGGAGAGAGAAGCATGCCCCCATGACCTACTTCCTCCAGTAAGGGCCGAGCTTCTGAAGTTTGCACCACTTCCCAGTAGCATCCCCCCACTGAGAACCACACCTTCAGCACTTGGGAGGACCTAGAATATTGAAGACAGAGTATGGAGCATACTCCATATTCAAATTCTGTCACTTCGGATCTTTTATAGCTGCCATTCTTCCAGGCCAGGATCCAGTCCAGGGTCACTTGTTACATTTGGTTGTCACCTCTTTAGCCTCCATTAATCTGTATCAGTTTCTCAATATTTCTTTTTCTTTTATGACGTTTAGTTTTTTTTTTTTTTTAAAAATAGCAGCCAACTGTTAATTTGGACTGTCGGTGTTTCCTCAAAATTGAGTTCAGGTTTGGTACAGTCACCAGATTGATCCTTCTCAATATGTCATATCAGGAACAAGTTATTTTTCCTATCGAAGTTCATTAAAAAATTTAGAGAATTAGGGGCCGGGCGTGGTGGCGCATGCTTGTAATCCCCGCGCTTAGGAGGCAGAGACAGGAGGATCGCACAGGTTCGAAGCCAGCCGCGCGCGCTGGCTTATGAGACCCTGTTTCCAAATAAAAAAGTATAAAAAATAGGTCTGGGAGTGTAGCCCGGAGGTAAAAGGGCTTCCAGGAACCCCAGTACCACCACCAAAAAAATAAATAAATAAATAAATAAATAAAAAATAAAATTTAGAGAATTAGACACTGTACCGCTTCTCATCGTAGTTTCACCCATGGGTTTTAACTTCCCTTTGCCTTAGTCTTTCATCACTGTGATGGTCACAAATGGTGATTCCCTAGCTCCCTCACTTGTTAATGCCTGTTACTTGGCATTCTCTTATAAGGAAGAACCCCATCTCCATTTATTTATGTCAGTGTAGACTCATGAGTTCTTTTTGGTACAGTGGGTTATAATCCATTATTGTCCTTATGTCTGTATTTTGATGTTCATATAGTCTTAGACTTAGTGGAGTCTTTTCAGACTTCAAATGTTATTTTCATAGCTGTCATGATACCTTGAATATTTCTTACATGGGGCACAGTGATGTGTTTCTGGCTTATCTTATACTTTTTCTACCCAGCACTATCTATAGTTAGCCATTTCTTTAACACGCTTTGGCTCTGTTATATGAAGAATGGTTGTTTAGAAACCAAGATCTGGGAGTAGGTATGTTCATTGGTTCTGCAGATGATACTGCTTTTAGTCCCTCTCAGGGTACATCACTGGAAAACACACACACACACACACACACACACACACACACACACACACACACACAGAGCTACATAACGTGTTCATTTGTATATGTGTATGAATACATATGTGCATACATATATCTGTACATAACCATATCTATTTCTATACCAGGGTGCATAGTATACATGTGTACGCGTGCACACATGTACCCCCTTCACAGTAACTTAAAACTTTATTTCTCCCATCCTCCCCATATTTATCACTTCTTTCTCCAACAGTGAAAACTATTGCTCCTATTTCCCCCAGGACATTTACTCTATGGCTAAATCTTAGATTACACAGAAAATAGTTTTAGGATTGCTAACCCTACCACTGCAGTAAAAAGACACACTCTTTCAAGTGTGTGTGGAAAACATTGTGATTTGACTATGCATACTTAGCAGGATATTTAAGCCTAAGTGGTATGGGGAGGCAGAAATTATTTTTTTTTAAGTGATGGTTTGGGTGAGTTGTAATGATACTGTTTGCTTTTTGACTGAGAAATAGATATTAACTAGATAATGACACTGGTACGGGTGAGAGCTGATCTTTTTAATATGGTTGAAAAGTGCAGATGTGAGGTTGATGAGGTTTTTGTTTTGTGTTTTTGCAGTGCTGGAGATCAAACTCAGGGTCTCACACATGTTTTTCGGGTGCTCTAACACTTAACTACATTCCCAGCCCTCAATGAAGGTTTTAAACTAAAAGTATCAGTGTGACTTCATGACATATTCTTTTATATGTGCATGATTGTATATGCTATATACACGGAAACACTTCCTTTGCTTGCCACAGAACAGGCCTAGATTTGTAGCGGTGAACATGCCCAGGGCATCTGGATTATTGTCTCTAAATGCCATTTTCTCCTCCTGGCGATGGCTGAATGATTTCTTAGCCACTTTCCCTACAGCCTGACCAGAAAGAGGAAGCACGAACCATTCCCGCACCATAAAGACTCGTGCTCTGGTCCTGCTGCGCACGGACCTCAGGGCCTGTGCTGCCGCCAGTGCCTGGTGACCTTGTACTTGGGCTCCTGCCAGCGAGCCACATGCTCCTCCCTTGTCGGAGTTTGTGTGTCCTCGGAAGTGACTGTCAATGCTGAGTCTCAGAGAATGAGAGTGAAGAACAACTCTGCCCTTCCTCCTTCCCCAAGAACAACGTGGTAATTCAGGATACACAAATTTTGGCCAGTAAGCTGAACTCTGGGCTTTCTCATTGCAAGGAAGCCCTCTGTCACACAGGGCTAGGCCACAGGCAACACCTGGGCGCAGACCAGGGCTCTCCTGCTCTGCCAGGCCACCTGGAGTCTGCTGCATCCTGCTGTGGTGGCCCTTTGCTGTACTCCCTTCCTTACTGCCCCCGCTCTTGCCCCAGTGCTTACCAGACTTCTCAGACTTTGTACCACATCAGTGCCCACTTGCAGGGATTCTAGTGTAGCTCTCAGCCGTGAGGTTAGGGAAAAGATTGGGGCAGGGCAAAACAGGGATGGGGCTTTATGTCTGGGGACTCTAGCATGGGTTGAGTCCCCGGTAGGCACTTAGAATCTCTGCTTAGACTTTCCTCCTTTCTCAGGGGCCAGTTCCTTCAAACCTACATTCTCTGGAATATAGCTTTCTTTAAACAGCCTTGCATTAGAGCCAGAATCCCCATTCCTTTTCTGGGCTCTGGGATCATGGTATGACTGTGGGGCAAAGGCAGTATACTGGAGCTCAAGTCCTGCTGTCTCTAGCTCATAGAGTATCCACTGCCACGTTCTTCACTGCTCTGGGTCACCTCTATCCAAACCAAGAAGGACTCTGGTCTCCAAGGGTAGCTACAAGCCTCACCCACATGGCATGGCCACACCTCCCTCGCAGTGACAGTAAACAGCCCTCTCCCTACTTGGAGAAAATACATTTCTCACTAAGAAAATAGGGAGCCAGGCATGTTGGTATACACCTATGATCCCAGTACTTGGGAAGCTGAGACAGATGAATCACAGGTTCAAGGATAATCTTGGCAACCTACTGAGATCCTCAGTAACCTAGCAAAACCTTGCTTCAAAACAAAAAATAAAAAAGGCTGGGGGTATAGCTTAGATATATGATGTTCCATACCACAGGCACAAAATAAAATAAAATAAGGCTCTTTGAAAAAATATGTGAATTCAGGTTTGAGCAGGAAACAATGAAGAGTAGTAGACCATGTTAAAAGCAAAGGCACTATCAAAGACTTGGTCTTTGGTACAACATACAAACATAAATGCATGCTTATTCATACATATTTTTCTATTTTGTATTTATATTGCAAGTGTGTGTGTGTGTGTGTGTGTGTGTGTGTGTGTGTGTGTGTGTACACATGCTATTTACCTGCAAATCCATTCCAACACCACAAAGTTATTCTAGTCTTCTTTCTTTGACTGAATTATGTCAAAAAAATTTGGGAGCCAACTTAAAGATGTATGAGTATAGTACATCAATAAAACATAATTAATTTAAAAAAAGAAAAATGGTGACCCCTAATAAAATAGTGCATCTAGGCAATGATCATCAGTTCAGAAAGAGATGAGTAGATAATATGTGCTTCATAATGGAAATTGAAAACCCCTTTGCCAAAAATGAGATCTTAGCCTGACAGAGTTTCAAGGCAGCACTGCTAGTCTAGAGACAGCCATTCAGTGACACAGCATGAAATGCAGTTGGCAAGATATCAAGCACGGGAAACCATTGGACTAACACCTAGCCTCCTGAACAGACAGATAAATTACCTTTGAAAAAAGGAGCTGTGGAAGGAAGGGAGTATCTAAAACAGAGACGTAAAGCATCAACTGATTGCAATGTGGGGGCCATATTTGGTTCCTCATTCAAATAAGGACACTTAAAAATGATAAGGTAAGCAGTGAGATTGGAACACTGACTAGGTAAGTGAGAGGTATAAGAATTAATTTTAAGTGTAGCCATGGCAAATGACATGTATTACAAGAGCCTTTATTTGTATAAATACATACCGAAATATGTCAGGATGAAATATGTCACACTCTTGGGGGTAGGAGTGTGATAGATAAGACAAAATTGTCCATTAAGAGGTTTATTATGCTTTTGTCTGTTTTTGTTTACGTTTGAAATACCCTGTAGTAAAATTTAAAAAGTAGAGAAGTGGTGCCACCAGCTTTGAGACATCTCGGGAGGGCAGGCCGGCGTCCTGGGAGTATGCGCCATCTCAGATCAAAGGCGGGAGGGTCCTTCCTCCCCCGGGCCCTTCCCATGGCTTCATCCCTGGCCCCACAGGTGGCAGCTGACCTTTGCATGAATTCTCTTTGGAAACCTGTCCTATGACACATAATTGTGAGGGCTGGCCCCTCACATCACATGGTGTATAAGCACTTCCTGCTTCCAGGCTGCTGTTGCGGGCATGATGTGATGTGTGTCCCCTTCCTCCTTCCCAGGCTCAGGCCCGGTGTCACCGCATAGGCCAGAGTAAAGCCGTGAAGGTATATCGTCTCATCACCAGGAACTCATACGAGCGGGAAATGTTCGACAAGGCCAGCCTAAAGCTGGGCCTAGACAAGGCTGTTCTTCAGGACATCAACCGCAAGGGCAGCACCAATGGGGTGAGTACCGTGGGCCTGCCCTGGAGTGCCAGGGCACTTGTCAGGCAACCAGCCCCTCTGGGTTTTTCCTCCTGGCAGTGATTTCCAGGTTTATCTCACCATGTTGAGTCAGCCACATATCATTGTTGGCAACGTCTTGTAGTAGAAGACAATTTGGAGTCAGGTCTCTCCATTTTCTCAATGGATAGAAGAAATCTGTAAGAGCAGTTATTTATGTTCTAGGTTTGTCAACATATGTTAATGTTTCAATAAACAGAGTTTTTAACCATGCCCATAGAAGCTAGTAGATTTTAACATTCTTTTCTATTTAAATATGTATCTATTGCCATGCCTTATCTCATACCCCAGACTTTGAGCTTCTTGGTGGCATAATGGGAACAGTATTATCTGTAGCCCCCTGGTCCCTGTCAGAGCACCACATACCAAAGATGTTCAGTGTATATGGCAGTCAGTGAGTAATGAGTGAATACATTAACATCTTGAAATCTTTTTTCTCCCTTGACAGAGGGATAAAAATTGCAGCTAAAATTCTTAAAGTGTCTTAAAGTATAGGCAAACAAAGCAGAATATCTCCGTAATCACTGGGCTTAGGGCATCAAAGATTAGAAATTAAAACCTTCTAAATGAGTTGTCTTTAGTCCACATGTTCTATATCCTCTGAGCTTATATGTGTTGCCAAGTTAATACCTCAAGTTATCCATCCTGAGAGTCACAGAATTCCCTCATGGGATTGATATAAAGAAAACCAGATTCTTAATTAGAACCAGGAGAGAGTGTTTTGAACCCCATTTCCTGTTTTCAACAAGCAGTTGAGAGGATCACACTTGGCACGGAAGCCCACCCCTCCCTCCCTACCCCCCCCCTCCTCTCTCTCTCTCTCTCTCTCTCTTTCTCTCTCTCTTCCTTAGTTAAGAAATGACATCATTTCCAATACTAATGTATTTATTTGATAATGAATAAATCATTTTCTTTAGCTTGTTTAGTACATCTGGAGATTTTTAAAGATGCAGCTTCAAGTTAAAATACTAAAAAGTGATGTCAAATATATCCTCTTCAGTGGTACATAGTTTTAACGGCTTATGGCATTTGATAATAACCAGTGTCCTGAAGAATATTTCAACCCTTGGATCAGCTGCTAGACTTTATCCCTAAGGTCCTTATAGAGCATTGTTTGCCTGCCCTTCCTGGAGAAAAGCCAGAGTACTCTTGTCTGGGTTTCATTTTCTGAAGTTTGCTGACCCTGTCCTTTTGACATGAGTAATTAGTGGAGGAACTATATGCTGAACCATAAAGGCCCAATTTGAGGCTTTTTCTCATACACTCGCCACTTTGTGAGTAGCCTTTGGTGACCCGTTTCAGGTACAGCAGCTCTCAAAAATGGAGGTGGAGGATTTGCTCCGGAAAGGTGCTTACGGAGCCTTGATGGACGAGGAGGACGAGGGCTCCAAGTTCTGTGAAGAAGACATAGACCAGATTCTGCAGCGGAGAACCCACACCATCACCATCCAGTCCGAGGGAAAAGGGTCCACTTTTGCCAAGGTACAGGACCTTCCCTCCACTGTCATCATTGGGGTGGGAGGTAAAAGAAAGCTATTTATTCTTCAGCCCTCATAAGCAAGGCTTCTATTTCTTCAAATGCAAACGCTTGAAACTGTGTAACTCCCTGAAGGCGCAGGTGCTTAAAAGGAGTCTGAGTAGTGAGTCTGGGCTGTGGGAAGAAAGCAGTTGGAGGCCTCAAGAGCTAATAGGCAGGTAGACACCATTCTGCACTTGATTCTGTCCACTCTTCATGAGGACTGCTCCAGAATCTTGGAGTGGTTAATTTGATTCTCCTGTTGAGCACTACTTGACCATAGAGAGTGAACACTGCATTCCTCCACCTCAAGCAGGAATATTGTTCACTCGGTAGGGAGCGATTTTATCTGAGAGTCTCATCTTCTGGTCTTAGGACCTCCTCTCTCTGCTCTTTGGGCCACTGTGTTTAGAACGCAGCAGATCCCTCTCAGGTTGTCCTGGCCATAGGCTCTGCCAATTCCTGTGTGAGCTCTGTGACCTGTTTGATTCAATCTCCTGATCAGTGATTCGTGTAGGACCTTTTCAGTGGGAGGTTTTGTTCTCTTTAGAGAGAATATTGCTCAGCCCAGTGCCTTTTCTGGATCAGATGTTTGGTAACTGTTGAACTAAAAAAAAAAAATCTAAATCTACAAAAATCTTGGAGAGTTAAAATTAACTCTTTTATAGGGAACCAGACACCACATAACACATTATTACTGTCTCCCAGGGATTTCTTTATGTTTCTTAGTTTAAGTTCCAAAAACCAATCTTCTAGGTTGAAATTGTAATTTCCTCACCCGATTTTTAAAATAAAATAAAAGAAATAGCTTTGAGATTTTTCAAATTCGCCTTAGAAGCACTGTTAGAGGTTTGATTCAGATAGATAATATACTTAAGTTTCTGATACATTTGAAATGACACAGCTGTTTTATTAGTTTGTAGTGTGTCCAAGCATCATCTATTGACTCTTGTTTCCCTCGCAGGCTAGCTTTGTGGCTTCAGGAAACCGAACAGATATTTCCTTAGATGATCCTAACTTTTGGCAGAAGTGGGCTAAAATAGCTGAACTAGACACTGAAGCAAAGAATGAAAAGGTACAGTGTATTTTATTCCACTGAACATATCACTGCTGTCCCACATGGCCACAAATTTCTACAAAGCTCAAGTTATATTTATCCGAGTCTCAGTTCTCAAATGAGATGCTATTGTAATGCACTTTGAACATGCCCGGCACATACACCGCACTTGGCAGGTGTTAAAAAAAAATAAAAATAAAAAACTGTACAATGACCTAATGGTGCATAGGGCCTGCTGGGTGTCCAGAAGTTGGAGGAAGGCAGTGAGGGCTGGACTGTCCCGGCAAGCCAAGCCCAGCCCTCTAAGGCCACATGCCATCTGTGTGTGGCATGCGACTGCAGCACCTCCTGTCAAAGTAGCCTCACCTGACAAATGAAAGAGGGAAAAAGCAAAAGAAAGATTGTTGGCTTTACCTCCACCTTTTCAGTTTATCTCCTATTTCTGAAGATGAAAAAGAGAATGGGGTCTGGAATGAATCCAAAGGGTGCCTGTGGGTGAGATACTTGACCTCACAGAGAAAAGAGAAAAAAGGAGGTGTGTGTTTGTAATCCCTGGACTTGGGAGGCTAAGACAGGAGGATATAGGTTCGCGGCCAGCCTCAGCTACTTACTGAGGCCGTTTGCAACTCAGTGAGACTCTGTTTTAAAATAAAGAATAAAAATAGGTCTGGGGATGTAGCTCAGAGGTAGAACGCCACTGAGTTCAGTTCCCAGTACCACACACACAAAAAAAAAGTATATGGGGAAGCCTGCACTGAGGGGTACAGGTCACATTCGTGAATGTGCCGTGCCAGCAGTGCTTGGCTGACTCAGGGACCCTTCCTCTGTGTCTGACAGTATCACTTCATTTCAGGACAAGTACTCAACCTTTGTACTTGTCTTCTCAGATGAGTGTTGAACTCTCATGGAGCTATGACCTGGAAGACAGTCCCTGCTTATACCTAGCCACATCAGTGACCAGTGCCTAGCCACACTATTTTTTGTAGGACAACCTCTTATCTCAAAATGGAATTTTCTCTCTCTCTCTCTCTCTCTCTCTCTCTCTCTCTCTCTCTCTCTCTCTCTTTTTTCTTGTGCAGTACTAGGAATGGAACCCAGGGGCATTGTACCTTCGAGGTACACCCCCCAGCCCTATTTTTTAGTCTTTTGAAACAGGGTCTCATTGAGTTGCGAAGGGCCTTGCTAAGTAGCTGAAGCTGTCCACGAACCATGATCCTCCTCCTGTCTGAGCCTCCCAAATGTTGGGATTGCAAGTGTGTGCCACCACACCCGGCCAATCAGCCCCCCCCCCCTTGGAGGTACTGCGGATGGAACCCAGGAGCATTCTACCTCCAGCCTGTTTTTTATTCTTTTTGAAACAAGAGTCTCATTGAGTTGCAAAGAGCCTCACGAAGTAGCTGAGGCTGTCCCCAAACCATGATCTTCCTGTCTCAACTTCCCAAATACTGAGATTACAGACGTGCCACCATCCCTGGCTGATTCCCCATAGTAACTTGCTTTAAATGTTTTACAGCATACCACCAAGAAGCCACTCTGAGCAGGGCAGGACAGGGGTTGGTGGGCAGAAGAGCCCCTGCCCGATAGGCAGCAGAAAGTAGTGGGAGCATTCCAAGGTGGGGAGCAAGGTCACTGAGCAGGTCGACACTGGAAATCAGCTATCCGGACCGCAGAGAGCAGTGTTCTGGGGCCCAACCTGGCCTTGGCGAGGAGGGGGTGATGAAACTAGAGAAGCTGCAGCAGGTGTGGCCTGGGGAGCCACCAGGAAGAATCTTGAGCTGTGGATTTCGTCTTTGGTAGAAGGCAAAGGTTAGCAGATAGTACCAAAGGTGGCAGATAATGAAGCAGCAGGGTCTGTGTTTGTCTTCAGAAAGTTGCTGAGCAGATAGAACTCTCCAACTTATCCTGTCTCCAGAGCACAGACTGCACTCTGCATGCTGGGCAGAACAGCTGGGGCTCACAGCTCTAGTCTTGATTGGCAAGAACACACTGCCACTCTGGGGGCTGGGAAATGCCAACATGAGCGAGTCCCAGAGAATCCCCTCTGCTTATCCTGTGGTCATGGAGACAGCAGGTGTGTTGTGAAGAGCTCTTTTTGCAAGAGGATGGGATGGGGCAGGGGGTTCTCTCTCATGTGTGCCTTGAGGAATGGCAGCAGGATACATTTTTGCATTAGGATAGGAATAAAGACAAGAGAGCCCATCTCCCCAACAGTCCTCTCCATTTTTAGGAAAGCTTAGTGATTGACCGACCTCGCGTGAGAAAGCAGACCAAACACTACAACTCATTTGAAGAGGACGAGCTCATGGAGTTTTCAGAGTTAGACAGTGACTCAGACGAAAGGCCCACACGATCCAGGCGCCTCAATGACAAAGCCAGGCGCTACCTCCGAGCTGAGTGCTTCCGAGTAGAGAAGAACCTGCTCATCTTTGGGTGGGTACCGGGCCTGCGCCGCGCCCCCGCTGCTACTGCCGCTGCTTTCCCCCCTCTGTGTTTCAGTCCTGAGATTTGTCCAGTGTGTCTCTCAAGTCTACTCTGTTGTTCTGGGGCCAGTGGGATCTGCCGGAACAAGAAAAAAGCTGTACTTTCCAAGCCCAGAATTCCCCCTGGCCACTGTGTTCTGCAGCCTTAGTGTAGAAGTGCCGTGGTTTTCTGAAAATACATGTCACAACAAGTCTCTGACACTAATTTGCTGCCTGGTGCTGATTTCCTGTTTTCTTCCCCCAGACTATTTAAGGAGTCAGTGCAGCAGATTATAATTGGGGCATGATTTGTGCAGGACTCTGGCTCTGGTGCAAGTAGAAGGCTCAAATTCTATGAGGTCACCATTGCTTTTGAATACTGCAGCTGGACTGCTTCCATTCCAGACTCATTCCCTGTTCCCGGCATTTTGGTCCATCCCTTCTCTGATGGCCATGTCGGCTCTCAGTGTCCCACTGCCAGATCACTCTAGCACTGTAGTCATGCGGTCCTCAAAGGTCTTTCAGGACAATGCCTTCAGGGTGATTAGTAGACCCAAAAGAGGAAAGAAGTGCTCTGGTTCTTATTTGTCCAGCTGTGTGGAGGGTGCGTGTGTCACCCTTCCTCCCTCCAATGCCCTTCTGTATTTCCACCATCAGCTGGGGGCGGTGGAAGGACATCCTGACTCACGGGCGATTCAAGTGGCACCTGAACGAGAAGGACATGGAGATGATTTGCCGGGCCCTGCTGGTGTACTGTGTCAAGCACTATAAGGGGGACGAGAAGATCAAGAGTTTCATTTGGGAACTGATCACACCTACCAAAGACGGGCAGGCCCAGGCCCTCCAGAAGCACTCAGGTGAGAGGCGGGAGGCCATGCCCGAGAAGCGGAAGCCCACGCGCCTCCACCCTCCCGTGTGCTCCACGGGGCTGGGCTTTGGGGTGCTTCTCTTTCTTGGATAGATTTTGGCATGTTAGCTGTGGGAAAGAATGCTTCTCCCTTGGAATACCCAGTGTTACCTTCAGTTTTGTTTAAGGACAGTTGGGCCCTTCTGCAGTTTCCAGTGCAGTCTTGCCCACTGATCTGAGTCTCCCAGGCTGGGGACCCTCCCCAGGCTGGGGTTCACCCTTTGCCTTTCATCATTCTGTCCCTCTTCTACCTCTGTCTTGTCTTTGCTTGTGCTGTACTTCTTCCCTGTGCTTGACCAAAATTCTCCCTCGAGTTTCATATCAAATCTTCCTTTTCCCCCGCTCAATTCTAAGGGCCCATGGGGCATAGGCTGTGCCAGACCTTCCTTGGTTCTCTTAGGGTACTCTAAATCTGGCATTGACTAAGAGGGTGTGTATCACCTCACTACCTGTGGACTGAGAAGTGACCTGTCATCCAACGCCCACCATGCATGTCCTGGCTGCCTCTTTGCAACCCCAGCCCAGCTGTGATTTAATACCCATGTTGAATCCCCTTGGCTCATCCATATGCCCTACACTGTCTTTTTCAGGGTTGTCTGCCCCAGTTCCCAGAGGGAGGAAAGGGAAGAAGACAAAGAACCAGCTACTACTCCCAGAACTAAAGAATGCAGACTGGCTGGCTACCTGCAACCCCGAGGTGGTCTTGCATGATGACGGCTACAAGAAACACCTCAAGCAGCACTGTAATAAGTGAGTGTGCCGCCTCCTGGCCCCCGGGGAACCCTTGCTCGGACCGTCCAGGTCCCTGGCACTCCCACAGGGAGACTGCTTCATGACCCTGTACTACTACTGCTGGGCAAGATCTGAAAAGACAGGATGAGGGGATCTGTGGTCTGAGCTGGGTCCCAATTCGTTTTGTAGCTCCCCTAACTCCTTTCACTAGACTTTCCTCCACAGTGAATTGTGTGCCTCTGAGGATTTTTCTCTTCTTACTCTCAAAGTCAGTCTGGATACCTCCTGCCTCTGAGGTCACATTAGCAAGAACAAAACGCTGGCCTTGGTGGCCACTACTCATGGCACCCTTTGCCAGTCGCTTCCTCTTCTGACATGGTATTGCTGTCATGACTGCCAGTTACGTGACAGGCATGCATTTAAGACTGTATTCTTTAATATATATATATATAATATCTAAGAGCTGGGTTGGGGTGGAAGCAGCAACAGTAATAGAAAATTAAATTGTTTCATTAAAATTCAGTTTAGTCTTGAGGAGTTAGGGTGCTCCGCCACAAAGCAGTGACAGGTTTTCTTATAGATATTTGATTCACTATACAATAGATCTGGTCCTTGGGAACCAGGTACTAAGTGGGATTATCTAGGCCAGGCAGAGTTGCCTCCCTGGTGGGCAGAGGCCTTCTTACTCTTATGTTTTGTAGGACCCTGCCATTCTGTTCCAGGTTTTACTAAGGAAGCTGCCACCTCTACCAGCTAGGTGTAAGGATCAGCAGTGATTGTAAATTCTTAGGAACTTTTTATTTTCTGAGCTTTGGGGGGAAGGGCTCAACATTACTTGACTGATTGGCAGCTGACTTAATAATATAACAAAGGCATAAGGTTCTTTCTGTTTCTAAAGATTTTAATTCTGTGTGTCTCCATCCATAACTTGAACACTTTATATTCAGACCTAATAGAAATTTTGCTCTTTTAGATGACTTGATTCTTTATATTAACTCATTTTGAATAAATCATACTTGTATGTATTTAAAATCCTGTCAAAAGTAAGTTTTTCTCCCACCTCCAGTGTCTCTCTTGTCCTCTGTAGAGGCAACCCCTGCTAACCTGGTTCTCCCAGAGACTGTGTACATACCAGCATGTGTGAATGTACAGCTTCCTTTCCTTTCTTTTCTCTTCCTTAAAAGGTACATGTGGCATTGTACACACAGTTTATGACCTCTCTTTAAACACGCTACCTATCAGGCATGGTGGCGCACATTTGTAATCCCAGCATTCAGAGGAGGCTGAGACCAGAGGATCATGGTTCGCGGACAGTCTCAGATACTAAATGAGGCCCCCTGCAATTTAGTGAGACTTTGTTTCAAAATAAAGATTAAAAAATAGGGCAGGGGGTGTAGCTCAGAGCTCAAATGCCTCTGGGTTCCATCCCCAGACCCAATCAATCAATCAGTCAGTCAATAAAGTAAACACGCTACCTGATGGTCAGTTCCTCTGTGAGTACTGTAAATGTTCTCAGGCTTTTATTGTTGATGACTGGCCTTCAGTTGTTGCTGGTCTCGGTGTATTACAATGACACCTCCAGGCCCCACTCATCCTGGAACGTGAAGGCCTCCTCAGCAGTGGGCGTTGCACCTGCCCTGGCTCCCACACATCTGCACTCTCACTCCTCGGGGTTGTCTCACTTCACAGCTGGATCTGCTACAGCCTCTCAAGAACGAGGTTGAATTGTCTGTGTTGTTACATGCCTCACAGTACCCAGCACGGTGCAGGGCACAGAGTAGTTGCCTACAAATACTTGCTTACTGGCTTTGACTGGAACATGTCTGGTATACTGCCATGAAGGCTGAGTGTGCTCTGCAGAATCAAAGTGAATTAAATATCTTAGGAGAGAAGACGTATTGCCATGAGAAAGAGACACTTGTGTTTATTTATTTCACTGCATACAAGTAAAAGTGTTTGAAAGTGCCACCATTCAGCATCAGTCACTCCTCAGTAGCTGGTAAACTGGTAACTGGCCTCTTGAAAGGCGGCTCTGCCCCAAGGTCTTGTGGCCGCATTGAGGGTGAGTTCCCTGAAAGATCAGGGGAGCGCTGTCTGTCCACTCCCCCATGGCTCACAGGGCAGTCACGGATGACTAAGGGATGGTCATAGTAACAGCTGCCACTGGTGGGTGGTGTCTTGTTTTCTAGTATATTACTTCATACCATTAACAACACAGGGTGCCCGTGATTTCACGGGGTTCACTTGAGGTGGGCTTCACAGCCAGTAACTGGTTCTAATGCGCTTGCATCGATGTGTTCGCCTCTCACAGGGTCCTTCTGCGGGTACGGATGCTGTACTACCTTAAGGCTGAAATACTAGGAGAAGCAGCTGATAAAGCGTTTGAGGGAACTTCTGCCAGGTAAAACAAATCAACCGTGCTTACTGTTAAAAAATGGATGGATTAAACTATCTGGAAGCTGAACTTTATTTATTTATTTATTTATTTATTTATTTATTTATTTATTTATTTATTGGTACTGGGGATGGAACCCAGGGGCATTCTACCTCCAAGCCACACCCTCAGCCGTGTGTGTGTGTGTGTGTGTGTGTGTGTGTGTGTGTGTGTGTGTGTGTTACTGGGGGTGGAACTCAGGGGCTTTTCTACCTTCAGGCTGCACTCCTAGACCTATTTTATACTTTATTTGGAAACAGGGCCTCACTAAGTTGCTGAGAGCCTCACAAAGTACCTGAGGCTGGCTTCGAACCTGTGTGATCCTCCTGTCTCAGCCTCCCAGGCACTGGGATTATAAGCGTGCCCCACCATGCCTGGCTCTAGAAGCTGGACTTTATAGGCAGGCTCACCAGACAGCTTCCTTCACTGTCCCCATGGCCAACAGTCCCCCCAGCCCTGTACATATTGCATCAGAAGTGCTATTATTTGGACTTTGAGATAGCCTGGGGCTGTGGTCTCTTTTGTTCTCTTTCTTTCCATTGGGCAATGTCGATTGCTTTAAGTCATTTGAAAACTAAAGGAGAGAGGAGCATGGGCAGTCCTACCCATCAGGCACCTTGGAATCAGGACCAGTCTTCACAGTGACTGTTATTACTTGGTACGATTTCTGTAATCATTGTAGTAATTTTTAGCAGGGGTAAGGGGTAAGGAGCTTGTGTGTTTTGGTAGAAAGGTTCAAGTTAAGTCATATGAACGCAATAGAATTCAGGCTGGTGGTTTCTGCCAGGTATTACTGGCAGGAGTATTCTGACTCCATCATCTCCATCACGAGCTTCCACAGACATATAGGAGTGATGAGTGCTTCTTCCCTGCTCTCTTCGTCCCTCACTGGCCTGTTCAGGTTTAAAACTGTGGTGCGGCACAGTTGCCCAAGACACGGACAGTGCTTATCCCAGAAAGATTGTTCAGCCCATGGCGTTGTACAGGCAGCGGCTCTGGGACACTGGAGGCAAGGAGCACTAACCTCACAGAGGAAGTTGGGCTGGGTAAGGTCAGTTTGACTTGTATCACACCAAGAGCCTGATAGAAGAATCTTCAAATGCATCAAGAAAATATCCCCAGCAGAGAAGAGCCTTCTAACTAGATATTGCCCCCAAACATTCAAAGAGCAAACTTCTCTGATGAATAAGACAGCAAGCTAAGGGTCTATGTGTACCATCAGAACATGAAAAAAAATTCTCAGAGGGACTGATGGAATTGCCTTTTATGTCTGTACCCTTCAGCCAGGAGCAGTGCAGCTTATGATCAATTTTGACCAAAAGGATAATTAACCGACCATTTCCAGGAGATGCCACCAATTGTGGCACTTGTCCACTAAAGGCCCTCTTTAACCCCAGATGTACAATGCAGACTGTCTTGTTTCCAAGGATTACTTAAGATCGCTACATGCTGAGCCAAGACAATTTGCGTACTGTTACATTAAACATTCAGTCGTGTATGATTTCAACCATGTAGAGGAAATCATACACTTCACATGTCCAGTGTATCAGTGGTTTTTGCCTTGGTTCTCAACTAAATATACATGTCAGAGCCAACTTGTATGTCTAGAACCCGGGCCGACTGACAGTGGGTTCTCCAAGCGGTGCCTCAGGACTCTGCAGCCTGCAGTGGAGCCTGGAAATCAAGTTCATATGCTTAGATCACTCCCTGAGTGGTTCTGAGGCAAAGCCCAGGCTAAGAAACCTTGACCCACAGCCTCTGAGTCCTTCTCTTTGTTGCCACTTCAGCACCTCAGCACGTAGCCAGGAGGTGGCTTCATACCAAGGCTGGGCCAGTAGCTCTTGTGTTATTTGTGTCTGTGTTGGAGTAACTCTGAGCCAGTGCCCTCCCTTCCTTCCACAGGGAGCTGGATGTGCCTCTGCCCGACATTGACTACATGGAGATCCCAGTGGATTGGTGGGATGCTGAGGCCGACAAGTCTCTTCTCATTGGCGTGTTCAAGCATGGTGTGTTTTTCAGTGAATGTCTTCCCTCTGGATCAATTCCCCCAGGATGATTCAGTCACTACTTTACTAAGCCCTGCACATGCCTGTCAAACTCCAATCTTACTACACATCCCTCTCAGCAAGTAGAGCGTTATGTTTGCCCTCTGAGGGTCGTGATGAATGTGTGACTTAACAGCAGTATGGTGAATATTACGGAGAAACTTCAAAAGGGCGGCTGGCTGCAAAGCACTTGCTTGTTGCTGCTTATCTTCCTCACCTGCCAGTTTGCACATGGATGGGATTGCCGCCCTCTTACTCGCTCCTAGTGGTCCTGGCGTCTGCCCTAGTGCCTGGCTCACAGAAGGCACCTAGTGTTTCTTGAGCAAAGAAATAAATGAGGGAAAGTGGTAGATTTTAGCATTTCATATTGTAAGGTCATTCATGATAATCTACATGTTCTTATTGTTTATCTTTTGCCCTGTTAACTTAAAAATCTAAGCATAGAAGGTTACATAGATGTATTATGATTTTTTTTTTTTTTTTTTTTTTTTTTTTTTGCGGGTCTGGGGATGGAACCCAGGGGCATTCTCCCTCCGAGCTACACCCCTTGCCCTATTTTTTTTTTATTCTTTAGTTTGAAACCGGGTCTCACTGAGTTGCAGACGACCTCACTAAGTAGCTGAGGCTGTCCACGAACCGCGATCCTCCAGGTCTCAGCCTCCCGAATGCTGGGATTATAAGCGTGCACCACCACGCCCGGCTTTAGGAATATTTTTGTAATATGCTAACCAAGGGATTAAAGGGGACTGAAGGGAGTTTTTGAATAGCTTGGGAAAGCTGGAATAATTGCCCCCTATCTTCACTGATAGCACTGTTTTAAGAACCTGCCCTTGCTTTCAGCCAGCTGTGAAAGGTAGTTCATTTTTCCTTGTTCACTTTTCAGGGACCATGTGTCAGAAGCCCCCGCCTCACCTCCATGCCTTGGTTACCTGTGTGCTAAAGTGCTGCAGCCATTTTCTTTGATAAGAAAAGGCTGTTCATAGACTAGAGCTTTTGTGGGTCTTTTATTCTGCCCCTGCTTCCGCCGTGCACAGATGGGAAGGATAGCACCCAGTCCCAGCCTGCAGGCTGACTCCAGCAGAACTGGCTGAATCTTCGGTTGGGACTTTAGCCTGTAGTAGAAAGGCCCTGTAGCAGGCTTAATCTGCATCATGGTCCTGATAGCTCTCGGTTGGTTTAAGTAACTACTGTACCCTCTGGGCAGCCTTGATTTATGAAAAGTTCCTTGAGATGCAGATTTTAGTATTTCTGCCATATTCTTAGAAATATAAGCTTAGAGGCTAAGTGAAGAAAGGCAGGCCACTGCCGTCCCTCAAAGGCCTGTCGTTTTGCAGCGTAGATCTCTGTTTTGCGATCATAGCTCCTGCTAGTCTCTTTTTAGGACAGTGTTCAGGCTTTCTAGGGAAGTGAATTAGTCACTTGCTTGCCTCCAGCTTCACGGCTAAGAAGTAGCAGTGCAGATTCTGTCTCTAGACGTCAGACCCACACATGACAAGAGAAAGTCTGTAGAGTAGAATCTTACCCAGGGGAGCACAGCAGATCCCAACCTACAGGATGCCCTGCCGAGCGCAGAGGACACGAAGGCAGAGTGCTCACACACAGTGGCTTCCCTCAGTACTAAATGAATAGAGGGAGAAGGCGCTCCATCTAACTCAGATAAATCACCGTGTTTTCATGGGGGTGCAGGTCAAGACGTGCACTGAGGAGAGGGTGCAAATGGTGCTTCCTGCCAATTACAGTCAGAAGAGAAGGAATCTGAGGCAAAATTGACTCTTCCTGTCAGTTCTTAGTTGAGTCTGAACAGTGCTGAGCCCTGTGCTGGATACTGAGTGTGTAACAATGAGCAAAACAGACATTCTGTTCCTGAGCCACCCTTAACCGCAGGAGAGAGATTTGCAAAATCAAACCATCCCCCTAAGGATTAAGTGAATCAAGAACCTGCAGTGAGCCGGGCAGAGTGGTGGCACATGCCTGTAATGTCTATACGTGGGAGGCTGAGAAAGGAGGATCACAGGTTCAAGACCAAATTCAGCAACTAGTGAGACTCAGCAACCTAGCAAGACTCTGTTTCAAAACAAAATTTAAAAGGGGGCTGGTAGAATGCCAGGGTTCAATCCCCTGTACCACAACAACAGCAAAAAAAGCATCTGCAGTTCCTCATGAGTAGGATGAGTGGGCAGCACCTGTTGTGGAGATGACAGGACAGTCATGTTGGATTAAAAGGTCAAGTAGCAGCCGGGCGTAGTGGCATACACCTATAATCCCAGTACTTGAAAGGCTGAGACATAAGGATCACAGGTTCGAGATCAGCCTCAACAATTTAGCAAGGCCCTCAGCAAGCTAGTAAGACCCTGTTCAAAACAAAATTACGTAAAAAGGGCCAGGGATGTAGCTCAGAGGTAAAACACGCCTGGGTTCAATTCCCAGTACCAAAAAATGTAAGTTCAAGTACCACCGGGCATGGTAGCCCACACCTGTAATTCCAATTACTTGGGAGGCAAGGGTTGGGGGTGTAGCTCAGAGGTAGAATCTCTGAGTTCAATCTTCAGCACCATAGTGGGGAAAAAAGGGTCAAATACCTGCAGCTCCTTGGAGAGAAAGTACCAGGTGCCGCCTGCATCTACAGGGGTAGGGTACAACTGCATCTACAGTGATGATAAAAGCCAAGGTAGAAATGAAGGGCCCAACAAAGTAACATCAGGTCTGTTCTTAACAACCAGGCTGGTTTTGTTTACATTCGTCTCCTACAATACTACAGAACTGGAGGTTAACTTTATTCACAGGGAGAAACATCAGAAAGACTTTGATGATCATATAGGTGTTTCCCTGAAGATATTTTAGTATGACAGTAGATTTAGATCTTATATACGGCCAGATCCTATCTCATTATAAGATTACATTCAAAATAACACATTACATATTACAGCAAAATAACACATTCTCATACTTGGATTTTATCAAATTAAAAGTATCACTCTTTTCATTGTTTTTGCCTCTTTTTGAGGTATCTCTTCTGGGTCAGAATGCTCCATCGTTGGTTTTGGGTATATGGCAAGGAGCAATTGCAAGCCCTGGCCAGTGTAAATGAGGATTTTGTACTGAGTTTCAGAATAGAGAGGCAACAGGTCTGTTTTAACCCAATAAACAATCATAGTAGTCCTCTTTATGTTTCAGCCCTTGCATACATCATTTTGTTCGGCTTACCTTTCTAATGCATGGGACAGAGTTGGACTGTAAGAAAACAAGGCCCATTTAGAACATAGCAAGGTATCCAGAGTTGAGGGATATGAGGAAGAGGTTGCAAAACCATCTTGCCTGATTCCTTCTGCTGTCCGAACAGGTGAGAATTGATTCTTGATCCTGCATCTGTTCACAGACACAGAGTGTTTCCATGACCTTTTGGGTTGGGTTTAGTTCTAGGGTCTTTCCCTGTTAGCAAGTCTTACAGGATTTCAATCCTAAAGGAGTATTTTTTGTTTGTGCTTGTTTTGTTTTAGTTTTGCTTAATAAGGAAAGCAAAATATTGTCTAGGGCCCATGGCAAATTTGGTGCATTCTGACATGACTTCTGACACTTTCCATTGCTTGAACAGGTTATGAGAGATACAATGCCATGCGAGCAGACCCAGCACTCTGTTTCCTGGAGAAAGTCGGGATGCCAGATGAGAAGTCCCTTTCTGCAGAACAGGGGGTTACAGATGGTAACTCAGACATTCCTGAAAGGTAATAAGCCACATAGGCTGGCCCTGATGTGCAATCTGTGCCACCAACCTGTGACCCTCCACACACATCCAGCAGTCCTTGTACCTTTTCCTCAGTGTCTGGCATCTCCCTTAGCCCTCGCCTCACTGCCGTTGCCTCCCTGGGTTGCTACTTTAAATCTACTCTGTAGTGCCTCAAACCTGTTCTTTAACCTCCAGACACTGTGAACCAAATACCAATTGCTGTCCTTCATGGGTTCCCCCAGCTGCCTGTCCAACTTGTTAAGCAGGTCAAAGGGGTCCCAGGCAAGAATTCAGACCTCTCCTACCTGGCAGAAAGCTAAAAAGAGGGATGAGTACAGGCTCCTGACCTTGAAGTTTCTTAGCTGAAATGCCAATATCACTTCAGAACTTCATGGTCCATGAGTAAGATGGATTTAGGAGCTACAGCTTGATGGCTGTGACATTTCAGCCTGTCGGCGGGTTGTCTGTAAAATGTATGGAAGTATTCCCTTTGGTTGAATTTATTTACTGTTGGCATAACCCCACAGGCATAAGTTCTCAGGAAAGCTAAAGTAACAACTAAAAACTGTAGTTCTTCACTATACACATATCTTTGAAAACACGGCATTTATCTCTTAGCTTATGTTTGGTAAACGTTTGGCCCAATGTCTACACACACACACACACACACACACACACACACACACACACACCCCAGTAGCATATGCAATTTGGCATTGCCCAGGGCTATGGTCAGGCCTGGCTATGAGAGGATGGCACTGCCAGGAGCCCCTGACAATCTACTAGACCGAGAATAGCATGACATGAATTTTTCATCCATCTTCTACCCTCAGCAAACCAGTTTAGCCTTCATGATGTTGTTTGCCCCAAAGGCATTTCCCTTGGACAGATAATAAAGATGCATTCTGGGAGATGTTAACACAGGCCCAAATGACTGTGATCCCCATGTTCACTGATTCAGGAAAAACACTTCCTGGGTGAGGTACCTGAACATGGCATTAAACTTTTATTGTTGTGGGTGGCCATTCTTTCTATGGCTAAGCACTGATAGAAGGAGATTTTCCTGCCTCCAGGACCTGAGCAGCAAAGACAAGCACATTTGAGACAGGAATACTTCGAAGTTGACTTTAAAAGGAATCATGAAAAATAGATGGGTATCGGGAGTAGTTAAGCTCATGAGAGAAAAGACATTAGACAGCTAATCTAGCCTCAAGTCTAATGGCAAAGAGGGCGGAATGCCCTTCCTTCTCAGCAGTGGGGAGTGCCCTTCCCAGGAAGTGGCTTTTGCCAGATGTCAGTGATTCTGTGGGAAGATTCAGCCCCCATGGCCTGGGGTTGGTGCTCCAGCCTCATTCTGTTAGCATATCCTTTAACCCACAGCTTGTTCTTTTACCGGAGCCACATGGGTGGAAGTTGCCTTTTTTTTCTGATGGTATCATCACTGGCCGGCCAGCTTCTGAACTTACTTTGTAGAGTATTGGGCTGAAGCCTCCTGCTGCAGTCTCGGCTGAGTGGAGTCCTAGTCCCTAAAAGTGATGGCACCATTTGGTGATAGTTTCTCTTATTCTCAGTGTCCCTTGAAGTTCTACCAAAAGGAAGGGGAAAGATAAAATTTTGAGTGTCTGTGAAGGAAGGAATTTACTAACATTCCCTTTAGTCTGTGCTTTGGGGGATTATTTTGCAAGCCTCCCGGTGGCAAAGTAACTCCTAGGTGGCATGTGATTACTTTTGTTTAGAGGCAACACGGATAAAGAAGACAATGCTGAGGACAAATTAGATGGCCTCCAGAAACAAACGGTGAGTCATGTGTCCCTTGCTGGTAACACACATTCTCTCTTAGCAAGAGAGAAGCCCTCATGTTGATAGTGATGGTCTTGGGGAACGTGATGACACTAGTGCAGATGCTTTGGATTGTACCCCAGGGTTTTATTATGGAAACTTCAAATATTCAGACTGCTTTGCATCTGTATTCTACGCTTTTAATTTTCAGATAGCTGTATATTTTAGATATGGCCATAAAATATATCGAAAGATCCTGTATTCCCTTTATCCAGTTCCCCACATAGTGACAGCTTACTAAATTGTAGTACAGCGTCACAACCAAAACACTGGCGCTGATAGATTCAAGATGCAGAACATTTCAGCTGGGCATGGTGGTGCACACCTGTGATCACAGTACTTGGGAAGCTGAGATAGGATTGTCGATTCCAGGTTAGCCTCAGCAACTTAGCAAGAACCCTGTTTCAAAATAAAAAATAAAAAGGGCTGGGGGTGTGGCTCGGAGGTAGAAAACCCCTGGGTTCAATCCCCAGTACAAAATAAAAAAAATTACAGAACATTTTATGACCAGAGACATCCTGTTGCATCACATAAACGCATCCACTTCCACCTCCTTTGTAGTCCGTGGCAACTATTATCTGTTCTCCATTTCTAATTTTGTCACTTTAAGAATGTTCTATTAAATGGAATCATGCAGCAGGTAACCTTTAGTTACATGGCTTTTTTTTTTTTTTTTTTTTTTTCTGGTGGTACTGGGGTTCCTGGAAGCCCTTCTACCTCCGGGCTACACTCCCAGACCTATTTTTTATATTTTTTTATTTGGAAACAGGGTCTCCTAAGCCAGCGCGGCTGGCTTTGAACCTGTGCGATCCTCCTGTCTCTGCCTCCCAAGCGCGGGGATTACAAGCGTGCACCACCACGCCCGGCGTTACATGGCTTTTTTATTCAGCATAATTCTTGGAAGAGGCAGCCATTTTTATTGCTGAATAATATCCATGTTGTGAATAAACTAGTGTGTTTAACCATCCATCCATTTTAAGCATATTCAGACAGTTTCTAGGTTTTGACTGTTAAGAATAAAATCTCTAATAACATTTACATGTAGATTTTTTATATGAACATACATTATCATTTCTCTGGGATAAATGCCCCAGAGTGTAATGCTGAGTCATATGTAGTTACATTTTTCATTACGTGTTATAGCATGTACTGTGTGTGTGTATGTGTGCGTGTGTGTGTGTGTGTGTGTGTGTGTGTGTGTGTGTTGGGGATTGACATACATGTCATATGTAATGTCATTCATATGTAGTTGCATGCTATGTTATGCCAGCAATGGGTAAGTGATCTGCTTTCTCAGCAGCCTCTGTCCTCACTGGCATTTGATGTGACCGTTTTTAAATCGAAGCATTCTGATAAGTGTGTAGTGACACCTTGGTGTGGTTTAATTTGCATTTCCCTAATGGCTGATGATGCTGAGCATTGCTTTCTGTGCTTGTCATCTTTGTAACTTCTTCAGTAGAATGTTTCATGTCCTTTTCCATATTCTTACTTTATCTGTATTCTTTAGTATTGACATGTGGAGAGTTCTTTATAGATTCCAAAAACTGGTCTTTTGTAAATAGATGGCTTGCAAATATTTTCTCCCAACCCAAAGTTGTCATTTTATCCTGTTTATATTGTCTTTCACAGAGCAAACATTTTTTAATTTTATAAAGGCAGCTTATTAATTTTTGTCTTCATGGATCGTGCTTGTGGCGTCAATCTAAGAACTCCTTGCTTACATATAAATCCTAAAGATTTTCTTCTGTAAATTTTATTGTTTTACACCTAAGTCTATGGTCCATTTTAGGTTAATTTTCACATAAGTAAACAGAACTAGGTGAAGACTGTTTCTTCGATATCCCCAGCCCGATTTTTCTATTCTTTATTTTGAAACAGGGTCTCACTAAGTTGCAGCGGGCCTCACTAAGCAGCTGAGGCTAGCCATGAACCCAGATTCTCCTATCTCAGTCTCCCAAGCATACTGGGGTTACCAGCGTGAGCCACCATGCCTGGTGGAAGGCTGTTTTTTACTTGGAACATCCTGTTAATGTTCCATTACTGTAGAACCATATGTCTTTCCTCCATTGAATTGAATTGCTTTTGTACCTTGGGGCGAGGGGGCCAGCTGGGTTTATCTGTGTGGCTTTATACCTGCGTTCTCTGTTCTATCCCATTGATCACTTCCTGTTCCTCTGCCAGTAGCATGCAGTCTAGACTGTTTCAGCTAGAGTAGAAGTCTTCAAATTTTGCAAAGTGATTGCTTTCCCTCTATTCTTTCTCAAAATGCTAGCCTTTTTTTTTTTTTTTTTTTTTTTTGTCCCTTTGCTTTTCCCTGTGAATTTTAAAATAAAATTACCAGTATTCACAAAAACTCTTGGAGGTTTTTGGTAGAAATTGCATTAAATCCTTATATTACTTTAGAGAGAACTGACATATTTGCCATAGTGAGTTTTTACTATAGTTTTCAGCATGAAAGTTTTGTACATTACATCTCAGTATTTCATTTTTTAAAAACAATTATAAATGCTGTTGTATTTTTAACCTCAGTATCCACATGCTCATTGCTGGTATATAGAAATACAATCGTTATTTTATTTGTATCTTGTTCTTGCAACCTTGCTGGGCTTACTTACCAGTTCTTGGAGCTTTGTTCACATGTTTCTTGGCATGTTCCTTATCAAAAACCAGGCCATCTGCAAGTAGGGATGGTTTTAGTTCTTCCTTTCTGATCTGTGTCCTTTGTGTTTCCTCTTTTTGCCTTATTGCACTGGCTAAAACTTACAGCACCGAGTTGAATGAGAGTGTCCATGGAGCAGACATTATACTTAATGGTGAAAGACAGTCTTTCACCATTAAGTATAATGTTAATTATGGTTGTTTTTAATAGACTCTTCCTCAAAGATGAGAGCATCCCCATGTATTCACAGTTTTTAATAATTAGTGGGTATCAGATTTTGTCACACATATTTTATACTAGTAATTATGATATATATGATGTATGTATATATACTGAATTCTATTCATTCCTACTATTTCAAGTTACTAGTCTTCCATCCAGGGGGTAACAATCCCTTTTAGTAAAGCACCAGACTAAAAAGGCCATATATTGTTTCTGTCACATTGTCTTTTTCCTTTTTTGTACCCTTTTAAAAATTTAAGAACCATTCTTAACTTGAAGGCCACACAAAAATGAATACAGAGCAGGATTGCCACTCTTATTCTCTCTGACCCTGTGCTCTAACATTACACAATCTTGAATCCTAAAGTTGTTCTGTGCCATCATTCAGGTCAAAAGACCATAATCAGAAAAGAGTAAGTTTCAGTGTAACAAATGGTGTCCAGTTGGAAAATAGTATGGTCTCTCTTTCAGCCGCCAAACTCCCATGCGCACCATATATAAGGAGCTTTTAAAGTTCATTCCTGAACCCAAGACAGGGCTCAGGACGGAACCCATTGGTGCCAGTTTGACAAATACACCAACTGGGACACGTTCTGTGCCTGTGATCTTACTCCAGATTCACTTGGAGCTTCAAATCGTAATTTTAATTTTAAATTCCCGGAGTTTTGCACCATCCGGTCTCACGTCTGAGGCAGTCATGTTTTATGAAAATAATGTCTGTTGCTGTGAAGTAAGCTAACCATAATAAGCATGAGCATGACATTTTTTCACAGTAAAAGAAAAGTGCAGGCACGTTCTTTGTGAAATGACAGTATTAAATTGCAAGTGACAGTGATAAAGCAAATATTTAAATTCACAGCTAAAGTAATTCTTGTAAAATGTAATTGCCAGAGAGAGCGTGCCAGCTCATCATTCTTTAGACTGAGTCTCTATGGAATAAAGGATCATTCCAGAAAAAGAATACTTACTTCAAATAAACTGCTTTCTGACTCTTTTAAAACTGTACATAAAGCTGGATGTGGTAGCGCACACTTGTAATCCCAATACTTGGGAGGCTGAGATAGGAGGATTCAGGCCACGGCCAGCCTCAGCTACTTAGTGAAGCCCTCCACAACTTTGTGAGACCCTGTTTCAAAATAAAGAAAAAAATTGGGCTGGGGGTGTAGCTCAGAGGTAGAATGCCTCTGGGTTTCATCCCCAGTACACCAAAAACAAAACAAAACTGTATGTAAGTAAGCTGTATTTGTTAGGTACCATCTCAGTCTTTGAGGTGTCCATGAACAGGAATGTATCCTCTACATTGTTTAGTCCTTGAATATGGGACCTCTCTGAGGTTGTTTCTTCTAAGCTGCAGTTTTGCTGATGAAATGGCTTCATTTATCTCTAGGAGAGTCTCAGCGATGGAGGTGATGGCATTTTTGGTGAAAAGAAGGATGACAACCAGGCAGGTGAGACTGTGTCCTTCAAAGGCAAAGAAAGGTCCCAGGAATTTATAGTTATCCTGGAGTTTATATGTAATTAAATGCCAAATTTTAAGGAGACTCTTTGTAAAAACCAAGTAAGTTGGCCTTTATATTAAGCTCTCTGGTTTCCTCTACCTGGCATTGAAATACAAAAGTAAAATAAATGATGTTTTAAGGTGGCATCTGAGATAAGGCATTATGATTTCATTGGTTAGTTTTAGTTGGTGTGTGTGTGTGTGTGTGTGTGTGTGTGTGTGTGTGTGTGTGTGTGTGTGTGTAAGGTTAGAGGTTTAGTTTTTTTGTTTTGTATTTTCTGAACTCACACTAAAGAAAGGCTTTGGCAGTTAGAAAGACCAACAACACCAAAGTCCATCATTTCATCTAAAGAAGGCAACCAAGAGCCAGCTCATCCCTATCCTATAGAACAAGGTCTTCTCATCAATTCTGCCCCCACAGAAAGGGACTTGTGTATTTGAGAGATAACAGCAGACCACAACATAAAGCTGTTTCTGAAGTGGAATGCAGCCCTTCCTGCTCTGCCTAGCTCCCCAGCTGATGGTTAAAACAGTAACTAAGTTACTGAGCCAACTTTATTCTTATTTAAACAAACCCCCAAACTAGTCATTCTTGTTTTCATTTGTATTGTAAATACTAATGTCCTCACTGATGTTTGAAGCCCAGGATGGCTCCGACCCAGACAAATCGCCCTGGCCAGTCCCATCTGCCCTCACAGCTCGTCTGCGGCGTCTGGTCACTATTTACCAGCGCTGCAATCGCAAAGAGCTCTGCCGGCCTGAAATCCTGGGACCAGGTAACCAAGGATACTGGGCCCAAGAGGAGATGTTCAGGAGAACCTCAGAAATGGACCTCATCAACAAGGAAGCCCAAAAGAGGTAAAGGGCATGTGGAACTACTGTCCACTGGGCAGTGGTACCAAGAGATGAAGCTGAAAGCTACTAGCAGTAGGGCGAGTGTCTTTGTGTCACCTGTGACATCAGGCTGTCTCCAAAACCCATGAGGTACAGCCTTCACAGTGCCACTATTGTCATGGTGATGGAGAGTCAGAGGAGATCTGTTCACTCTCTTTTATAAGACTTTTATGACTTTCCAACTTGATGCACCGCCCCAAGTCAGACCCCAGACTCTGGGGACATGGTTTAAAAACACCGCAGCGGCATATATCAGACAATTTTAGATCCTGTGTGCACTGGAGCTATCTTATAGTACAAGTCTTTATCAAGCCTTAGAGAGTGATAAATAATATAAAGAGCAAGCCTAGAAGGAAGGAATAAATTACTAGTGGTTACTTGCTCATCTGAGAATCAAGCTAAAAAAGACACAGTAGGCCAAAATAGCAGTAGGCTGTTCCTAGTAGGCTAGGAATGACTATATAAACCAAACTGAAGGCAGGGCATAGTGACTCGGGAGACTGAAGCAGGAAGATGCAAGTTCAAAGCCAGCCTTGGAAATTGAGCAAGATTCTGTGTCAAAATAAATATTATATATGGTCTTAGGGATATAGCTCAGTGGTTCAATCTCCAGTACCAGGACATTAAAACAAAATAAAAACTGATTCTTTGAGTCTGGATATCTCTGCCTTTTTAATGAAACATGTAGCAAATTCAAGGAATACCACATAGCAGGTTCAGTCACTTCTCTGTATTCCTCCTGACTTTACAGAACTTGGCAGTTCGGGCCCACTATTTCTTTTATGTGGCACAGCTGCAGAGAGAAGAACCATAGCACATTCTTTCCTGTTTCTCACTCTTTCACTGGCCTCTCACTGCACCCCCATTTCTAATTGGAATGGAGTACACTAAGTCCAAGAACTCCTCATACAGGCCATGATGGCTTATAAGATCCTACTCCCTGAGTCTATTATCTCAATCCTTTAGGATATAGAGACTAGAAGACCTTTTTGTCTCAGCAAAGATAATTGTCACGGGCATCCACCTACATAAAGCTAAGAAGAAAGACGCTGGGAGATGAGAGGCTGGAATGTGTGTGTGGAGGGAGCCCTTCCTTCTCGGCTCCTTCCCTCCCTTGTGAGATGAAGACGTTGAACTTAATGTCTGGGCGGTCCCTCCATGAGTCTATGAGCCTATGTTCTGGGGAGAGGGGAAGATAAGATATTGAAGCATATATAAATATTTTTAAATATTTATCTCCTACAAGTGAAAGTTAACTAGATAATTTCTAAAATTGGTGAAATCAATAAATAGGACTTTGAAATAGGGAAGCAGATACCACAGGGAAGAGCTGGAGATTTAGAAGTAGTTCCTACTTTGGGAGTATAGTGATAGCCTGTTTTTGTTAAAAGCCTCTCAGCCCAGTTTGAATAAAACTTGATAAACCAGCCGGGTGTGGTGGCGCGCCAAAATCTCAGTACTTGGGAGGCTGACACAGAAGAATCTCAGGTTTGATGCCAGCACATGAGAACTTAGCGAGACCCTGTTAGAAACGACCAGGGATTATAGCTCAGTGGAAGAGTGCCCCTAAGTTCAATCCCAGGTACCACAGGGGGGGGGGGGTGCACTCATTGATTAAAGAGGTCTCTGCTTAAATCTCAAGGTGGACTAGGAGAGAGCAAGCAGACTTCTACAGAACAGTATCTTCTTTTGGTGTTGTTTATGATCAAGAAAAGAAAACCTTCGACTGGACACAGTTCCGTCTCATTTCCCGTTTGGACAAGAAGTCAGATGAGAGCCTGGAACATTATTTTTACAGTTTTGTGGCCATGTGCCGTAACGTCTGTCGTCTGCCCACGTGGAAAGATGGTGGTGAGAAAACCCTTTGTCGCTGTGTTGCTAGACACAGGGACAGACATACTGGTGCTCAGGTTGTAAAATCACTTCAGGGGAGTCTACCTGGGGAATTTAGGTAAAGACAAGTAGGTTCTTACAAATCCATGAACTTATGACTGGGTCCACCCTCAATAAAACAATATGCCTCCCTATACTCCAGTGAAAATTGAAATTCAAATTAAAATCTCACAAAAATACCGAGAGATTACCACAAATGTTTCCAAAGAATAGGAGGGTGTTTTGTTTTTTTTTTTAAGTTACATCAGGATTTATCCTACTCTGAATTTTGCAGCTTCCTTAAATTATCATTTTAAATATTTTCCCATGTGTTGACTTATAGAAAATAAGTGGTTGGCCGGGCATGGAGGCACACGCTTGTAATCCCCACGCTTGGGAGGCAGAGACAGGAGGATCGCACAGGTTCGAAGCCAGCCTTGCTGGCTTAAGAGACCCTGTTTCCGAGACCCTGTTTCCAAATAAAAATATAAAAAATAGGTCTGGGAGTGTAGCCCTTAGGTACAAGTGTTTCCAGGAACCCCAATACCACCAAAAAAAAAAAAAAAAGTGGTTGTCATTTAAACATCTAGTTCAATAGAAAGCCTGTTTGAAATTTCATTCCAGTTAGAATTTGCAGCAGCTTCCTCCAAGTTGTCCTTCAGACTCCTATTCGTAGATGAGCTTAGTTTAGTCCAGTGACCATATTTTAGCAAAGTTAAAACAAGCATCGAGTCCTACCTAACATGGGTTTCAGGCTGATGGCGGAACGCACAGACATCCCGTCTGACCATTATGCGGCAGGGGGAACATGTTTTCATTCAGGCCAAGGAGCTGGAGAAAATGGAAAAGGTCTGGACCTTGGAGTCATACCTACAAGAACTGGATTCAAATTCCAGTTCTGCCACCTTGGGCAAAGGTGAATTATCTGAGCCTGTTTCATCATCCTTAAAGCAGGAATGATGATGGTATGTCAGGATTTCTGTGAGCACTAGATAGATGCTACATATGAAGTACCTAGTATAGAGAGCATGTAGCGCATGCTTCCTGGGTGGAGACGAGTATTACTTAGTGGGAATTAACGTTACGTGGGAACTGATGTGTTCCTGTTTTTCTCTTTCCCTCACTGGGTCTATCCTTGTCCATTCTCTTTTAGCCACCAATTTCAGCAGAGGCCGACACATCTAAAACTTCCTTGCTGAGGAGCCAGGGAGTTAAGCTACCAGGCCAACAATGCAGGGTCAGGGGCAGAGAGTACATAAACCACCCTAAGTGACAGGCGCTGTGTTTCCCTCTCTCTTCAGGTCCCCCGGATGCCAGCATTTATGTTGAGCCCATCACGGAGGAGCGGGCTGCAAGAACTCTGTACCGCATTGAACTGTTGCGGAAGGTCCGTGAGCAGGTGCTCAGGTGTCCTCAGCTCCAGGAGCGCCTTCAGCTGTGCAGGCCCAGCCTCTACCTCCCAGTCTGGTGGGAGTGTGGGAAGCACGATCGAGATTTGCTTATTGGCACCGCCAAACATGGGCTCAACCGCACTGACTACTACATCATGAATGATCCCCAGCTGTCCTTCCTGGATGCCTATAGGAACTATGCACAGCATAAAAGAACTGATACCCAGGCACCAGGAAGTCTCTGTTGCCTTTACCAAACCAACTCCAAACTATACGAGTCTCTTACCTACACACCAATGAGTAGAACTTCAGAGTCCCTTGAAAGTGAACCCGAGAATCTGGTGAAAATAGAAAACCGAGATGACCATCTCAGTCTGCCTGGGGGCAGCTTACCTGACATGACTTGTGAAAATTTTATTTCAAAAGTTCAGGATGTCATTTCCATCAACCACGATGAAAGTCTGCTGCCCGAGTCCTTGGAGACTATGATGTATGGTAAGAAGGAGCTCAGCCGAGAGCCAGGTTCTTTTCCAGAGAGCCCAAGTCCCAGTGCAGAATCCAGAAACGACACCATGTCCCTCTCAGCAAGCACAGATGGGAGTTGCCAGCCTAGTGGCCATGAGGCAGATGTGGCCTCAGGTTGCTCTCTTATGTGTAGCTTAGAAGCAGGAGTAGCCCAAATGAACATTAAAAATGACAAACATGTGTTACTCTCCATTTCGAAGGAAGGGGAGCCCTGCTGCAGCAAGACAGGGCAGAGGCCTGAAAGTGTGGGGCAGCTGGGGGCCCAGTGCTTAGCTTCCCCTGCCGTGGATGCAGGAAATGAAAGTGGGTTTGTAGATATGTGCAGTCTCAGTGTCTGTGACTCCAAAAGAAACCTCTCAACAGATCAGCAGCTGATTGACTTATTAGAAAACAAGAATTTAGAGAGCAAATTGGTTCTTAGTCAGAAGCAGAGTGAGGAGGAGGAGGAAGAGGAGGAGAATGAGGAGGGAACCTTGGCAATGGTGTCAGGCACTGGAGAAAGGCCAGAGGGTCTGCGTCGCACCGAGCCCACTGCTGACATCCCAAGGGAAAAGATTCAAGGCTACCATCTGGATGAACCCAAAAGAGGAAGCCTGGAGGCAGTGAGCCAGACGCCTGGACCGCAGAGGGCCTTTTCTCCAGCCGCCTGTCAATGCCACTGCAAGCACATGGAGAGATGGGCACGTGGCCTGGGGAGTGACACATTGGAAGTGGAGAAACCAAACGTTTACAACCCAGACCTATACAGAAGCAAAGTCAATAATATCACCATAGAAGATGAGCTCCCGTCTCTTCCATCAGAGCCATTTAAAATGAAGCATGAGATTTTAAAAGAGCCTTGGAAAGAAAGTACAGAGGGGAAAAAAGGTTTTTCTACATACACGCCTGAAGGAAGTGAGCCAAAGTCAGAAGATACGGATTTTGAGAATAAAGATGATTATGATAGAGATGGAACCTGCCATAGTCAAGGTACCGTATATAAGATCTTGTAGTGTTTTAGATAAGCCAGTCCTCAAGCGATGGGAGATAGGTGTCCAAGGGGGAAGTGGTCACTAGTTGTATGACCTCTGAATGGGAACTACCTACCCTCACCATGTGTTTAAAACCAAAGGTCACAGGCCTTGGTCTGAAAATTGGAGTAGCTCAGCTGTTGTCCGCCCAGACAATGGAGTGTGACTGGATCATCAAGGCACCTCTGCCACACTGGCCATGATCTGGCGGGGGCTGTGTGCTCTTACGCAGTAGATGCAGAGTCTGGCACCAAGGGGAAATGGTTTTCTCTTGCACTAGGTAGGTCAGGTGCATCAAGCTGGTTAGAGTAGAGCAGCTTTGGGGCGTCCGAGGCCTAGTATAAGTGCTGTTGATTTGCAGGAACTCCAAAGACAGAAATAATGTTGGTCTTTATTAAAGTGAGCATAGAAAACAACATCATCAAAACCCTGATATAATGCATTTGGTTTAAACTTTCAGTAAAAATAATAGTTTCAGGTAACTAAAATTTTTTTATGGATTTTTGTTTGTTTTTTGGGTTTTGGGGGAGGTTTTTGTTTTATTTTTGGGTTTTTTTTTTTTTTTTTTTTTTTTTGTGTGTGTGTGTGTGTGTGTGGTATTGGGGTTCCTGGAAACCCTTCTACCTCCAGGCTACACTCCCAGACCTAGTTTATATTTTTTTATTTGGAAACAGGGTCTCTTAAGCCAGTAAGGCTGGCTTTGAACCTGCGCAGTCCTCCTGTCTCCGCCTCCCAAGCGTGGGGATTACAAGCCTGCGCCACCATGCCCAGCTTTCTTATGTTTTAAAATAAGGACATCTTAGATAAAGGTTCAAATTAGAAGAAATTTCAAAATGTTAAGGAAAATATTTATGTGACCCTGAAATTCTGAATGCTTTGTAGGAATATAATACAATGATCAGGGATTCTGAAGAACATCAACAAATGAGTTTTACCTGTTATTTTTATTTTTTTCAGAACCAAGAGGGCATATTAGGATGAACAGCAGTAGTTCATTTACTCCTGCCATTATCAAAAACAAAAAACAATCCTGTTGATGTCTCTCCACCTTTGGTGTCCGTCACTGTGATAACTGCGTATCTGGGAAGGAATAGTTATGAACCCAAGGAAGGAATAGTTAGTTATGGCTAGCCAGGATTGAGACTGGGAAGCCGAAGCTTTGTGGAATTGTGGCCCCCACAACCCAGAAGGAGCCAGCCTTCCTCCCCACTCCAGAATACCAAGCGTCATACCATATGACAAATTACAAAGCCCACATTACTCTTTGAACCCTATTGTGGGGCAAATCAAATGAGTACAGAGTACATATGACTTAGAAGAGTCACCCTCCTCCCAGTTCTCCTCACTTTAGTCAGAGCAGAGGAGTCCAAACCCAGATAGCCCTGTGCGAACTGGTGACGGATGGTTTTAAATACTTTGCAGACCTTGCAGGGGGTCTTCTACACCGGACGAGTGGGAGAGGTGGTGCAGGGAGGGCGTCCCTACTCTGGAGATGAGAAATCTGCAGTCCTGAAGAAGCAGTAACTCACCGGCATACCTGCCAGAACTACCCTCTCGGGGCTTTAAATCCAGAATAATACATTTAAATTAAATCCAGAATAAAAGCTAAATTTTCTGTTGAGACAGACCTGTGGGACTCAGAATGATCTTGGCAAACCCCACCCCCCGAGCCTCCTCTCCCTTCCAGTGCCTCTGTGTGTCCAGAATGCCCTCCCCCATGCCTCCTCCCTTTGCTGGGTGCTTCCCTCTGCACTCCTACTTAGGGAGGTCCTCCCTTCTCAGTCCTTGTCTAGGTACTTGTTTCCTTCTCTTTTCAGCACTTGTTACAGTTTATAATTGTAGTCACTTATAGCTGCTGCTTCCTGTCTTCCCCCATGACACTGTAAGAACCCTGAGGTCCCAGGCCAGTGTGTTGTTTATTCTTGAGTCCATCAGGCCCAGCAAAGCCATCGTAAGGGCTCTGCAGCTCCCTGCGGGACTTGCACAGGCAGAGTGAAATCTCCACTTTCCAAGGATAGACATTCCTTGTCTTCACATCAAGAAAAGAGGACCGTAGCCCTGGGTCTCAGGCATTCACTCCCTGTTCACTCCCTGTCTTGCTGGCAAGGGGAACTATGAAGATCCATTTCACATTGATAATTAACTTTCACCATTACTTAAACTTGAAAGAGTGAGTTGCGTTTCCATTTTTCACATGAGTCGGGCCTCTTATCTTTGCTGTTTTGAGACTCCCTTCTTTTCTCATCAATATCCTCCTCTTACTGGTTTCATGTTTCATAGACTGTTTCTTCAAATGTGTCACAGCATATAATGTTCAGTTTCCTGTTGTCCAGCATTCCAGTGAGAGGTGTGGCCGCTCATCTTCTGTTACTCGTGGATACACAGAAAAACGTTGCCTCTCTTTTTTGTTGCTGAGCATGATGTAAACTCTTAGTAGATGACTTGTATTCGTTGCCTCTGAGTAGGATTTGCCTTTAGGGCTTAACTAGGTTCTCCTGAAAATAGAAGATATGGTAATTAATATTCAACTTAAGATAAATTAGCACACAGTGGGCTAATAAAAGACCAGAAGACAGATCTGGATGTTCTAATCTCTCAGATCACTATTATCTCCCAGTTGCCTAATTCATTTTTGTTTTTCTGACCTCTATTCCCAGACTATCCAGGGAAGTACTCTGAAGAGGAGAGCAAGAGCTCGGCGTCCGGCATGGCGGGCGATCTTGGGGACGACCCACAGGAGACCCGTGCTCCCACCATTGCTCAGCTGCTGCAGGAGAAAACCCTCTACTCCTTCTCAGAGTGGCCCAAGGTACCTCCCAGAGCTTGCATTCTCCACCCAACATTCTCAGCTCCGCTTCCTTGATTTCACACCTGAGAACGTGTTTCCACGAAACAAACTTGGAGAAGGCTCTTCAGTATCTTTAAAAAGTAGTAGTTGTGCAACACATTATACACACTTGACTAATCTACAAGATAAAAGTGCCTGGTTGTCCTCATATTTATAGCACTTTTACAGCGCTATGAGTTGACTCTTCACTGTCTAGATGATGAGATTTATTTTAAGGTTTATAAAGCGAGGACATTTGAGTACTCATTTCTGATCAGCTTCTTCTGCTGAGAAAACCTGACCTTGATCTCAGGAGACTTTGTGGATTTGTACACCTCCCTGCTTGTTTCTCAGAGCTGTTATCTTTCTCCCCAGGATCGAGTGATAATTAACCGCCTGGATAACATCTGCCACGTGGTATTAAAGGGGAAGTGGCCCTCCAGCCAGCAGTATGAGCCCTCGCCGTCGGGCACGCTGCCCACCCCTGTGTTAGCCAGCAGCGCTGGTGCTCGGAGCAGCCTCTCGGAGCCAGAAGCAGCCGAGCACAGCTTCAGCAGTGGTGCAGCCTTGGCAGCCCAGATCCAGAAGGTGAGGCCGCAAGGATGGAAGACCAACAAAGCAGAGTGATGGCCACGGTCCACTCAACAGAGTCACTGAACAGAAGCTGGCTTTCGGTCAAGCCATTGGTGTTAGATGAGGAATTGAGATTTTATCCTGTAGGCTGTGGAAAGCCATTGAAGGCTTTGGATCAGAGAAGTGCATGGTGAAAGGAGGGTTTTGCAGCTCAGCTGGAGTCTGCCGGTTGGCAGGAGAGGTGACAGGAGAAGAGGGGGGCCAGGAAAAAGAAGGTTGTAGACTGTAGAAAGGAACAGCCTTGGTGCTGACAGGTTGATGACTAGTGGGATGTGAGGAGACGTGAAGGGATGGATGCCTGTGAGAACAGTGGCAGCTGCAGAAGTTAGGAGACCAAGAAGGCAAGAGGGAGCGTTTCTGTGGAAGGCAGTAGGTTTTAGTTGAGGTAAGTTTTTAGCACACTGGTTCTCACTTTTGGCTACACAGTAGCATCAGCTGGGGACCTTGGAAAGCTCCTGATTCTGACAACTGGCCTGGGGTATGGCCTGGGTATTGGGTGTTTTTGTTTTTGTTTTCCAACTGCCCACATGATTCAATGTAGAGTTGAGGCTGAGATTCCCTGAGTTACAGTCTTGCAACTGCAAGTGTGGTCCTTAGACCAGCAGCTTTGACAATATCTGGAAACCTGTTAAAAAGGCAGGCTCTCAGGCTCTACCCCAGCCCACCATAGCAGAATCTGCACTTTAACAAGTCATTCAGGTGGTTTGGCACTAACATTTGAGGAGGCTTGAGTCGAAGATCTTAAGATGTCTAGAAGTAATACAAAGCCTGGAGGAGGAGCTGGCCTTCAGCCATAGAGTGGCATTCAAACCTCTTTTGCCATGTGTGTGTTCACAGGAGAGCTTCTTAGCTCCAGTATTCACAAAAGATGAACAAAAGCACAGACGTCCCTATGAGTTTGAGGTGGAGAGGGATGCCAAGGCTCGGAGCCTAGAACAGTTCTCTGCCACCCACGGGCACCCCCCCATCGTCCTCAATGGCTGGCATGGGGAGTCAGCTATAGACCTCTCCTGCTCATCAGAGGGGTCCCCAGGAGCCACATCCCCTTTCCCAATCAGCGCCAGCACCCCTAAGATCGGGGCTGTCGGTTCACTTCAAGGAGCCCTTGGCATGGACTTGTCTGGGATTCTGCAAGCTGGCCTGATCCACCCAGTGACTGGACAGATCGTCAACGGAGGCCTCAGAAGAGATGATGCCGCCACGCGGAGGCGGCGAGGGAGGCGGAAACATCCCGAAGGGGGGCTGGACCTCATCTTTCTGAAGGAGCAAACACTTCAGGCAGGAATCTTGGTGGGTATCTGAGACTTCTGAGTAAAAACATTGGCCTTTCTACACAGAGAAACAGCCCCTGTTCCTCAGACACCAAGTATTTTTGCTTATGGATCTTTCATCCCTATTTCAGCTGTTTTACTTATTTTCTGTTATAAGATGCCCTCTGTCTTTCATAGAAAGATACTGACCAACTAATGGCCCTTAATCTGCATACAGCAAGGAGAAATGAGCCAGGAGGTCGTGTCATTTCAGATAGAAGCAAACCAAAGCCTCCAGGGTTTCAGAAGAGCCACTGGCAGTGAGAGGGCAGAGCAAGATGACCGGTCGCCTTGTGTTTCTTAGCAGGGTGCGGCTGTCCTGCAGCTGCGTGCACAAGAGTCGGGCCTGGCTGAACGCTGGTCCTGGCTGCACTGCTTGGTGTCGGGTGGCATCATCATGCTGCGGAGCCTCGGTTTGACCGCGTAAAGCTACTGCGGAGGCTTGCAGTGATGATGCCGAAATGGCCCCAGCGTAGTACCTTCCAAACTCAAGGAGACCGTTGTAAACACTGGGAAGAGGTCAGAAACTGTGTACCTGGCCAGGAAAAAAATCCCCTTTAGACTCTGCTTTGTGCTTAATGTCATTATTTTAAGTTTTCCCACTTACTGGATTTTGAGCCTCAGAACAATCACATTGCATGTTTTGTAAGTGTGTGGGGGGGGGGGTGCTGAACCCAGGGCATTCTACGTCCAAGCTACCCCTTTTTTTATTTGGTATTTGGAAATAGAGTCTTGCTTAGTTGCTGAGAATGACTGTGAACCTGTGATCTTCCTGTCTTGGCCTTCCCAAGTATTGGGATTATGGGTGTGCATCATCGTGCCCAATTTGTTTTCTAATTTTTGTGTGTCCGTGTGTGGTACTAGAGATTCAAGCCAGGGACATTCTACTTCTGAGCTATACACCCCCACCCCACAGTCCTATTTATTTTTTTAATTTAGAAACAGTGTCTCACTAAGTTGCTAACAGCCTCATTAAGTTGCTAGGGCTGGCTTTGAACCTGCAATCCTCCTGTCTCCGCCTCCCATGAACTTGGATTATAGGTGTATGCCATGACACTTAGCTTTTCCTGATTTTAAAAGGAATGATGATGATGATAATAATAATAATAATAATAATAATAATAATAATAATAGGCAGTATTGAGTGCCTTGGTATGTGCAAGGCACTCAATACTGCCTATTGAGTATTGAGAAAACTCAAGTTCCCACGATTGTCCTCTTTGATTCTCATAACAGTCCTATGAAGATAAATGTTTTATAGATGAGAAAACAAGTGTAAAGCATTAAATGGTTTGCCCAAAATTACCCACCTGCCAAGCGGCAGAGAAACCAGGACCTTGTGCTTCGGGTGGCGAGAGCTTTACTTCTCTGTGATGTTATTTAAGATTTGTCTTCTCTCAGACTTTTAGACACTTTGGGAAGCTGAAGTGTAGGTTCTTTCCTTGCCCGGTCCTATAAGCTCTGTGTGTGAGTGTGAGTGTGTGTGTGTGTGTGTGTGTGTCTGTGTGTGTGTGTGTGTCTGTGTGTGTGTCTGTCTGTGTGTGTGTGTGTGTGTGTGTGTGTGTGTGTGTGTGGTACTGAGGGTGGAACCCGGGGCTTTTCTACCTCTGGGCTATACTCCCAGACCTATTTTATTTGGAAGCAAGGTCTCACTAAGTTGCTGAACGTCTCACTAAGTAACTGAGTCTGGCTTCGAACCTGTGTGATCCTTCTGTCTTGGCCTCCCAAGTACTGGGATTACAAGCGTGTACCACCACGCCCGTCTCCTACAAGCTAACTTTTTTTTGGTACTGGGGTTCCTGGAAACCCTTCTAGCTCTAGGCTACACTCCCAGACCTAGTTTTATACTTTTTTATTTGGAAACAGGGTCTCCTAAGCCAGCACAGCTGGCTTCGAACCTGCGTGATCCTTCTGTCTCTGCCTCCCAAGCAAGGGGATTACAAGTGTGCGCCACCATGTCTGGCCTCCTACAAGCTAATTTTAAGAGGTTTTGTTTTGTTTTTGCTGTACTGGGGATTAAACCAGGGACATTCTACGCTGGGCTATATTCCCCAGCCCTTTTGTTTAATTTTGAGATAGGGTCTTGCCAAATTGCTGAGGTTGGCCTTGAACTTGTAATCCTTTGGCCTCAGCCCCTCCAAGTAGCTGAAATTACAGGTATACACTACTGTACCCAGTTTTTTTTAGTGGTGGTACTGGGGATTAAACTTAGACATTATACCTCCAGCCCCTTTTTATTTTTTGTTTTTGAAACAAGATCTCACCAGGTTGCTGAGTCTTGCTACACTGCTGAGGCTGATCTTGAACCTGTGGTCCTCCTGTCTCAGCCTCCCAAGTACTGAGATTATAAGCGTGCACAACCATGCCCAGCTGTGAATACATTTTTAAAAGTACAAGGCCTCCCTGTGCTTAGGAGGCTGAGACAGGAGGATCGTGCAAGTTCGAAGCCAGCCTCAGCTGGTTTAAGAGACCCTGTTTCCAAATAAAATATAAAATAGGTCTGGGAGTGTAGCCCGGAGGTAGAAGGCCCCTGGGTTCCATCCCCAGTACCACCAAAAAATAAAAAATAAAAAAAATACAGGGCCATGATTTCTCTGTAATGTTAATTGTATTTCAATGCTGTGATATTTTTTAAACTTAATGCCCCCTCTTTTTTTTAGCACTTATGTTTTATAAGTAGACTCATTATAGACATTGCTAAGACAGAGACAAGTAAGAAGCTTTCAGAGTGTACAGGAGGAAGAGTGAGCAGATCCCAGCGTGGCATTTTCTGTCATGGGAGAGAGCCATGTGCAGGACAGGAGCCAGTGTGGTCTGGGATGGTGGGTGAATCAGAGCAGCCAGGATGGAGTTGAAGTCCACCATGTAGACAGGGGGAGAAGGAGGAGGGAACGCCCAGCGTGTATGGGAGTGTGGGACCCTCATTCAAACACCCCAGCAGGGGTAGCAAGGTGGGGACCAATGGAAAGGTTCAAAGCACACCTTATGCATTTAACTTGTAGGAACTAGTTTTCGTTGTGTTATGATTAACACATACTTGTTTTTGTTTCATGCAGGAAGTCCATGAAGATGCAGGGCAGGCCACCCTGAGCACTGCACTCCCCGAAGGATCAGGACCTGCTTCCTCAGCCCCCGAGTCAGCAACACCTACCAACAGCCAGGCCGAGAAAGCCGTCCCCAGCAAGAGCCTGCTCGACTGGCTGCGGCAGCAGGCTGACTACTCCTTAGACATTCCTGGCTTTGGGGCAGTAAGTGTTTGTTGATGCTGCCTAACACCTTGCTGGCTTGGGGCTGGTTTTGATTAGTATGTGCATTTGGGAGAAATACATGTTGATTGAGAACATAATTTTGCAAAGTTTAAATTTTGGTAAATCCCTCCAGTAACAGAAATCACAGCCCATGTCAACACTGTGCCAAGAAGTCGACATGCAAAATCCTAAGAGGCCAGAACCTGCCTGTGTTGAGGCTTCACCACCCCCCAAATGACCACATGATAGGACAGGCTCACAGAGAAGTCCTTAGGTTGCGGACACTCTACCACTTGATGAAAATTTTCCAAGTTAATACATTACTACTTTTCTTTGATGGGGATTCTGCTCTTGGTTTGCGGTGGCTGCTTTGGGACGTTCAGGTGATCTTGCTGCCTTTACTCTAAGTTCTTCTCATAGGAGTACTTTAGGAAGGCTCCTGAGCACTGATATTTGTCTTGACTTTTCTTTTCTCACTTGTTCACCTGCCCCACCACTCGCTATGACCTGGGTACATCTTTCCAGTAAGCTGTGCAGTGAAGGACACACAGGAAAGAAAAGAACAAGTTCACAGGTGCACACTCTACAAAGACCCACAAAGCCAGCCAGGCGGTAGCCATAGAGAGGATCGAGAGGGCTAGGGGATCAGCAGTGCCCTGGAAGGCGGGGGCCTGCGCAGCCTGTTCCCAGCCAGCTGCAGGAACACTGCAGCTTCAGGAGAGAAGGCCTGCGTGGGGCCATGGTGGGGTCCTGTGCAGAGGACTCGCGGTGAGGAAGTAACACTACCCTCATCAGAAACTTCTTCATTGTGTGTGACACAATGCTTTGTAATACGGGTCTCCATTTGCTCCTAGAATTTTTCCGACAAACCAAAGCAGAGGAGGCCACGCTGTAAAGAACCTGGAAAATTAGACGTCAGCTCACTGAGTGGAGAAGAGAGGGTTCCTGCTGTCCCTAAGGAGCCAGGACTGAGGGTAGGAAGAGGGTCACGGTGTGGGGGGCAGGGCAACACCCTGGTTTCACCATGCCTGGCGCACTTGGGAGAAAGCCCCAGCTGGGAGGTGGAAGCTGGGCGACAGCTCCCAGCACGTGAAATCGACAGGCAGGATAAGTGCTGTCTGGGGCATTTTTGAGCAGTGCTGGGACTACCCATGGTCACCTTTTTTAACCTTTAACTCCTAAATAGCTGTTAAGCCATTCCTATGGCTTGATATTTTCCTGTTTGTATAGTTATAGGGAAAAGAAGCTCTAACCCTCAGCAGTTTTCCAGTGTTTCACAAAGCTCATTATTGGAAATTTTCATTTCCTACCTACATCTTCTTTACTAAGACGTAAGAAATTACTTCCTAGTGCATTCCCACTGGCAATGAAAAGCAGCTGACTCTAAACACAGCCCTCTTCCTATTATAGACTTCAAAGACATCTGCCGAATACTTGGAGTATAACAAATCTGAGTTAATTATAGTTTACAGATGAGTACAAATCTGGAATAGAAAAGTCATAACCTCTAGGGGGCAGCAATAGCATTTCATCCGAAAACATGTTGAGCCGAGCAAATTGCTTATCAGTGAGCGTTTAACCTCTCAGAGTGCATCCTGCCCAAGTAGCAGCTTACGAGGAGCCTCCCCCCCCAGGAGCCCTTCCCCCCCAGGCTGCTCCTTAGCCACCTCACCAGCACTTTGCGGCCGCAGCGTCCCTGAGCCTAAGTTCCTGTCTTGATTGGGACTGCTTGACTGTGATTTATTTCATTTGTGAAAGACCACCCTCCCTCGTCCTTGCCTCCTTGAACAGAAAGGAGCCATTTACTGTCTCAGGGAACATGTCGCCAGCTTCATCACTGTCCAGCAGCTCCATTAGACTGTACTCACAGCTGCAGCCACTAGGAGAGGCCTGGGCCCAGTCTCAGGAGTGTCACAGCGGAAAAGCCGTCCCCCTCTCCCCTCTCTTGCTTTATTCTTAGAAAATGTACTTTCTAGCCTTGTGTTGGGCCTGCCTGTGCTGTGCAAGCTGACACAGCTCCTGTTCTCACCATCTCCTTACTCAGCCTTCCCTCGCGTCTCAGTGCACAGCACACACGGTGCGGTCATCAGGGAAGGGCCTCTGGATCTTTCCTGGCTGGTCAAGTTTGTCTCACGTTACTTAGAAGTCAGTGTTTGTCCCTCTCCTGCCGACACTGAGCCTTGCCAAAAAACCGATTTCTAAGCTGTTCTTGCCAGCCAGCCTTATCCCAGAGATGCCTTTCCCTTCTTTCTTAAGTAAACATCTCTGCCTCAGAGGTCCTTTCTCTGTGGTAAGGCAGGAAGGAAGCACTTGTCCGCCTGGTCCTCAGATGCTCAGCCTTCCCAGCAGGAGCCGGGCGACAGGCTCCACTTGGCTCCTGGGGCACCTCTTGTCTCCCACAGCTGCTCCTGGGACGGGAGCCCTGGGGGCAGACTGCACCTCTTGCTCCCTATGGAAACTCTTAGTCTGTTCTGGCTGCTGTAACAAAAGACTTACAGGCCACAGAAACTCAGTTCTCACAGTTCTGAATGCTGGGAAGTCTGAAGTCAAGATGCCTCCAGATCTAGCACCTGGTGCGGGCCTGATCCACAGACAGCCATCTTTTTGCTGTGTCCTCACATGGAGGACTTCAAGGTCTCAGGGAAGCAGGAAACCCACCCATGAGGGCTTGGTCCCTGTGATCTAGTCACCCCAAAGCCCTCACTTCTTTACATCTTTGGGTAGGATTTCAGTATAAGAATTTGAGGTGACACAGAAACACTGCTCCTTCTAGAAGTAGATTAAAATCCCAAAGGGCACTTCTTTCTTCCTTTGGGTTCATGTTCCTTTCTGCTGTGTGGCTAGATGAGGTCCACAGACTTGGCACACTCTCCACAGAAGTCCAGTGGGACCGCGCTGTACAATGCCCGATACATAGCTGCTGCTCATTAACTGGATGTGCACACACATAGATTTAATATCGTTTACATATGTAAGTTATGCATGTATATATAGTCTTTGGGTTTTTTCTGAGCCATCTGACAAAAAATGGCACATATGACTCATCACTTCTAAATACTCTGGCATAAAGAACATTTCCCTATGTAATTAATGCCATTATAATGCATGTGATTTTTTGTGTGCGTGCATGCGTGTGTGTGTGTGTGTGTGTGTATGTGTGTGTGTTAGTGTTACTGGGGATTGAACCCAGGGGCATTCTACCTTTGAGTTACACCCCAACCTGATTTTCTTTTTATTTTGAAACAGAGTCTCACTAGGTTGATGCGAGTCTTGCTACTTGCCGAGGCTGTCCTCAAACCTGCAACCCTCCTGTCTCGGCCTCCCAAGTACTGAGATTACAGGCATGTGCCACCATGCCCAGCTAATTTTTTTTATTTTTTTAGAATAAGGGAACTCTCCCTCAGGAAGGATTAGTTCTTTGAGCCGTTGGAGGATGAGAGTGGTAAGGATCATTAAGCAAAATTTGTCATCGCCTTGCATATTCAGATTGGACTAGTTATTCCAAAAATGCCTTTCAGAGCTGGCTTTTTCTTGGCTTGGTTTGGTTTTAGGAATTTAAATGAGGAGCCACACGTTGCATTTGGTGGCAGGTCTCTTAACTCACTATTTGTTGGAGGAACCAACCAAACTTCCTGGGAGGAGTAAGGAAGCTCGGCCAAAACCTTTCTCTTACCTCTATCCAAGAGTTGGGAAAAATGCCACCACATGGATGCAGATGTTCTTGGGCTGGAACCCCCATGCAGTCCTCTAGAAAAGCTCCTTGGCACCCAGTGTTGCCTGAACGTAAGGACGGCCTTTGCTTTCTCTGCCCTCTCCAGGCCTCCCCTGGAAGAGGAAGGAGGTTTGCTCCCAGGGTATAATTACCAGGAGGGCGCACTGCCAACGCCTGATTTGGCCGCCGCTGTGTGTGGTCGCCAAGCTGCTGGGAGGGGCACCTGCTGGGGTGGGCAGCAGCTGGGTGGCTGGAGTGACCCTCCTCCCACTGGAAGTGGTAAGCGCCAGCGTCCTCTGCCAGCAATCCCTTGCTGTGTGTAGATGAAGAGCTCTCTCTTCTCTTCATCCTCAGACGTTTCTGCTGTTACTCTTCAAAGGGAAAAGACGACAGGTCTGTGCTGTCTTAAGCTCTTGTTTCTGCGTGGGCCCAGCATTCTCTCTGCATCTGAGGCTTTCGTTTTTGGATCTGGTGCCTGAGGAGTGCTCCATGCCCTTAGGGGCAGGGCCAGGGAGGGCAAAGATCCTGCAGGGCATCAGTTGGTCTTAAACAAGTTGTCTAGTCCTAGACACCTGGTTGAGGAACTCAGATCATGTTCAAGATCTTATTTATAGGAGATTGTTTGAAAATAAGGTGGAGGTTTTACTTCACAAAGCCCTGAGCTGTTTTCTTCCTAACAGAAAGACTTTGAGATTGAACGTGCCTTCCCAGTGGAGAGTCACAGGGGAAGAGCTAGAAAGGGAATGTGTGTGGGGATAACAGAAGAGGCTTCCCAGCACCTGTCCCCAGCGCGTGGTGGGGAAGAGACCTCAGAGAAGCCTCGAGGTAGAGTTGTGCTTCCCTGACCAGGGCCCCAGGCCAAGGTCGTGTGTCAGCAAGGCCCAGATTGCACGGTGTAGTTAGAGTACCTGGCCCTGAACAAGATGGCTTGCATTGGTGAGCTCAAAACAGACCATTAAAAAAAATTGTTCTTTTAGCCTGGCCCCCTCTATCAGATATCTTTTCAGAAACAAGGGCAGCCAGAACTTTCTCCCCAGTGCCAGAGTGGTCACTTGCCCAGCACACTTCAAGGCCAGCCAACCTAGCACTTTGCAGGTGGCTGTTATGTGGGAATAAGAGAGACATACTGTGGGGTAGGAAAAACCCTGGGCTGGGAGCCACAGGGCCTGGGCTCTGGCCCCAACCAGCTGTGTCTCGGGCAGTCCTTTTCTCTCTGTGAAAGGGAAGCAAAACTCAACATGGCTGAGAAGTTTCATCCAGCTCTATGATACTAAACCAAGGCTTTTTGAGAAGAAGTTTCCCCTCCAAGTTGCCATCATAAAGCTTTTTGACCATGGTGGACTGTTTTTTGTTTTTTGTTTTTTGTTTTTTCTTGAATATTCTTTGGGAAATTGAAGTACATATGTAAGAATTAAAAAAAATAAAAACTCTGTTTGAGGACTCAGAAACGTTAAAATACCCAAATTTTCACACACCTGTGGATCTCTTAAGTTCTCTGAAGCAGCTGTTCTGCTCACTCTCCCGGCGCTCTCACTCTGCAGTGGAGCACTTGGATTGCGGCCTGGCGCGTGGCAGATGCTTCTTTCGTGGCAGCCCGCTGCTCTGCCGCCGCTACTGCCCCTTCCTGAGCTCCTCTCAGCCCGCTGCCCCGCCACACACCGCTTCCCACCCGGGAGACCGCCCGTCCCCGCTGCTGAGTTTGTAGGTCAGTCCTTGGGAAGATGGTAAAGAGATTTCTTAACTGCTTTTGGTCACTAGCTTCCCTTCATTTCTCTCCATGTTCTGTAGGACTCCAGGCCCTACTAGGGTTTTTCTGGCCTTTCTGGTATTTCTTGGGAAGACCCACACCTTTTATGGCTCAGGTGTCTTTTCCTTTGAGGAGTACAGCCAGGTCCCTGCCTCTGATCCTCAGTGACAAGGAGGCTCTGAGCAGGCGGCGCCTCGGCTGCTTCTCGCCAGATCCCCCTACTTGACTTGAGGCAGGGAAGGCATTGCACGCTGGGGAGTCTGAAAGGTACCAGATGGAATTGTAGAGGCAAGGAGCTCCCCTGCCTCTGGTGACTGAGTCAGTCTCCTGTCCCAACACCACTCCACAAGCCCTGCGTTCCAGGCTAATGGCCACCTGCATCCCCAGCACAAAGCCAGTGTCAGGAGGCCCATGAAGGCCACTCCAAACTGCTTTCATCAAACTTGCCATCACTAGAATCCAGGGAAGGTGGTAAAGTGATACTAGTCTTGTAACAGGTCCCAAGGAAGGAGACACCAGGCAGCACGGACCACTGCCCTTCAGTGTGGCTGTGAGCACCGTGTCCTAAAGGAATGGCTCCCTTCCTCTGGGGAAAACATTTTTCTCTTTATATGGAATTCTTCACATCATCTGTGAAACAGATTCAGAGATAGATGCAGGGTAATTACAATGGTTTGTTTAATTAGCTCTCCACAACCAGACCATATGCTCCAGGGAAGAGTTTCCAGCTGCCCCGCAGAGCTCCCAAGCCCCCTTCTCAGAGGCTGCAGCCTCTGCCTTCCTCACCACCACGCCGTCTCCTGCGCACCACCCGGTCAGGGCAGTCCGCTGTCCTCTGTGACCGCAACAGAAGCCTCCTGGTGTGTGAGAGGGTCTCCTGATCAGGAAGGACCAGATGTGTGGTCGAAACAAGCTGTGCATCCCCGTGAGCTAAAGTGTAGACTATGGAGCTCCTGGCTCAACAGAGTTGGAAAGTAAAGCTCCAAAGAGAAGGAAAATAGACGGCCTTCCTTAGGGGAAGCCAGAGCATCACTGGCGTGGGTGGCATCTCACACGTTGCCCTTCAGGGTCCAGAGGGGAGCGGAGCATACACACAGTTCCTAACCAGTATCCTTGCTTCTTGTCCTTTTTCACTAAAACTGACAGGCTAACTGACCTGCCCTGAACCCACAGCTAGCGTTGCCACACAAGCCCCCCGCACACACTCTGTTGCTTCATACAGACCTTTATTGTCGTGAGGAAGGTGCATGTTGGTGGTGAAGGGTCCTAGGCACGAGACCCAGGGCCGCTTGGTGCTGGCCGCCAGCTCCTGGGTTCTGCCATCTTCTCAGACAGGAGACGGCGCTCTCGCCAGTGAGCAGCACGAGCATTCCTGCCTGGCAGGTTCCCGGGTGGCTCCCGGGCCCCAGGTACACTTGGCCTCTGGGCTGGGGGTGCTCCTTCCACGGACGCCCTTCATGGAGCTGGGGACAGACAGGCCAGTGCAGAGCCCAGTCATCCAGTAACCCTCCGCATCTTGTGTTTCTCTGTCTCCTCTCAGGGGTTTCTTCCAGACAACAAATTCAATCACACCCTGGCTGATCCTGTTCTTGGGGATGTGGGTCCCCGCAGGAGGGGGAGACGGCCTCGGAGTGACCTCCTGAAAGCTCCCGCCATCGTGGCAGACTCTCCCTCTGGAATGGGGCCGCTGTTCATGAATGGGCTGATTGCAGGGATGGACCTGGTGGGACTGCAGAACGTGAGAAATATGCCAGGCATCCCCCTCACTGGGCTGGTGGGCTTTCCCGCCAGCTTTGCCACTATGCCTACGGGCGAAGAGGTCAAGAGCACCTTGAGCATGCTGCCCATGATGCTGCCGGGCATGGCCGCGGTGCCCCAGATGTTTGGTGTTGGAGGGCTCCTCAACACACCGATGGGGGCCACCTGCTCGTCCACAGCCCCGGCATCTCTCTCAAGCACAACAAAAAGTGGCGCAGCGGCCACGGAAAAGACTGCAGAGGACAAGCCAAGCAGCCACGAAGCGAAAACAGACACGTTAGCTGAAGATAAGCCTGGTCCTAGCCCATTTTCTGATCAGTCTGAACCCACAATAACTGCTAGTAGTCCTGTGGCTTTTAACCCGTTTCTCATCCCAGGAGTGTCTCCCGGACTTGTTTACCCATCCATGTTCCTCTCCCCGGGCATGGGCATGGCCCTACCAGCCATGCAACAGGCCAGACACTCTGAAATAGTCGGTCTGGAGAGCCAAAAGAGGAAGAAGAAGAAAACAAAGGGGGACAATCCGAACCCCAACCCAGAGCCTGCTCCCAGCGGCGAGAGGGAGCCAGGCAGCAGCGAGAACGGCACCGAGCCCTGCGCCCCTTCGCCCCCAGAGCGAGAACACGGGGTGCAGGCCGGGGGAGGGGGCCGCAGGGCCCCCCTCAGTGACACCAGTTAGGACTTGTCATTGGAGAAGCGATGTGACTTGTAAGTTTCTTATCCCATAAAGGTTTGTTACTCCCTCACTTCACCTTCATGAGAACCTGTGTTTCCATAAGTAATATGACCTACCTGATCCTGTCTGAGAACTAAGGTGACAGATGTTAATAGTTGCAGGGTCTTGCCACTTAATTAGATAAGTGTTGTCTCCCTCGTCCAGGAGGCACAGAATGCTCATTCTGTTACCCCGTTGTCCATTCCAGCAGTCGTAGCTAATACAGTACTTGGTGACACGCCCTGACCCCTTCTCTTCCAAGTTTCCCACCTACCTACCTGAGGAAGAAAATGGCAAAAGAAAGCTGTCTAGGAATTTACCACTGAAGGGCCGGAGACCAGAGACAAAGAGGAGCTCTTTTTTCCTTGAGCTGAGTCAACTAGGAAGAATGTAATGCGGAAACCAAAAAGCCCAGAAAAAGGAAGTGCTGGTGCATATTTTTTAGTTAAATATATCCCTATTTTATCATGATCACTGAGTAGTATAGTCTGAAGTATATAATTAATGGTTGAAAATGCATATGTTGATTTCTTTATAAAAATCAAAAACCTTACTGGTAATAATGTGATTTCCCCCTTCACAGTTTTTCAGACACCTGCAGCAAGAAGAAATACTGGCTTGACTAGGCATTAATTTACGTATCCATATTTGTATCATTCCTCTCCCCGGTTAAAAGAAAGCTCCGCTCACCTGAGTGACTAAGGCAGGGGCCGGTAAAGCACCTTAGGCTGCTTCATAAGCACGTGGCTAGCACCCTGTGCGCTTCATTCTCTCAACAGCTTCTCTTGCCTCTCCATGTTTAAGGAATCCTAACAGATTTTTATTTTGTATTTCCTTCCCCCAAGAATAAGGCTTTGCTTATTTTGTAAAAAGATAGTCGCTCATCATTTGCTAGGTTATTTGAGGTTTGTCAAAATGTGAATACCACCTGTCATACTACAACTGTGAAAAATTACCTCCCCTCTATTTTTTTCTTTACTTTTTTTCTATCATACAATTGAGGCCAGATTCCAAATTATCAGCCAGCCAAGACTGCTGCCCGGCAACCATGTCCTCTGTCCTTCCCCGGCTTCTCGGTGTCCAGGATCCAAGCAGGGCAGCACCTGCCCGGCAGCACTTCCCGTTTCCATGGCCTTCCCACTCAGCCACGCCCCTCCCGGTGGCCTTCTCCTTCAGGAACACGGAGACTTGAGAGGTGCTCGCAGTTCAGCAGCTGGGGCACAGGGCTCACAGGTGGTGGCAGTATTGCAAGTGTTACTAGTACCAGTTTCACTTTCTGTTGTCACAATTAACTGTATTATTGTTTCTGTTACGGTTTTGCTAATTTATCAGAAGGTCCAAAAGCTTGGCATAACTTTCAGTTTGCATTATTTATTTATGATGCTTTTGTCATTGTCTTTTATACATTTGGGATTATTAATTATGTAAATCTTAAAATGAGCATCTCAAAGAAGTCTGTTAATCACGACCGGAGGGAAAAATCAGGTGTATTTCAAACAATGGAGTCCCAGTTTTATGAATCAGAGATATAAATTAGAAATTCTATAACTGATCCTATAAGAAGAAAGAATCCCATAATTGAATAAATCTTATTTAATGGCATTCTTGTAGTGTAGATGGTCTATAACGTTGACGACAGATTTCTTAGAAATGCTGCTCTCTATTTAACTAACATTTTGTTTGTTCAGTTTTGCCTCCAGTGGAAGCAGAAAGGATTTTTTCAGCTGTTAAATCCTAAAAATCAATATAATTTATTTATGTAAAAAAAAATCACTCAATCGATATATTTTTGAACCTTTAAGTACTAATTTTCTTTTTATCAAGTAGAAAAAATGTATTTGCCCTAAATCCTTAAAATACAAATGCTATAAAAATTCCTGTATCTTGAAAGCCTTACTGCAAATGAGTATTATAGACACCCAGCAGAGTCTGGTTCTCTTCGTGTCTTTGTGTTGTTCTGTATGGAAAAGCTGCTTTCCCCAGGTTCCACGTAACCTTCCATTAGGTCACAGGGTTCGGCGTGGATCTGCAATGAAAATTCACCACAGCATGCGCAATCCCTTGTTATATCTTACCGAACCTGTATGTTAACTCTTGGGTGTTTAGGCTTCCGTTTGACTGCTCTTGTGACCCTGTTTGCAAAACAAAACCAACGCTCTGTAAGGCATACGTGCTTTTTATGATTATTTTGACATTTCAAAGAGCAAAAAGCCAAATTTAAACTCTGCAGCCACCTTGAGCCTTTCCATCTAATTCCGTGTCGCTCACAGCCACACCTTTCTTTGATCACTCTTCACCCATGTCTCACATAATAAATTGTCTGTGTTCTTGATCCTGGACTTAAAACAAAAAAGCTTAAAAGGCAAATTTGTATGGGGGAGATTCAGTGGCACTTGGCTGTCTGCTGCTGCCTGGGCATTGTATGAGGGTACCCTATGCACAGGAGCCACATGTCTTTCCTGGGTTCCTAATACAAGCTGGCCACCCCACTGAGGCTCGCCGAGTGTTTGCCCATGGGGGTTGACCTGACCTGTCTCTCCACTTGTCGGAGCACCGGGTTAGAGCCTGCAGTGGAAGGGAGTTGGCAGTACAAGGTCCGGCTCCCAGAGGGCAGCGGAGTGGGGTGGGGGCTCGGGCTCCCAGCTGACACCCCGCCACACACACACTTCCTTAAGCCCCACACCGGGAATCCTGCCTCACACCACACACCAGGACTTCTGAGGGAGCTAGCCTTTCTGTCTTCAGGATGATTTGAGGTTGTCAAAGTATGGGTTGGAGCAGGTCTGTAAGACGTAGGAACACCTCTGAAGGCTTTATGGGAACTTTGTCGTCTTTGGCTTTGGGAAGCATGGCTCCTCAGCCTCAAAAAGGCTGTGAGACAGCCGGGCGTGGTGGCGCACGCTTGTAATCCTCGCTCTTGGGAGGCTGAGACAGGAGGATCGCACAGGTTCGAAGCCAGCCTCAGCTAGCTTAAGAGACCCTGTTTCCAAATAAAATATAAAATAGGTCTGAGAGTGTAGCCCGTAGGTAAAAGGCCCCTGGGTTCCATCCCCAGTACCTCCAAAAAAAAAGGCTGTAAGACTGTCATCAGGGGGGCTGGCTGCTGAAGCCTCTTTCACGACTGGACAAGACGCTGACCCAGCCTCACCTTGGTGGTCCCTCCAGGTTCCAGCAGGTGGCTGCAGGAATGGCCTGAGGGTGGATGGGTGGTCATCACAGTAAGGCCTTGAAGTCCTGTGCTGCCATTTTTCAAGAAAAAAAGTTACTACAGGCTGTATAGATCTCTAATCGTGATGAGGGGACCCTCCTACATGGGAATGGCTTACACAGGAATAGTGAAGAGTCCTGGTTTCTCTCTTTACCTTAGACCCAGTCCCAGTAGATCCCACCCCCTTGCATAAGGGCAGAATAGAAGTTAGGCCATTACACTAGGCGTGTGTGTGCACGTGCGTACGCGTGCACGCATGCGTGTGCATCATAAATGACCCCATTTGTCTTCACAGCACTGTGGGGGTTGGGTAGAAGGCGGCTGCATCTGATCTACCTAATGAAAGCCAACTGGCTTCCAGAGGCATCCCATCAGCCACAGACAGCCGGGCAAGTGCCAGGCCCCAAGGTCCCCTAACTCCAGAAGATGGCAGCCCAATCCTGGTGATTCCAGCCTTGGACTTCTCGACCTCAGGGACTGGAACTGAGTAAAGGAATTGCAACTTGGAAAAACTGGCACTGGGGAAATAACACTCAAAAAAAGCGTCACCCCTTCTAGAAAATTGATTCAATTGCACCAAATTTCTTAACATGGCTTTTTGTAAGGATTATTGTTCATTTGCCTGGTCTAGAAACCACAGGATTTCTTAGGTTAGGACAGGGCTCACTCAGCTCTGCGTAGGATCATGGTTCTAGACTGATTTCTTTCTCCAGACCCAGTAGCCTCTGAGTGGTTCAGGAACTGACAGGCAGCTTGTGGTGCCCTGTGCGGTGGGATAAGATGGTAATTAAGGGTCAGTTAAGTACTGGCTCCTACTAAAGGTTTTCCATGAGGTCAGTATGCAAATAGAAACAGGATGGCCTTGGCAAGTCAGTGCTGCCAAACAGCCCTGGTGTTGCCTTCAGGTTCAGCCCCATCCTGGACCCTGGAGGACAAAGGGACGAGAAGGGAGGAGGAGCAGAGGCTGTGGCAGAGATGGGGCTTCGCAGGAAGAGGAAGCAACACCCCTGCCTTCTCCCAAGGGTTTTCTAAGGGGATGATTAAGCTTTGTACCTACAGGGTCGTGATGGGGTGGACTGAGATGGTCCATGTCAAGTGCCTTTTCTGTTGCATCTGTCTTCGTAGCCAGTGAGAGCAAGCGCCAGCCCGGCTCTGGAAAATCAGGGATGAGGAAGGGGCAGAGAAGAGCTCACTCCTCGCGGCGCTTTCATGCTGCTACTGCAGTTATCAGCAAAGGCCCTGCAGCCTACAAAGCCTTGGACATTGACTACCTGGCCCTCCAGAGAGAAAGTGCTGGCTCCTGTCCCGCAGGACCTATTTTATATTCACAGATATAGTGCAACAGAGCACAATCGCTTAAAATATTTTTTAATTAACTCAAGCATAGTTTTGTAGAAATGTGAATCGTATCAGAGAATGTAAGATTCACATCCTCTTTTAAGATAAAACTGACTTCAAAACACACTGGATATGAGGCAGGCCCCAGGGCATCCTTCTGCTTTGGAGGAAATTTGGAGCCGCCCTGCCCTGCCCTCTTCACCCTGAGCCTTGTTTGGGAGCCCCCAGAAGGGATCCAAAGGAAGAGAAATTTGAAGATGCCGGCAAAAGAGAGGAAGTTTCTAAAGAGAGGAGCCAAAAAGCTCAGAAAGAGGAGAATCGGCAGCCGCTCAGGGTCCTTGGTGGGTGGCATGCGCTGGCCACTGCAGAGTGGGCCACAGGAGGCCTCAAAGGGAGACAGGTCTGGTAGTTGGGTCCACGCCAGTCACGTTCCCCATGAGATCAGGCAGCAGGAAGGTCAGGCATGGAACTGAGTCTAAGAAAGCAAGCTCACATCGAGTGCCCTGGGGCAGGCTGGCAGGAGCCACATCCCGGGAAGCAGAGCTCAGAGGAAGACAGGGAAGAGCGGGCGAGTGAGTCTACAGGGGAAAGAGAGCCCCTTCCCCTTCCTACAACAGCAGATGAAGAGTTGGGGAGCCAGCCCTTGGCTTCAGAACCAGCTGAGGGGCTCAGGCTGCCTGTGCCCTGCTGTCAGGGACCGAGAGTCTGGTTGGGAGACAGGACTAAGTCACAGCTGTTAAATCCAGTAGTCCTTGACCCTCTTGGTTCATGCCAGGGAGAGGAACTTGAGGCCCTGCCTGGATTATTGACCTGCACTCAGGTCTCCCATTGGCCATGTGGGCCGCTGTGCACCCTGACAGCTGCTGTCTGTGGCCTCTGAGTAGGCGCAGTGATGGCAGAGGGAGGAGGGCTCACAGTTTTCAAAACAGGAAAATGGGGGCTCACCTAACTAAAGCCTAGAAAATCGACATCAACTCTAGTGGGTGAAACTACACAAGGCATGGAGCCTCATGCCTGTAATCCCAGGACTTGGGAGGCGGAGACAGGAGCATCACAGGTTTAAAGCATCACAGACTCAGCAACTTAGTGAGACCCTCCTTCAAATAAAAATAAAACGAGGCTAGGGGTGTAGCCCAGAGGTAAAAGGCCCCAGGGTTCCATCCTCCATATCAAAAATAAATAAAACACAACTGGGGTATAGCTCAGAGATAGAAGCCCCTGGCTTCAATCCCCAGTCCCATACACACACACACCAAAAAAATCACGGGATTTTTAAGTGTATAATAAATTTGATTTTTTTAACCCCACTAGGCAGGTATGTTTTCCTCTGCACATGGGACCCTTGCACAGAACACAGGTTTACCACTATAAAAGAAGCAGGATGTATTTAGAGGGAGGTGGCCCTCCTGCCCCCTACCGGGATGTCCACCAACTCTCAGAAGCAGGCTGCTGGGAAGGGTTCAGAAGTCCAAGTCAGTGCAGCCCTGAGGCCAGCCTGGGCAGCTTTGCAAAGTCCCCTTGATCTAATCCACCATTAGACCGCACAACTTGATGGAGCGTGCTGGGGTGGGTGACTGCAGTACCACCCTCTCAGGATGACAACTGGCCCTCACTCATCTCTGGGCCCAGCAGTTAGGCTCTGGAATCCTCAGGGACTCCCGAAGTGTAAGTGATCTCACTACAACCATCTGCAGGTCTGAGTTGGGGGAGAAGAGCAGGGGCCGGGGAGGGGTCCAGCCAGGCTTCAGCTCTGAGCAAGAGAAGCCAGAGTGAGACCGACTGCTCTAACCACCTAGACATGACTCCCCTGCCCCTCCCTGGTGCTCAATGGCTCTGACCCAGGCTTTTCTATTCACAGATCCAGACTTTCCAGGTCACAAAGCAAGGCCCAGGTGAGTAGCTAGGTGTGGTGGGGCACACCTGTAACCCCAGTACTTGGGAGGCTGAGACAGGAAGATGGCAGATTTGAGACGAGCCTTAGCAACTTAGCAAGGCTCCCAGCAACCTAGCAAGACCCTGTCTCAAAATAAAAATAAAAAGGGGCTAGCTGGACATGGTGATACACACTTGTAATCTCAGTACTTGGGAGGCTGAGACAGGAGCATCGCAGGTTTGTAACCAGCCTCAGCAAATTAGTGAGACCCTGTTTCAAAAAATAAAAGAATAAGCCAGGCATGGTGGCACACACTTGTAATCCCAGCACTTGGGAGGCTGAGACTGTAGGATCACGGTTCAAGGACAGCCTCAGCTACTCAGTGAGGCCCTCTGCAACATAGTGAGACCCTGTTTCAAAATAAAGAATAAAACATAGGGCAGGGGGTGTAGCTCCGAGGTCAAATGCCTCTGGGTTCCATTCCCAGGACCCCCCCCAAAAAAAATAAACAAATAAAAGAATAAGCCGGGCATGGTGGCGCACTCTTGTAATCCCCGCGCTTGGGAGGCGGAGACAGGAGGATCGCGCAGGTTCAAAGCCAGCTGCGCTGGCTTAAGAGACCCTGTTTCCAAATAAAAAAGTATAAAAATAGGTCTGGGAGTATAGCCCAAAGGTAGAAGGGTTTCCAGGAACCCCAGTACCACCAAAATAAATAAATGAATGAATAAATAAATAAATAAATAAATAACAAAAGAATAAAATAAGGCTGGGGGTGTAACTCAGAGCTAAAATGCCCCTCAATTCCATCCCTAGTAACACACACACACACACACACACACACACACACACACACACACACACGTGCCTTCAGTGGGAGGGGGAGAGAAGAAACAGTTGGTATGGGCCAGCAGGCATTGGGCCAAAGATCCCAGCCTCTAGGAGGGCATCCTATCTGTTTCTAGCACGTGGGAGGCTCCTGCAGCCAAGCCAGCTGCAGACTAGACCCCGTGTGCCCCCTCCCCACACCACTGCAGCATCTCAGTGCAGCCCAACGCCAGGCCAGCAAGAGGCGCCGCCACCCGTGGCCTGAGCTGCCACTCAGGGTCACTTCTGACCCCGGCGGACAGGCTGCCTCTCAACACCCTAGGACACCTGCAAGATTGTGCACCGACAGAGGACGGAGCCCCGGATAGCTTTGAGGGTAGCAGTCAGGAGAGCCCCTCCCCTGTGCTTCAGTGGGGCCGTGAGAGATGAGCCTGAGGGCCTGCACCCTGGCCAGGCAAGTGCGGGAAACTCCATCCCATGCTCACACACACACACCAACGTCCCAACTGGGAGCCGGAGGCCCTGGGTTCCCCGCAGGCCGAGGGAAGGGGCAGCTGTCTTCTGAGCAGCACCCCCTGCCTGCAGGTGCAGCAGACCCAGGGTTTCCGCAGAGGTGCCGAGAGCTGTTGGACACGCAGGTGAGGCCTGGCTCCTGCGTGGCCCGGGCATCTCTCTGCACCTCTCCTTCCCTGTCTGCCTGGTAGATTGAGCTACCTGAGCCCTGAGGTCCCTTCCAGTTCTGCCACCCTGGTGTGAACCCCTGAGATGCTGTGTCCCCTCTGGGGGTGGGAGGTCTTCAGACTAAGCTCAGCCTCAGACTGTGGGGCCCCTCTCTGGCTGAAGCTCAGCAACCAATGTTCCCATTCAATCTTGGGACTTGGAGCGGGGGTCCTGAACCCCCCAGGCAGGGTCCCCGCCTTCCTGTTAGGCTATTTCCCATGAGCCTTTTTATAAAGACTTTGGCTGGGAGCCAAGGAACTTTTGGAAAGTGTATGGGCCAAGCCAAGCTGTACAAACCTGTCTTCCTCCCAGAGCTGAAAGAGGCCAGGTTGTTCCCAAATGCAGAGGCGAGGGCAGGAAGTGGAAGGAGGAAGGGGCTGTCAGGCATGCGTACTGCAGCAGTCCAGGCTGGAGGAGGAGGAGGAGGAGGAGGAGGAGGAGGAGGAGGAGGAGGCGGCTGGCCAGAGGCCGCAGACCTCCCATGGGCACATGCACACACAGGCGCACACAGGCACACACATACACCCAGAAGCATTTGGCACAAATGTGCTTACACAGATACCAAGGCATGCAAATATATATATACACATGGTAATTTGTACAGAAATATGCACAGATACCTGTACTGCACAGTCACCCTTGCTGCAGGACAGGCATGAACAAACTCGCACCTACAGAAACACACATACACGCGTGTGCAGACACGTAAAGATGTGTACCAAGACGTGTGCTGCCAGCGGAGCAACATCAGGCCAAAGCTGGGCCAGGGGCCCAACACACATGTGTACACACACACACACATACACACACAATACCCACACCCTCAGGAGGGAACTACTTCCTTCGTGGGAGCTTTGGGATCCAGGGCAATGCGCAATCACGACCTTGTGCTGGGAAAGAAAGCGCCTTTGTCTGCAGCCACCTCCATGGGAGAGGCGGGTCAGGCCAGGCCTGGGGCGGGGGCGGGCGGCACTCCAATCACAGGACACAGGATCTGATGGTGGCACGGAGCCTAGAAGGCCAGTTGTCCCCAGCCCTGGCCACTATGACCTCGGACCCTGGTCTGGCCGTGGCCCCAGAACAACAGTAGTTCTGACCCCCGCTCTGGTGCTACACTGACCTGACCGAGGTCAACGCTGGCTCCTGCGCTCACTTTTTTTTTAGCAAAGTGAAATAAAAGGTCAGGCTCTGGAATTAGAAAGATGTGGAATTGAGCCCTGTCTCTGTCACCCTCTAGCGTGAGAACACACTAACACTTTGAGCTCCTGTGACTTTGCCTGACACGTGGTCGGCGCTCAAAACACAGAGACAGATCCACTTTATTGACCCCAGATCCCCGAGTGGGCACAGCATCTCCTGGGCTCAGAAAAGCTGCCTGGCCCACCCAGCTCCCTGCCGTTCTCCAGATGCTCCAGCCCTCACCAGATGCAGCTGCCCAATCCTGGACTACCAGTGTCCAGAACCATACACTAAGCTTTTTTGCTTTTTTTTTTTTTTTCCCCCGGAGGTACTGGGGTTCTTGGAACCCCTTCCACCTCGGGGCTACTTCTACCTCCGGGCTACACTTTTTATTTGGAAACAGGGTCTTCGAACCTGTGTGATCCTCCTGTCTCTGCCTCCCAAGCGCGGGGATTACAAGCGTGCACCGCCACAGCCGGCTGCTTTTTTGCTTTAGAAGTTTCCCAGTCTCAGGTATTCTGTTATAGCAGCAGAAAATGGACAAAGACAGAAAAATTATTTGGCCTTGGGAGACCTGCCAGAGGTAACTAGAACACTGTTTTCAGACACTGTTCTAGCGCTAACCTCAGCCAGCACTTACTGAGGGCCAACCTGGCCATTCTCCATGCAGGAATTCAGAAAACAAACAGACAAACAGCCTACCCTCACAGGATTCCTTTCTAGTCTACCACGCTGCTGAATAGGAGCCTTCCACGTCTGTTTATGAGCTGGGGCAACCCCACAAGTACAGAATCATGGATTTCTTTCCTTTTTTTTTTTTCCCCCCTTAGGTAGTGCTGGGGATTTAACCCAGGGGCCTTCTACCTTCAAGATATACCCCAGCCCTATTTTTTTTTTTTCAATTTGGAAATAGGATCTCACTAAGAAGTTGCTGAGAGCCTCACTAAGATCCTGAGGCTGGCTTTGAACCTGTGATTTTCCTGTCTCAGACCCTCAAGTACTGGGATTACAAGTGTGTGCCACCACACCTGGCTACAGACACACATCTTTCTTTGTGCCACCATGACACTGTGTGTGTGTGTGTGTGTGTGTGTGTGTGTGTGTGTGTGTGTGTTACCAGGGTTTGAACCCAGGGTCATTTTACCTCTGAGCTACACCCCCAGCCCTATCTTATATCTTCTTTTGAAACAGGATCTCACTAAGTTGCGGAGGGCCTTAGAAGTTGCTGAGGCTGGCTACGAACCTGTGATCCTTCTGTCTCAGCCTCCCAAATAATGAGATTACAAGCCTGCGCCACCACACCCAGCTATTTTTTTTATTTTTACTTTTTCACTGCAAAACTTTAGAATGTCACTATCATATATATCTCTTTTTCCCATGAACCAGGGCTCCGGTAGACTGTGGGCGTCTCAGGACAGGGGTGTACCTGGCCCAGGGCCTGCTGTGGCTTTTAATTATGAATTCAGCAACGGCTTTCAATACTTCCAGTGCATTTAGGTACCTACAATCCTTGGCATATTTCTTTCCTTTGATCTTATTGTGATTCAACATCTCTTTTAACTCTATGTAATTAAGAAAGATAATTTAATCACTGCCAAATAACTTTATTTATTTATTTATTTATTTATTTAGTATTGGGGATTGAACTCAGGGGCATTCTGCCTCACAGCTATACTCCCATCCCTATTTTATTTTACTTATTTACTTATTTATTTATTATTTATTTATTCATCTATTTATTTTTCTGGTACTAAGGATTGAACCTGAGGGCGTTCTACAGCTCTTTTTATTTTTGATTTTTTTTTTTTTTTTTTTTTTGGAAACAGTCTCACTAGATTGCAGAGAGTTTCTTTAATTTGATGAGGCTGGTCTTGAACCTGTGTTCTCCTGTCTCATCCTCCCAAGTACTGGGATTACAGGCATGTGCCATCATGCCCATGCATGATATCATCCTATTTCAAAGAAGGGGTTTGAGCCTGAAACCCAGTTGTCTATGCACAGGAAGTGTTGATTCAATCACTGACCTGCCAACCCCAGTATGATCAACTTACTTGTGTAATTAATTAACACTTGCTCTATGTCAGACCTGGAGAGGGGAAGGGGGTCATGGAAACCCTTGTTCAGACCCATAGCCTAGCAGAAGGGTTGCTCCAGTCCATTTTCTGTTGCTATCACTGACCACAGACTGGGTAATTGATCAAAAATAGAGATTTGGAGCTGGGCGTGGTGGCGCACGCTTGTAATCCCAGCACTGGGAAGGCTGAGACAGGAGGATCGCAGTTTGAGGACAGCCTCAGCTACTTAGTGAGGTCCTTTGCAACTCAGTGAAACCCTGTTTCAAAATAAAGAATAAAAAATAGAAAGCCGGGCGTGGTAGCACACGCTTGTAATCCCCACGCTTGGGAGGCGGAGACAGGAGGATGGCGCAGGTTCGAAGCCAGCCGCGCTGGCTTAAGAGACCCTGTTTCAAAAAAAAAAAAAAAATTGGTCTGGGAGTGTAGCCCGGAGGTAGAAGGAACCCCAGTACCACACACACACACAAAAAAAAAAACATAGAGCAGGGGGTGTAGCTCAGAGGTAGAATGGCCCTGGGTTCCATTCCCAGTACCAAAAAAAAAAAAAGAGTAGAGATTTGCTTAGCTGATGGTGCCGATGACTGCGAAGCCCCCACTGAGGGCCTCCCTGCTGCACCGTGACATGGTAAGAGAGCAGGCGTGTGTCAGCTCAGCCTCCTTCTTCTTATAAAGCCACCATTCCATCCTAGAGGCCCCACCCCACAACCTTGTCTGACCCTAACGATCCCTAAAAGGCCCCACCTCTACATATCATCTACGTATTAATTTGGTGGTTAATTTTCAATATGAGTTTCAGAGGGGACATTTAAACCACGGCGGGGACCCAGGCGGGTGAGCGGAGAATGGCAGTCCCTCGTGGCAGGTGCTGGATGCTTCATCAGGAGCCCAGGGGAGTCCCTGGAGGGAGCTGGCAGTACAGAAGCAAAGGTGGTGTGCGGGGCAGGGGAGCGTGAGCTGAGCCTGGAAGGAGCCGCTGAAATTTTTTCAGGCGGTGATGAGAGAGAGGGAGCCAGGCAGAATGACCAGCACTAGCAAAAGTCATGGAAACAGGAAAATGCCTGGTGCGTGACAAGAAATGGCAGTGGTAGGTGCGGGGGAGGAGAGTATCAGACTGCGCCTGCACCTGTGCCTGCGCCAAGAAGGCGACTGGCACCAGATAGGATTGTGACTGCCAGGGAGCAGGGCCCAGGGAGCCCAGGAACCCCTGCCACGTGGAGGGCACCCAGCTCCGGCCAGTGCTGCCCATCTGAGCTGTCCACCCCTAGCTACACACTAGGCTCAGCCCCGCGTCCTCCTAAGGAACTCTGGCCGCACTGTGGTCAAATCCCCCTCTACTCTTGCTTTAGAAAAGAAATTATAAAGCAGAAACTTTGTAAGAGCTCGTGTGTGTGTGTGTGTGTGTGTGTGTGTGTGTGTGTGTGTGTGTGTGTGTTACTGCAGATTGAATCCAGGGACTTTCTACCTCTATACTACACCTCAGCCCTTTTTTTACTTTTATTTTTTATTTTGAAATAAGGCTCTCACTAGACTGCACAAAGTCCCTCTAAGTTCATGAGACCAGCCTCAAACCTCCTTGATCCTCCTGCCTCAGCCTCCCAGGCACTGGGACTACAGGTGTGTACCAGCACACCTGGCTAGAGCTCTTTATAAATTAAAATTCTTGATCATCTAGTAAGTCTTGTCTTTTTTTTTTTTTTTTTTTTTTTTTTTTTTACTTTTATTTTGTTTTGATGGAAAGAAGCCTGACATTGTTAGGCTGTAAAAAATCTATCCATCTGTTCTTATATTCTCTCTCCTTAAATTTTGTATAAATATTCAGGTTCTTTTATGGCTTAACATCTAACTTTTTTTTTCCTCCAACATTTAAGCCTTTAAGACATCTGTGGTTTATTTTGGTATAAGGTAGAAATCTAACTTTATTTTTTCCAAATTGTTAGCCAATTATCCGGTCCCATTTTCTGAGTAATCCATCATTTCTGCACTGGTTTATTTATTTTTTCCATTTTTTTGTTCACCCTCTCCTCGTTTTTTCAAGGAATACTTGCTATCTAGAAACAAGAAGAACGAGAAGAAGAAAGAACATGAAAACGACATGTAAATGCCCGACTTTGAAAGTGAAAGCCCTCCCTTCTGGCCTCCCAAGACAAAGCCCATTAACAGTTTATTACATTAGCCTTTTACTATTAAGTTATAATACTTGTTGGGTTTCCCTTAAATACTGAGATACGTAGAGGAGAAAATCCAAACGAGATGGACATCTCTAGCTAACATATGTTGACATGAAAATATATTGGCTTTTGTTTTGTTTTGTTTATACTGGGGACTGAACCCAGGAGCATTCTACCTCAAGCTATACCCCACAGACCTTTTTTAATTTTTAATTTTTTAAATTTTTATTGGTGCATTGTAGTCATACATCTTAATGGGGTACAAGTTGGTAGAGGCACACATGCACACGTCACTCATTTAGCCCTTCCCCAGTTCCCCCCATTCCCTCCCCCTCCCTCCTTCTCATGTTTGGCTCAGTGACTGACCCTGATATGTTTGTGAATGTACATCATGTACATTAGAGAATTTTCCTCCACCCCCTCCCATCACTCCCAAGTAGGCCTTCTTATGGCTCCTCTATGGTTTCTCCTTCTTTGTCTAGAATTTCTCCTATGACCCTTTTTCTCTCTAACTTCCACATATTAGGGAGAGCATCTGATTTCTTACTTTTTGTGACTGACTAATCTCACTTAGTATAATGTTCTCCAGTTCCATCCATTTCCTGTAAAGGATGTGATTTTCTTCTTCTTTATGGCTGAGTAAAATTCTACTGTGAGTCTGGCGTGGCGGTGCACGCTTGTAATCCCAGCATTCGGGAGGCTGAGACTGGAGGATCGCGGTTCGCGGCCAGCCTCAGCTACTCAGTGAGGCCCTCCGTAACTTAGTGAGACCCTGTTTCAAAATAAAGAATAAAAAATAGGGCAGGGGGTGTAGCTCAGAGGTCTCATACCCCTGGGTTTCATCCCCAGATCTGAAAAAAAAAATTCCATTGTGTACATATCCCATAGTTTTGTAATCCATTCATCTGTTGATGGGCATCTTGGTTGATCCATAGTTCAGCCATTGTGAATTGTTGTGTGGCTATGAACATATATATGCATGCATTAGGTTGGTAGTTTGCTTAGAATTCTCTTGGGTAGATACCCAGAAGTGGTATTGCTGGATCATATGATAGGTTGTCCCAATTCTTCTGAGGATTTCCCATACTATTTTCCAAAGTGGTTACATTATTTTTTTTTTAACTTTGAAACAGAGTCTCATTAAGCTACCAAGGGTCTCACTAAATTTCTGAGGTTGGCCTTGAACTTGTGATCCCCTGAGATTCAGAAGTGCACACCACTACACCTGGATTTTTTTTAGCAACACATAGAGGGGCAAGATGGTTCATGCCTGTGACCCCAGGACTTGGGAGGCTGAGACAGGAGGATCACGGGTTCGAGGGCAGCCTCAGCAAGTAGTGAGACTCTCATCAACCTAGTGAGACCCTGCTTCAAAATAAAAATAAAACAGGGCTGGAGGTGTGGCTCAGAGGTAAAAGGTCCCCAGGGTTCAATCCCCAGTACCAGATAAATAAATAGCAATGCATATATAACGCTGGAAAGATCAAACAATCATGAAAGATTTGGAATTACATATTTTTCATAGATTCATTAGGAGAAAGTTTCCCCTTCCC